>NW_022680354.1:1681399-2025298 GCF_004115265.2 Rhinolophus ferrumequinum
ACTGCTTTTTTTGGAATTCCCAGCTCACATGAACATCTGGTTATCCTGGAGGTTGGGTTTCTTTTTGCGTCTCTGTTTTCCAGAAGAATCGAGAGGCACAGCAATGTCAAGTGAGGTGTTGTGGGTCGATAAGGAGTGAAGTGAGTCGATCTTGGGGCAGCCAAGGGTTGGCCTGGTGGACTCTGCTTTTTTGTAAAATGCAATTTAAGTCATCCAGTATTTACTGACCATGAGGTTCTTGTATGCGACCCAGGAAAGGGCAGAACGATGAGGAAACTATGGCTCCTGCGCCCCAGGGACTCACATCTGAGGGTCAGAGGAGGACATCTGTGTGGGAACACACACCTGGCAGATACTCTCAGGAGAAGAAGATGGAGCACAGCTGTGGGTGTCAGCTGTGGGCCATGTGGGGAGTGGGGAAGACTGGGTCACAGGGAAGCATCGTGCTCACTGCTCACAGCACCAGAACTTGCTCGAAACGTGCTTGTGAAACTGCTCGGTGGATTGTCAGCAGTTCATTCACAGGGCCGGTCCTGGTCAGCTGAGATTTCTGGGCAAAGCTGGTGTGTTGGCTGCACAAACAAGCTCTCAGAGAAGAAGCTGCAACACAGCCACTGGGCACATGTGGAGCCTAGGTCAGGAGTGGGCGACGTGAGGCCCCACGTCCTGGGTGACACACCCTTTAATGTGATGAGGGACTTCTTCATGTTTCCAACTTTCAGCAACTTGTAGACTGGAATGTCATCGTTCCTGTATGGTTTCTTGGAAACCCACGCTGTGTGGGTTATTCTCCAGTTCCTTCTCTGTTAACCCTAACATGTAAACATTAAAAAGGTGATCAAACAGCCAGTCTGAAGCTCTGCGAATGCGGCCTGGTACAGTCCTTTGCCCACTGAGGGATTTGACTAATTTCAGGCTTCAGGGAGGCCACGGGCCCATCTCGTGTAACTGCCAGGCACAGGGAGGTGAGGAGCTGCCAACAGTGACCGGGACAAGTAGCTCAGTGGCCGGTGAAGTCCTAAGTGACTGCGTGGGTTCAGTGGGGTCCTCCACTCTGGGACCAGCCTACGCTCCCGATTCCAGGTCTGTCTGCTTCTTGTCATTGACGTCCCTTTATTTATTCAGAGAGTGCCCTGCAGCAGTTTCTGTGCAGAAACAGGAAAAGCATGACATGCTTCCACTTAGTGATTTGCCAGTTATTTGTACTTGCTAATTTGGACAGTCCTTGCTCTAGGTCTGCGTGGAGGATAAAAACCTGCAGATTCAGTCCGTCCTATTTTGAGGGTTACTTCCTGGATTGTTTGGTAACATTTAGATTTCTAACTAATTATTTTAAGATTGCTTTCTTAAGTAAGTACTGTTAATCTTATTCATGGGGAAGATGAGCAATTAAAATTAAATTACAAATCATCTGATAAATAAGAGTGGAACGATGTTACGAGAGCATTTAGCTGTCATTTGGAGTATGTCTGCTCAGTCATATTAGTATGGCTTCTCTTCCTACATTTCCTTTGCTGACTGTCATAACTCCATTGAATATTATGACCTGGCTCACAGTCCTGGAAAACAAATACATCGGTACCTCGGTTTTCTAATGTAATCCGTTCCGGAAGACCGTTCGAGTTCTGAAACATTTGAAAACCCAGGCATGGTTTCCTCATAGAAAGTAATGAAAAATGGATTACTCCATTCCAGACTTTTAAAATCAACCCCTAAAACTGAAAATTTAGCATCAATTTTACTATCTGATGATACCATTGATCCATAAAATTTACGGTGTTTGTAAACCAAAATGTTCGTCAATGGAGTCGTTGATAACTGAGGTACCACTGTAATAATGGTGATGAATAACGGTAATATTTATTGAGTACTTGCCAAGTATCAAGCATCATTCCGACTATATTAACTCATACGTTCCTGCACTGACTCTATGATGTGGGTATTATTATTATCCCCATTTTACAGATGTAGAAACTGAGGTACAGAGAACAAATCCAGAAAGTGGCACAATTGGGGGGTGGGAGCCAGGCAGGGAGCCCTCAGTGTCGCACTCCAAGCTACTACGTTAAAAATAAGAAATTTGCAATTCAGACAGCCAGCCCCCTGCACCTGGGACTGTGTGTTTTCTCGCTGTTGTTTCTAGGGTATAGCACAGTGCCTGGCACAGAGAAAGCTCCCAAGAGTCACTGAAAGAATGGCCATTTAACTGAAGGAGAAGGTTCACAGGGTACATATGATAGAAGTTCTCTGGAGTTTGGAATGACATGTCTAAAAATATAACCTGGAAAATTAATAGTAGGTGTGTTTTGATAGCTGAAGCAATAATTAAGCACCTCTGTTTTATGGATGCTAAATAGGATTTGGCACTTGGAGGATTTGGTCATATTTTCTCAGTCCTAAAGGAGAGTAGCTATATTCTTGTGTCTTTGTCTCTTACAGTCAATTGGTCTGTCTATCGATGCTAGGAAAGGTTCTATGTCAATACACACTATTTTTTGGGTTAATGTGAAAGCACTGCCTTTCTGGGACTCGTCTCTCCATGTAGACCTTGGAGTCAGTGTGTCCATATCCATGACATAACCTGCTGGGGTGTCGGTTCCGATTGCACTGAATCTGCAGATGAACTGGGAAGAGCTGACACCTTGATGGCACTGAGTCACCCTATCCATGAACATGGGACACCTCTCCATTTATTTAGATATTATTTGATTTCTTTCATCAGAGTTTTGTTTTCCTCCCATAGATGTTGCACATATTTTTTAACATTGTGCCTAAGCATCTCTCTTTTCCTTTTGGATGTCAGTGTAAATGGCAGTGTTTTTATTTTCAAATGCCACTTGTTCATTCCTGGAAGCATTGACTTCCTACTAATTATTTTCCCCCTTTTCACCAACTGTCACATTTGCTAACAAGGCCATCACCATGGCAATACTTCGTTAAAAGGTAGATTGCAAAAGGTGGGAGGGCAGAACCAGCATCCCCAGTGAGGACTGATGAGTGTTTAGAAGAAGTTTCATCTCCTTAAGGCACCAGAGCCATGTAACTGCATTGCTTCACTTTTATTTCATGTGGGATGTTTTATCTCTGTCATCATGTGACTAAACTCCTCCTGCCACACCTGCGAGAAAGGCCTGGACTTGACAGCATCCTGGGTCTAAATCTTACCTCACTGCTGAAGTTCTCTGCCGGTCCTGGGTGGAGTGCACCCCCCTCCACCATGCGTCATTTCTGGGAGGAAAAATTCAAGAATGATTCTTAACGCCTGGAGGACTCACAACATACAGGGTGACCAATACACAGAGTCACACTCTCAGAGTGTCTCCTTGGTTAGAGAACTCTGCCAGCTTTTTATGTCCCAGGGTATTAAAATGTTCTGGATATGTGGTGATGGTTTCCAAAAAGAGGAAACTTAGGCGTTAGGAAATATTTCAGATAATTGAATAAATGTGATTTGAGCTGAGTTTAGCATCATTTAATTATGTGATGCTATAATTATGTGGCTCAAATATTTCCTTTCTGTCCTCAAAACTCTGCCCACAGTGACCCATGTCTGCCCCTAGACAGAAAAGTCAGGCATCTGAACTTCCCCACCTTTCCCGATTAATATTCCAGCATCAAATGTCCCTGGCCCCGGTTTTCTCCCCTGTAATGATGGGGGAAAGGAGGTGAGAAGGGAAGGTGACGTGGTCTACAGTCCCTGTCAGCTGGGACACTGTATAATTTGATCTCCTCCTGCGATTGTGGGCCTGCATCAGCCCGAAGCATGCCGCCCTATGAACTGGGAAGACGTGACCATTCCTGCAGCTGTTTACTTCCATCTGTCTGCCAATGGGAGGGTCGGGGTGGTTGAATTTCACGCTACAGCAAGGCCAGACTACATCAAGAACACACCCAGTTTTGTCTCAACAGACAAGCAGATTTCCCCCAGGTCTACTTGTGCAAATCTACTTGTGTGTCTACGGATTTGCCTCTTCTGGATACTTCATATAAATGGAATCATACAATATGTGGTCCTTGGTGACTAATAATATGCTTTTGATCTCATTTGGAGCCAGTAAAGATCAAATGAGATAAAGTGTGTGTATGTAAAGTCAGGCTGTTATTAAATTTTGATCATTTTGCCTGGATTCTGCCTCTTGTGTTGCCTGCTTCTGATAGACACGTCGTTTGATCTGTCCCCATAACAATAATTAGTGGAAAATAAATCAACAACTAACAGTCTACTGAAGATTGCTTGATGGATTGGTGCCTCAAACACGCAATAAATTTCCTGTCACTTTGATGCAATTCTGGTTAAAGAATCAGGAGAAGAGAAACATGGCAGAATATCAGCAAAGCCAGGACTTCATGGTTCCAGAGGTCAGTTTGAACGTAGACGCTCACACAGGTGGGGTGACCGAGGCGCGTGGTGTAGCCTCTGAGCACACGCTGAGTGTGTGGGGTTCCAGGTCCCTCGGCTGGGTGTCTGCTACGTCCCGAGTGCTGGGGCAGGCCCGGGGCCAGCAGCAGGGCAACACAGGGCAACACAGACAGAAAGTCAGCAGCCCAGCTGCACAGAGCGCTCGAGCCAGTTGAAGGACTCCCGCAACCTTTCTGACTCTCTCTCCGGCCGCGTCAGAGATGGAATTACCGCATCGCACAGAGGGCGGCCGAGGCGGGGAAATGACTGGGACATGAAATCCAGGCTCTCCCTCAACTGTCCTTGATTTACTGTTATTACATCCGCCTTGTCAGGGTGCTGTGTCTCCTAAAGTCCAAATTTTGGAATCCTAACCCGCAGGAGCTCAGAATGTGACCTTATCTGAAGAGGGAGTTTTTAAGAGGTAATCAAATTAAAGGGAGGTCTTTAGGGAGGCCCTAATCCAACATGACAAGTGCCCTGATAAAAAGGGAAACGCACAGAGGGAATGGCGCCATCTACGTGCCAAGGGGAGATCCTCAGAAGGAAGCGCTGTTGACACCTGAATCTGGGACTTCCAGCCTCCAGAGCTGCGAGACAACAGATTTCTGTCATGTAAGTCCCCCGTTCTGTGGTACTTTGTCACAGCAGCCTGAGCTAATACAGACCTGCTTCATTGTCCCCCATGTGTCTGTCACAGCTGATGGTCTCCTTCGGTTGAGGCTTCGTATGCGTGAAGTGCCCAAAGTGAAGTGCCTGGCCCACCACCAGAGTCTATTCCTACAGACTGGGCTGCCTGGCCCTGCAAGGGAGCAGGTGTCAGTGGGTGGCAGTCCCGGGCTGGAGTCCCGGCACAGACGTGACACCACGGCTAGCGCTTAAACCAATGACACTTGCTTCCACTCAGTGGGCCGGTGCTTATGAAGACTAGCCGGGCACTGTCACAGGAAGGTCGCTGAGGACAAAACCAGAATCTACCAGCAAGTGGGCAGCCGCAGCCAGAGAGCACGGGTGTCAGTCTGTGAGATGCAAGTCCAAATCCCCAGGACCCTTCTGCTCAGCTGAAGCCCACAGCTCTCCATTTGTGCATAGCTTAGGTCTCTAAGCTACAGAGGGAACGAGGCTGGCATGGCACAGAGCCTGGGCTCAGTGACCACGTGTGCCCCCGCAGCCCCCAAGCCCCAGGCTGCACCTTAAGCAGGTGTGTGGGCCCTGCTGCCAGCACCACATGCATGTCCCCCTGGCAAAGGTTAGTAGCTCTGACGGCTGACTACTTACCTATTTATGTGTCTACTTCATCTAAATCCTGATTACCAGCCCTCTGTTACCGTCGTCCTGATTTATAGACAAGGTGAGTTTCAGAGAGCTTGATTAACGTGCTATGACCCACAGATAGTGAGGGGCTGAGATGCCGACAGAGATTTTCAGCCTTCCAAGCCTGATTCCCTCCATGTTCTGTCCGTGTGGCTGGAGGCGGCAGCGCAGGGAAGGCAACAATCCTTGTCAGGAAGATGCCACCTTAAACGTAAGAAGACTCCTTCCTGTGCCCCCGGGGCAGAGATCCCCATGGCTTCTCCCATGGAAGCGTCTTGCCCCTTGGCCAGCCCCCATGCACCCGCCCGAGGGGCTGCATCACCCCACCTCCATGCCGGCTCCTCAGACAGCACCCCGCCATCTGGTTCAGCTTCTTCCCCTGTCCTCCTCCGGGAGCTGTGCTCCAAATGCCAGACTACACCTTGCAGAGACTCATACCTTAGTGTTTTCCTGTTGAATTATGTAAAGACAGGCTTTCCTATCTCAGCCCAATCACCACATTCTGGATGACTTCTCCTAGCACAGATGTGTCTGTTACAAGCTTTGTACATTCAGAGACGTAAGGACAGGGAGTCTGGAAAGGGCACTTGGGTTTGGGATATGACAGACGACGTGCAGGCAGCAACGAGTTCTTTACATCAAAGGATACTAACGGGACTTGCCGAGGTCACCTCAGTCCACCCCCTGCTCCAGGCAGGGTGACAGTGCTCCACGCAGGAGATGGATCCCCCAAAAGTGAACCTCAAGTCCTCATTTGGAATAAAATATCAGGTTAATGGTTTTTTCCAACAGGAATTTTCTTCTTTTAAAATATTTTATTATTGGTCCAAATGTCCCAGACATTTTAAATGGGAGGAAAACATACTTTGCTGGACTGACACTCTCTGGGCACTCAGGTTCTGTTCCTGTCCAGGGGGTTGGAGAGGGGGCGGGTCGGTGGCTCAGACCTGGGCTGGAAGGTTGTGTCCTTGTGACGCAGCTCGACCGCCCTAGGAGAAGGCAGCTGGGCGCACACCCATCTGTGGACACTCTCGTTCCTACAGTATTCGTTTGCCGTCACCACCAGCTCCCAGCAGAGCGTTACCACGCTCTCTGCATAACCTCCCGGAATGTTCTGACTGCGGGAATGGCCAATCCACCCTGGGACATACCTGAGTCTGTTCCAAACACTGCTCTGATCACTTTTTTCTCTGAGACACTGATTTTCCTTAATACTGGTGATCCGGGGTGCAGGGCGCCATGGAAACAGCCCTCTGGCTGGGAGGATTTCTCCTGGAGCACACACCTTTGCGAGGCCACTTCCGCACTAGACATGTCCATGTGAGGAACCAGAAGGCGGAAAACCGTCCCGTCAGGACTGTGTCGCTGTAGGCGCCGCGCGCACCCTCTCAGCCCGGAGCGCAGAGGAGACGCGGCCCTCGGCAGGTGTGCTAGGATTCCCTCCTTGGGACCAAAGGGAAGCTCCTCCACCTGGCTGCCATGCTGGGCTCTGCTAGGTCCAGATCAACGAACTCGCATAATCCTTCCCGTCTTCTTAGAGGACTCACCCTGGCATCGGCCCCAGAGGTCGAGTCTGCAAGGCCACTGAGAAGAAACCCAACCCGCCGTCAGCCCACGGGCGGGGCCGCCTCAGGTCGCTGAGTGCACCCGGCTCATGTGCTTCACCCCACTCATCTTTTGGTGGAATTCTCCCATCTATTTTCATGTGATAACTGAGCTGGCTGCTGAAGTCCTCTGCGTACTCACGTCGTCAGTACACGGCAGCTGTGCGGGGACTGGTGGGGACACGTCCCCACGGCCCCCGGGGGCCTCTCCTCAGTGCGACCTGGCCTGAGGTTGGTGGCCTTCCAGAGCTCAACCTGAGGGCTGACGCAGAGCTGACCTGGTCAAAGCCACACACTCAACCTTCAGAGGCAGAACGGCTCCAGAATGTGTGAGATTCGACAGTCACCTGGCGGAGAAAGTGGGGTACCTAAAGCAAGGCAGCACAGTTGCTGTGGGGGTACCGTGGGGGGCGCTGTGTGGGCGCTTTGCCAGCACAACTGGCCTCTGAGGGGGACCTCCTTCCATTCACACCTGTGAACACTCAGGTGAGCTTGATTTGCTTTGGAAACGCAGAGGATGGGGGCAGTGGGGCAGGGGTTGCGTCAGGGTCGCCTGGGACTGGTTGGAGAATGAGTGGACATTAGTGCGGTTTGGGCGCTGGGTTTGGGGAACACGGGCTGGGAACGGGAGGCCGACTTGGGTGGAGGTAAGAATAAAAGTGCTACGAACTACGGGGAATATTGTAAAGAACTGTGCATAGCTCAGAGTTAGCAATAGATGGATTCTCCTGGAATTTAGGGGCTCTTGCCACGTTCTCCCTCTAGCCCCCACCCCAGCAGGACCATGGGGAAAGCACCTGGTTGTGAGGGTGTTTTAAAAATAGTAACAACAAACTCAGAATCAACTGGAAAGAAGCACAAAATAGTCTCCCCGAGATTGCCATATTTTAAGAATTAAGGTTCTAAAGTAACTTGCAAAAATGATGAGATAAATCAGAAGAGTTCGCTTTCAGTAACGTAACTCATCCCAACAGGAAAAGTGTCAGGAATTTCCACGGTGAGAGCATGGCCGAATGAACTGACGATAAAAGACATAACTTGGGAAACCTTAGAAAAACCCAAACAGTTTATACCACCAGGCGAGTAAAATTCCTAACGTTCTCCCAACTAGAGAGATTTCTTTGGTTTAAACATGTTGCGCACAAATTACCTACACGGCATTTAGACTTCCAACACCGATTAGCACCAGCTCAGGCGCAAACATAGATCTGGGGGGTTGGGACCTCACTCCTGTCCCTCGCCCCTCCCTCCTGCTGGGCACACAGCTAGGAGTCGCCTCTGCCTGTGTGTGGTCTATGGTCCCCATCAGCCAGGCCTTCTGACCATTCCAAGGAGGGCTGGGTCCTGGCAGGTGTCACAGGATGTCAGGACCCAGTGGAATCATACATTCATTCATCTGACAAATGTGTTTCTCCAAAGGAGTGATCAGAGCCGGGGGAGGCCCCAGCACACTGACAGCTGGATGTGCTGGAGAAAGACGGCCGGTCGGCGACCGCCATGTGGGTGCGGCAGGTATGTGCCTGGGTCAGGGGCCCCCACAGGTGTGTGTCCTGGGCGCACAGCGCAGTAATACCCAAAGCCGTTGTTTCTGTGGTGGGAATCTGCACTTTCAGGTTTCCCAGGTAAGGCCTGTCATTAGCTGTTCCGAAGGGTAGTCCCTCCTTGTTGTTTCTTAGGAGAAGACACACTAGCTTTCCCTTTCCCACTTGGAACAACCCCACGCCCGCTCTGGACTCAGATTCAAGCAGCCCAGCTTCTAGGTAAGCAGCCCCGCCACCCCCAGTGCCCTTGGCACCGCAGGTCCTGGCCGTGGAAGGGCCACAGATCCACGTGCGGCCCCAAGAGAGCGCCGGGCCATCCTCGAAGGGCTGGGGCGCGGCACCAATGAACGGCTTTTTGCTCTGATTCTCTTTTTAGAACATTTAAACAGTACAGACTTTCCCATTTTCTCGTGTCTCCTGCGTGCTCTGAGCTGCTTCAGTTAAGTTCAATGGCAGGATTGTGTGTCTCCTCAGTGGCCCTTAGCAACGTGCGGCCCCATTAATTACAGCGTCTGGTCCCACCCGAGTCCACTAGGAACAAGGCTTTGTGAGACGATCAGGTGATCCTCTGAGCGGAAATCTGTGCTTAGGCGAGTAAGCCTGAAAGCACCACGTGCCCTCTACCTGGGAGAGCGGTGTGCTCCATGCACACCTCTAATTAGCCGCGTGAAGAAATGCCAACACCCCAACACCATTTTTTCTCCTTCACAAGATCAAACTTAATTTCTTCAAGCTAAGCCAAAAAAACCAGGTCCGTATTTAAAGCGTCCGCATGGCAAACCGCTGGAGCACGTGGTCACAGCCGCAGGGACTGTTTCTGTCTGTCCCGCAGCTGAGTCCACCGTGTCTGGACTGTTCTTCCGGGAAGAGGAGAGAAACCCTGGACAGCACGGCTCATTCACACACAACTTACTCACTTGGGACTTAGGCATTAATTTGAAGAATTAGATGTCCTACACAGGTCACCCATTGAAATCTCAAGTTATACTCAGGTCCCGGGAAACTGTCACTAAGCAAACAGTCAGAGAAGAATCAACAGAGTCTCAGAGCACTTGCTGGGTGGCAGCTCAGGCTGGTGACTCTGGGCACACAACGGTGGGAGCAGCGTAAGAGGGATGCAGAAGCGGGGGGTTCAGAGGGGTTTGAGTGGCTGGGATCCCCGGGCAGAAAAAGCAGGGTAGGGGGGTGGGCAGTGAACAAAGATGACGCAGGAGGTGAGGGAGTCCTTGATGTCCTTGAGCGTTCCATCGAGAGCACAGGCTGCATCCTGTTAGAAAGGGGGGTTTCTAAGGACGGAAATCACACCCTCAGACTTGAACTTTGGAGTATCCTCTGTGGCAGGAGATGGATTGGAAGGACAGGAGAACGGAGGTCTGGCTGAGCTGGTGACAACACAGACCAATTCAGCAATAAAAACAGGACCTGGGGCTCCCTGACATGAGGCGGAATCCAGGGCGTGCCCCACTTCAGCCAACCAGGGATTCCAAGGCCACGGGTCAAGACCACCCCTCTGGAAGGGAGGCTGGGGAGGAGGGTGGAAAGGGTATCATGTGGACGGCTGGGTCCGACATGCCACTTGGCTACTCGTTGGAACTTGGAAGGACGGACGGGGCTGGGACGGGATTTGGGAATGGGTGGCAAAGGCGTGACAGGCACTCCCAGGGGTTTGGAGGGAGAAGAGGCAGGCCTGGTGCCAGGGCACCCAAGGTCATGGGCAGGAGGAGCTCCTGGAGAAACCAGGCCCTGGGGCCTCCACTCGGCTCTCCTTCCAGTCCTCACACCAGGGCGTTCTTATGTGACAGCTGAGCAGCAGGAGGCCTGAGGGACAGACAGGTGACGTGTACAGGTAGCACGCGTTCTAACACGGCAGAACCTGTGAGGACGCTTCCTTTGGTCTCCAGAGGGCAGGGCAGGACCCGGAGGGCAGAGTCCCCACACCGCTGCCCTCATTTCTCTGCCCCGAGAGTGGGGGCAGCAGGGCAGAGCCCAGGAGGCTGGACACAAAGGAGGCGGCTTGGAAGATCTGGGGCTGACGGGTTGGCCAGGGCACACTTTCAACCACCTGGGCCAGCTGGTCACTGATCTCCAGCTGGCCGTGGGAGTATGGGCCTTGCTGCCACAGCTTCCGTCTGCTATGATCCTAAAAAGCAGAGACTGCTGAGTACCTTCTGGATTCTGGGCCTGCGGTAGGGACTGACACCTGTCCTGGCATCGAGTCCCCACAGCCACCCAGGAGGGGGGCAGCATGACCCCATTTTACAGAATTGGGAAGTCCAGGCCCAAACGTTCAGTAAGTGGCAAAGCTGAGACTTAAATCCGTGTCTTTGAACTATTTTCATCCTTCTCCTTGTTCAGTCAGAAACACTAAATCCCTGACAGACATAAAAACATAGTGATGTGATAGAAACATCCTTACAAAAGCGATTTTACTCACTCTTTAGTTTAAAACTGTGATTTATTTATATAAACTCTTGAACCTGATTTTCAAAGGGATCGGTTACGTGGTGTTTCTCAATGGCAGCAGCCTTCCGCTCAGCTCGCCACGTGTACGGAACGTGAGCTGTGGACCCAGGTTTGCTTTCTAAGGAGACAGGATGTCTTATCATGCGAGATTTCAGCTCAAGGGCTCGTTCTGCCAGGAGACCCAGAGGGCTTCGATTACTTGGGCGTTGGAACAGGTGAGGTGGCCGGTGCCAATGTAAATAACGGTGACTTTACTCGGTGAAAGAATCAAAGGTCAGCCGTTACTTCCTTAGACGCCATCCCAGAGAAAGCCAGGACCATGGCCAAGAGATTCACTTACAGTATCTCAAGGCCAGTTTCTCGGTTCTTAAAACAACGCTAGCCTCTCTACCGCACCACTGTGCAGGGGACAGTGTGCCACAGCCTTTCTCCAGGCCGAGCGGTGCCTGTGCTTCCTCAGATTCTCCCCCGTCCATGACTGCGACCTGTGATTAACCCGAGCCTGCTCCAAACAGCTGGGCCTCCCCAGTGCCCTGGTCTAGTCACTAACCACACGCTCAGGAACACCGAGTGAGTCGAGTGCCAGCATCCACAGGAAGGGGTTTGTGGGAGTCCCGGCATGAGTGCACAGTGCGGCTGGCATCAGAAGGAGGCAACTGGGGGCAGGCACGCTGGGGGAGACGTTACTGTAAGGGGGAGGGAGGCAGAGGCGGGCGCCGGGGCTCCACAGGCCGCGGGCTGCGCTCTCCCGCTGCCAGGGGGCGCTGCCGAGCGTCCGGAGCCATCAGAAGGGTACCTGACTGGTGTGATCTGCCCTGGGGCCTCTTCCTCCCCAGAGCCCCTCCCCTGGGGTTCAGAGGCTGCCGTGGAGAAGACAGGAGGGATGGAATTCCACAAGGCTGAATATTTGCCCCGGTGTCACTTGAGTGGGTGGAAGGATTCAACTAGACTGAGTGGAGGCCTGGACCAACCCTGCTTCTGACCCATCCTCCAGGGTGGGGGTCCTTGCAAAAATATGAACCATTACGGGAAACGAGAGTCACGTGTTCTTTGTACTCTGAGAGGGGTGTCAATGGCCTGTGCCGCCACTGGACACACACCCTGCAGAATCTCTCAGCAGAGGCCATGCCAGCCGGCACGGAGGCCTCTGTCCCTGCAGGGCTGGAGGGAGCAGGGAGGGTGGTGAGGAGGGGTCAGAGGTGTCTGCTGTGGGTCCCACAGCCCTGCAGCCCCCCTGCCCTGCTCAGCGCAGGAACCACAGAGATCAGCAGCTCGCTGATACACAGGCACGTGGATGCCACCGGCTCTGGGGACAGGCGTGGGGTCAGCACTGTGTAGGCACGTCTGTCACACAGGTTCTGGTCTGGGTCATTGCCTCTTATTACAACCATTTCTGTAACAGACTCAACTGATTTCATCGTATGACCTTGTTCCAGACGTGGGATCCTCCAAAGTGTAAGGAAGAATGTACAACACAGCGAATATAATAAAACACACTGAGTTGTGTACTTTCAAATGATGAATTTTATGTTACACAAATTCTACCTCAATTTAATAATTTAGAAAAGGTGGCACAGTCTTGCACCCTCATGTCCCCATTGCTCAGCAACTTTCACCTCATGGTGCTCTTCCTAAAACCTCTCTTCCCACTTCTTCCTGCCCCTCCAGTCCCACCACCTGGGTTATGTTGAGGTCAGTCCCAGAATTCGTATCTTTTCATCCATAAAAATTTCAGTGGATCTCTAAAAGGATAAGACCTCTTTAAAAAAATAGTATAACTTTCACACCTACAACCCATGAATTTTCCAGTTAAATTCCTCTGATTAGCTCAATTTTTTTTTTTTTTTAAATAACATTTGCTTCATTTGAGTCGCGATCCAGAGACAGTCCACACAGTGCCCCTGGTGCGCCCTGTCCCCTGTACATCAATCCATAGAAGCCTGAACATTACATGTGGAGATTATTATTTTAAATTGTTGGTGCATCTCACTGTAAATATTAAGTGTTCAATTGAAAACTGTTTCCCATAGTTCTGGTCAAGCTAGCACAGCAGGTGAACACTGTGCTCACCTCCTCTCAGGACCACATCAATTACAACTAAACTACAGGTCAACCATCGAGAACCCCCTAAAATCCTGCTGAACCAAAGCCCTACAACTAAGGACATACAGAAGCCACGCTGACACTGGTAGGAGGGGCAGAGATGCAGAACGGGCTGGTTGCACACCACGTGTGACTATTAAAAATCAGGAGGGGTATCTTGGCTGTGGAGGCTCCCCCTGAAGGAGCAAAGGGTCCCAGGGCCACACCAGGTTCCCCAGCCCAGGGTTCCAGTGCCAGGGAGAGAAGTCCCCATATTTCTGCCTGTGAAAATCAGCAGAGACTGTGGCTGGTGACATACAGGGCAGCCTCTGGAGTCTCAGGTGCTTCTCTTAAAGGGACCGCACCTGACTCACTCACCGACAGAATCACTTGCTCTGAGCTCCAGCACTGGGGCAGCAGCTAGAGCGGTGACGGGGACAGACAGGGGGAACTGAGTTGTCCTGCATCAGGATGGGGCTGGTGGGACAGCTTTCTACCAGACAAAGGAGCTGACAGATGCCATTGTTTCTTTGTTGAGCCCCCCACCTTCCGGGCATTCAGACACAGGTGGATGCCATATCTGAGTCTTCATTAACCTGGCTGACACATTCATTTATCCACCCTAGTGATTCTGAGACCCTACCCCACCCAACTTTTGGGCACACCCAAGCCTCTTCCAGTGGCTTTTTTGGTACGAGCCACCGGCTTTGGCTCATGCTGTGGATTGTCCTAAAATCTCTCAAAGGCTTGTGGAACCCAGACAAACAGCATCTGGCTTGAGCAAGTCCTATACCTCTGGCTGAGTAGCTCTAAGCCTAGCAGTAGGCAGCTGGCCTTGGTATCTCAAGGCATTTCCAAGCATGACCCAGGTGGCAGCCATCCGTGGATTGCTTTGTGGCTCCTGCTGGGTGGCCCCAGGTGGAATACGTGCTGTGGCTGAACTTGACCTGCAGCGGTTCCCCTCTCAGGTGGCCCTGGGGCTGGTGTGCCCAGTGGCCAGCTTTGAAATGAGCTGCAGGATCACCCAGCCACCTCCAAGGACAACACACCCAAAGGGCAGACTGGGCACCCAGAGCCCCACTAATGTGAGTCCTGCTCTGTAGGGTCAGCCCCTGCACAATGGCTCCTCTATTGTAGTCATGGCCAATCCTCACAACAAATTAGCAAAAGGGTCAATCCCTCCCACTGATGTACAAACAGCAAGCAAGGCTCAACTACAAGAGGAGGGCACAAACAACCCACACACGGGACACACCTGGAGAATCTGGCTCAGGTTACTAGGGAGAGTGCACCACTGGGTCCCACAGCACACCCACTACATAAGTCCACTCTAGTAAGACCGGGAGACATAGCAGCCCTACCTAATACATAGAAACAAACACAGGGAGGCAGCCAAAATGAGGAGACAAAGAAACAGGTCCCAAACTAAAGAACAGAACAAAGCTCCAGAAAAAGAACTAAGCAAAACAGAGATAAGCAATCTACAGACGCAGAGTTCCAAACACTGGTTATGAGGATGCTCAGTGATCTCAGGGAGAACTTCAACAAAGAGATAGGACAAATAAAAATAGAGATAGAAAACATGAAAAAGAACTAGTCAGAAATAAAGGATACAATAACTGAAATGAAGAATACATTTAGAGGGAATTAATAGTAGGTTAGATGAAGGAGAGGATCAAATCAGTGATTTAGAAGGTAGCAGAAAGCACCCAATCAGAACAGCAAAAAGAAAAAAGAATCCAAAAAAAAAAAACGAGGAGAGTTTAAGGGGCCTCTGGGACAATATTCGCATCATAGAGGTACCAGAAGGAGAAAAGAGAAGGCAAGAGATTGAGAACCTATTTGAAGAAATTATGACATAAAACTTCCCTAACTTGATGAAGAAAATATAAGCCCAGAAAGCACGGAGAGTCCCAAACA
Source organism: Rhinolophus ferrumequinum (assembly GCF_004115265.2). Taxonomy (NCBI): domain Eukaryota; kingdom Metazoa; phylum Chordata; class Mammalia; order Chiroptera; family Rhinolophidae; genus Rhinolophus; species Rhinolophus ferrumequinum. The sequence goes on from NW_022680354.1 coordinate 1,696,723, forward strand.
AGATGAACCTAAAGAGGCCCACAGCAAGACACATCATAATTAAAATGCCAAAAGTTAAAGACAAAGAGAGAATCTTAAAAGTAGTAAGAGAAAAAGCACTTAGTTTCCTATGAGGGAGCCCATGAGACTTTTGGCTGTTTTCTTAACAGAGACTTTGCAGGCCAGAGGGTACTGGCAAGAAATTCAAAGTGATGAAAAGCAAGGACCTACAACCAAGATAATCTATCCATCAAAGCTATCATTTAGATTTGAAGTTTCCCAAGACAAGAAAAAGCTAAAGGAGTTCATCACCACCAAACTAGTATTACAAGGAACGTTAGAGGCACTTCTTTAAGATTAAAAAAAAAAGATAAAAAATATGAATAATAAAATGGTAATAACTACATATCTATCAACAATTACTTTCAATGTAAATGGACTAAGTGCTCCAATCAAAAGATAGGGGGGCAGATGGATGACACATTCTGCCTACAAGAGACTCACTTCAGATTGAAAATCACATACACAGACTGAAAGTAAAGGGACAGAAAAAGATATTTCATGAAAATGAAAACAAACAAAAAAGCTGGGGTAGCAATACTTACACTGGATAAAATAGACTTTAAAACAAAGGCTGTAACAAGCAACAAAAAGAGAAGGACCCAGCAATCCTCCTTCAGGGTATTCATCTGAAGAAACCCAAAACGCTACTTTGAGGGGACGTGTGCGTCCATATGTTCATTGCAGCATTGTTTACAACGGCCAAGATGTGGAGGCAGCCTGGGCGTCCAACAGATGAATGGATAAAGAGGAGGTGGTACATAGATACAGGGGAATGTTGCTCGACCAGGGAAGGGAATGGGTCCTTGCCGTCTGCAGCACCATGGATGGACCTGGAGGGCACTGTGCTGAGTGGAGTGTCAGACGGAGAAAGACAGATGCAATGCGATTTCGCTCATATGTAGAATCTAAGAACAAAATTAACAAACAAAACAGAAACAAACTCATAGATACAGGGAACATTTTGATGGTTGCCAGGTGGGACGGGGGCTGGGGGTGTGGGTGAAAAAAGGGGAAAGGATTAAGAAGTACAGATTAGTTACAAAGTAGTTATGGGGGTGTAGGGTACAGCATAAGGAATACAGTCAATAATATTGTAAGAACTATGTAAGGTGTCAGAGGGGTACTGGATTTGTTGGGGTGATAGATGGGAGGGGCTTGGGGGACAGGGTGAAAAAATTGGAGGGATTCAAAAGTACAAACTGGTAGTTACAAAACAGTCACGGAGATGTAAAGTACAGCATAGGGAATACAGTCAATAACGTGGTAATAACTACGTATGGTGCCAGGTGGGTACTAGACTAGTCAGGGGGGTCACTTCTTGAATTACACAAATGTCTAACCTCTATGCTGTACACCTGAAATTAATATAAAATAATATTGAATGACAGAAAAACGTTTCCCGTATCAACTGGTGAGCTTATTTCTTAGTTACCGCTTCACGGATTTGATAGATGTACGAGCAACAGTGTTTAATACACATTGAGTTGCCTCTTTGCCCTGGAATCCATTTAATCAAACATTCAAGTAACATTAATTAAAATTCCTGGGGCTGCTGTGAGAATAGATAGGGGCCAGGTAAGTGCTGGGTGCAGCCTTTCAGACAGCAGCTGACTCCTTGTAAAGGTGCCCTATGAACACGAAGTGGTCGATTTGTAACATATTTGGAGATGAAAGAGGAATAGGGGCGTTGGAATTACAAAGTGACAGTGCAGGGAACACAGTGACATCAAAGTCACTTTGTACAGTGACAGATGCGTGGTGATCGCTTTGTTAGGTACATAAGTGTGGAGTCACGATGGTGTAACCTGAAACGAATATAAAGTTGTATCTCAGCTGTACTAGAGGAAGAGGCCAGGACGTAAAGATGCAGCTGCTAAGTGTGAAGTCACGTGCAGCTTGTCAGAGGACTTCTCTTTCCCAGAGGACTTCAGGTTGTTCTGTGCGATTCTCGTACTGAGAGTAATGGTCCGAGGAAATTCAAGTCTGGTTGAAAAGGGCCTAAAACAAAAGTGACGGGAGAGGAAGCAATCCCCAGTTCAGATGGCATGTTTGCCCAACTTGAGTCAAGTTCTAATGAGAGAGAGAGAGGCAGAGAAAGACAGGGAGAGAGGGTCTCCACTTAGAGGCAATGACAAAAATTATTTTTAAAAACTAGCTCTGTCATCAGTTGTTTACATCAAGAAATTTGTGCCTAAAATATTCCATTATTTAGAGATCTTTGGATGTCCTCTGCAGAATAATGCACGTCTCTGCAATACTGGATGCAATTCTATTTGTACCGTGACAGGCGCAGTGTACTAATAGCTGCAGCTGAGCAGGGCCACCGTCGGCCATCGTGTTGGCTCTGCAACTCAGGTGTTGTTATTACTCTCCTTCGGGGACAGAGAGACGAGAGCACAGAAGAGCAGCGCTCCCAGACACACAGCAGGACAGTGGCGGCTGGCAGTGGTCAAGCCCCGTCTCCCCCAGCCCCCACCTCCTTTCATATAAACCAGGGCTCCCGCTCTCTCACAATACCAGACATTTCTGCACATGCAGTGTCAAGCCTTTTCCAACCAGACGTGAATTTTCTCGATCCATTACTCTCGGTATGAGAATCGCACAGAACAACCAGAAGTCCTCTGACAAGCTGCACGTGACTTCACACTTAGCAGCTGCATCTTTACATCCTGGCCTCTTCCTACTCGATCCGTGCTACTGACCACCCCCACCCTCAGCATTAAGCAGCTGCTGGTCCTCCTCAGGGTGGCCCTGGATCTCGTCCTCCTGTTGCTGTGTCTTCTGTCATGGGCCGCGTCACATCCGCTGATAAAGGCTGTGCTCTCTTTCCTGTGGTGGCCGAGGGAACTAAGGCAGAGCGGGGTTCATTTGTCTTCATTTTTTGTGTAATGCATGCAAACATTTAGAGAACTACCCAATTTTCAGTGCTCCAAAGGAGGTTTTTGTAGAAACTGACCGAGTTTTCTGTTCTCGTGGACAGGATGTGCAGACCACACTAAGACAAGCCTGTTCTGAACAGCTTTCCTCAAGAGCTTTCCCTGCCGTGGCTCCCGTGATGCCTGGCCTCTGGGCCTCTAAGCCTCACTGGGAGGGAAGCTTTTAGGAGGGCAGGGCGGCTGTGGAGGGAGCTGGCGTCCACTCATTGCCGGAGTAAACGGCGCCCAGTGCCTAGGCCTGCTGAGGCATCCTGGAAGAAAGTGCCGTCATCTCCACCTCATGTGCTAAGTGAAGTCAGTCAGGTGGAAAAGGCAGAGCCTGAATGATCTCAGGCCTGTGCGGGAGTCAAAACAAAACAAAAACAGACTCATTGACACCACAGTGGTGGTCAGCAGAGGGGGAGGGGCTGGGGTCAGCGAAGAGGAGAAAGAGTCAAGTACAAGGTGACAGAGGAGGCCAGGGTTTGGGTGGGGCGCACACAGTACAGACACAGATGTCTGGGTACAAAGCTGTAACCTGAGATGTACATGTTCTTAACATGTGTTACCTCAAGACATTTAATTAAAAAACAAAAATACGAAAGACATAACAAATAAAAAGGCCTGAAAGGTGTGTGTCTAAAGGCCAAAGAGCCACCAGCCTCACGAGCGTGAGCCTTGAACCTGTGGCCTGAGGGTTCACAACTTCAGATGGAAACAGGGACCCACAAAAGAGATGCACAGCTAGCGATCGCATCTGGAGGTGCTAGGACAGAACTAGCAAGGGTGCCCTCAGGGGGTTGCCTTACGGGGAGGGTGCAGCGGGAAGCCGGGCTCGGCTAGGGACTGCGGGGCACTGCCGAGCAGACAAGGTGGGGCCGGCAGGACACTGTGTGGCTGGAGCACGGAGGTCACCCCGGAGAAGGCTGGGCAGCCATGCCGACGCCCGGCCAGGTGTGCAGGGCTGTGCACCAGGTCCCAGGTTTTAGACTTTATTTCATGGACAGGCGAGTCCCTGAAGACCAAGCAGAGAAGTGAGAACAGGTGACCATGGCTCCTGCTGCTGTGTTTCCACAGTGGCTGGAGCTGACCAATGCCCCCTCTCCTCTAACCCTCAGAATGAACGTGAAGGGGGCACCGCCACCGTTCCATCTGACAGGTGAGAGTGACACGGGGCTCACCCAAGTCAGGTGGCTGAACCGGGCAGATTCCCTCTGTAGACGCTGCTCTTTCCCACTCGCTGGCGTCTGATGGCCCTTCTGTCTGGCCAAATTCTGCGCGTCCTGCAGCAGCCATCTGCCATTCTGGCTTCTCCGGCCAGGTTCCTGACCAGGGACCCACAGTGACCACTTCCTTTGAATTCCTACGGAGGGGTTCCCCCCTGGGATATCCGTGACACAGCATGTGTCACTAAGAAGCATAGGTTTATGTGAGCTGACCTTGTCTCCCTGACTATTTGGTGACAGAGCTTGTGTCCCAGAAGCAGAGTGTGCAGCGAAAGCAGGAGACTTTGTACAAAGTACATGCTCAGGAAGTACTTGTCGGTGCAGACAGAACAGGAAACTTCACAAAAGGATGTGATCAAATCCATTTTGGATGAGAAGCCAGCGCCAGGCCCAGAAGAGGCACATGGGAGCCTGACGAGATGACTTCCTTTCACCCCGCCCCCGTACTGGCAGGCCAGCCATTGTCCTTGCTGGTCACTGCTTTCCTTCACTAGCTCCTAGTCTCCTTACCGGGGATCAGCCTGGGCTGTGGGAAGTGTTGGGTGCAGGACTGAAGACGAGGGTCCAGGTGGTCGCGCCTCAGTTCTTACAGCCCCCCCCCTCCATCCCCCACAAGTGGTGGCTAGGGAAATGTAAACAGTAACAGTAATAGAAACGGAGCCACTTTGAAATGGAGCGGGAGCTGCCCTCCCAGAGGAACCGCCCTGCACGTCTGATGCCTCAGACCTCTGGGTGTTCAAACAGGGCCAAGGGACCTGTGGCCTGGGCCTAAGCAACACTGTGCCCCAAAGAACTGTTTGCGAGGGTGACAAGAAAGCAGATAGTATGACAACCGGACTGATGACGACAGCACTGAAAACTAAAAACATTGTTTACAATCAGCGTCACTATGTCGTGTTATCTGCACGGAGAGCAGCACCTGCCTTCTGTGGATGTCACTGTCCCCTTCCCCTTCTGGCGATACACATCGTTGCCTTTGTCTTCTCATCGGAACATTATTTGGGCTTCTGTCTGAATCAGTGCTTCCCAAATGGCTGCTTTCATTGATCGGGAACACGTGCTTGCTGCCTCGCACTCTGACAGGCCCCTTATTTTCAGCCCCTCGGTGAATAATGACCTCTCCCTGGGTCATGATGTGCAGCTCCGGGTCAGACCACTGTGGCCTGCAGGTCCAGTCCTGCCCGTGGCAGCCAGGGAGGGCTGGGAGGGAGGCCGTCCGTCCTGGTGCGAGGGTGTGCCCCTCACCTGCAGACCCCCCAGCACAGGCCCTGGGAAGTGCAAATCACAGAAAACACAGAAGAGCCACCGAGAAAAGTGAGCTCCCGAGAAACAAATACATAAAATGAAAACAGGAGGAGAGCACAGGTTTGGGTGAGAGAGGCGAGGAGGCGAAGAACAGTCCTGCCAGGGTCACCCGCCTCCCGGGCACGCCGCCAGGGGAGCCCCCCGCTGCTGTGCACAGGCCAAAAACCAGTGGTAGGAATACAATGAATACAAACTGTCAACGATTTCACAAAACGCCGCGCTCTCCCCACCCGTTTTCACTGTGAAAGAGAAGTGGTTTGGGTAGATATTTAACCTAACCCTGAGCCCTGCGTCTTTGGAAACTGAAGCGGAAAGGTTAACGCTTCATGTCCCAGAACACATCCTCACTCCCCAGGAAAGGCTGGCCCTGGCCCTCGCCCTGGAGGCCTGCTTCTTTGTCACTTCTGGGGACACAGCACGCTGCCTTGTGTTTTGCAGACTGCCCTTTCTGTCCCCTCCACAGATGCAAACAGTCCCTCCATTGTGACTGTCTTCCTGTCTCTGCTGAGGTGGATTCTGGGTGAAAACTTACTTCCCTTGACTGTATGAGACAGAGAGAAGAAATGAGTTAAACAGGTTTGGAGAGATTTGTGGGGAAAGAAGTGGGTGGAGTGGGCTCAGAGACCCTGCAAAGTTCCGCCCTGAGAAGTCTGCTGCTGCATTTCTGACTTTGGAGAAGACAATTGTTCTTAAAGGGACAGGCTGTGTTTTTGATAGTGGAGAGGTGGGAATGCCGCAGCTTTGTGGAGAAGCCTCTCTGGCCAGCAAACAAACAGACTGCAGGCCAAAGCCATGTTCCCTGTGTATCAGTGAAGACCCTCAGAAAACCTGCTTTGAGCTCAGAGACCCACGCACCTTCTGCAGGGCCTGTGAGGGCGCCAGGGCCTCTGGCCTCACTGGGGACACAACCGAGCTGTGAGAACAGTGACAGCCGGCAGCGTGGAGACCCTCGGCAGAGCCAGCGCAAGGGCAAGGTGTCACCCCATGCACCTCCCACTAAACCTCACCCACAGGGCAGAGGATCGAATGGCACGGCACGTGTCCCACTGGGCCCTTCCCTGATCCCAGCTCCACAATTCCACGAATGTCTCATGAGTTGGGGACTCTTCGCAGGCAATGATTCTCCATAACTCCACCTGGAATGGACCTGAGAGCAGCTGGCTAGAAGAATCCAGTGGAGCATGGCAACAAAGCCCATCACCTCTGCACACCAGCCCCAATACTGGCTCCATGCTGAGTAAACCTGGGGCCCTTCAGAGCTCCAGGACTCTGATCAAAAGCATATGACTCAGAACCAGACACGAATCCCCACTGAGACGCAAAACCAAGAGGCCACTGGCTGTCACTCACCTCCATCAGACACTTCTTGACCCGGCCGCCTACTCTGCACGGTACAGACAACTTTCGGGAATATTCAGTCATCAAAACCATCCCCAAGGTGTCAGGTACAGCCCAAATGTCTCTGAATACACAGGTGGGAGTGACTGAATTTGTATTACTCCCGCCATGGATGGCAGCTAACCTGCTACCAGCTGTTCCTCTATCTGGCACCTACTGCGCACCTGGGAGGTGGGGGCAGTTCATCAAGTGTCACCCGATATGCACCTCAGCAGCTGAGTGCTATTTGCAGCCTCGAATGAGTGACTGGTGAGTTACTGTCCCATGGCTGGGGCAGAGCCGGGACAAGGTGACTTACTTTGAACCCAAGGAGCGGTGACTGCCCTGTCGCCATAGGTCACACCCCTGCAGCCATGCCCATCATTGCAAACAGGGCTGCTAGAAACCGACACACGTAACACAGCAGGCGGCCAATGTTGTGCTGTCACCTGTAACCCATGAAGGGCTGTGGCCGTGACAGTGGAGCGAGCGCTCCCTCTCCCCCGTGACCAGCCTTCAGGGGCAAATGTTTCAGGGAAGAGGACCACCCCTGTTTCAGAGAAGAAAGCTGAGGTCCGGAGAGTGCCCTGAGACAGAGGCTGAACCCACAGCTGGGTGTCCCCAAAGTCTGGGTTAATTTCCATTGAAAAACCCACACGTAGGGAGTTGATCATTCTCATGTAGAGATGTCACGGTCTTTCATACCACATCACGTGTTTGCACACACAGCGGATGCTGACGTGTGGGAATTCACACTTCACGTGTACTTGGGAAAAGTGGTGGTGCCTGTGCAGGCGTGTGGTGAGCCCCGAGCGGAGAGCGTGGACAGAGCTGACAGTGTGCAAACGCTGCTGCGGTGTCCGCATCAGGCCTCTGGCGGTGAGGGCCGTGAATATTACACATACTCAGATCTCACAACTCATTCTCGGGGAAGATGGCACCTAAGGGGCCAAATACTCTACTGAACTCGAGAGATTCCTGGCAAAACGAATCTGTGGTACGCTGGTGCCGGTCTGAGAAGCCAGCTCCCAATCAGGTACTCCAAAACACATCACCTCTGTCCCTCATTGATTAACACGGACAAATGGCTGAAACAAGAGTCCCTTGTCCTCGAGTGGTCAGAACCATCACTTTGTTTGAGGGAAAGGCGGGACCACGCCAGAAAATGTGGGCTCTACCCCTCCCATCACTGGCTTGTGAAAAGTCTCAGGGGCTCCTTTGTTTCATGGGATTTGCCACACTGTTTGCACAGTGAGTTGGATTCCTGGGGAGCTCTGCGATTATTTTTATCCACCCTAATGGCTCAGGAGGAAGGCAGAGATCCTGGTCTCCCAGGGACGCAGGGAGGGACTGGGGACAGGATGTGAAGTGGCTCTTGCACGGTGCGTGTCCTGGGACGGTCAGGAAATCGATTCCGGGCGGCTCTTCTCCGCCATGCACACGGGTGCTGGAGTTCACGTCCCAGGGCGGTCAGCGTGTGTGATCACAGGTAGTGCAATCACACTACCTGGGAGCGTTACTGTCCTTAAGGCTGGAGACGAGGGCACGGTCGGTCACCCTTGCAGAGCCCGCCTGACATCCCAAGATGCCATTCAGACTTCCCTGTCAACAGGCTCTGAAGCTCTGGGCCGTCCTGTGGTGGTGCCTTCAGAGAACCACCGAGATGCACGCCACCAACCCTAGACCTGTGAAGAACTGGCTGAAAAACACCCTTCCTTCCTTTGGATGTGGGCATGAATGTAGTATTTCAACGTCCTCTGAGTATCTTTTGTGTTAAAAATGTAAAGTTTGAAAAAGGTGTTATGCTGTTTGGGAAATGAACTGTCAAAGTGGTAAATAAAAACAGAAATTTATGTGCAAGGCACAGGTGCTAACCTCAAAATCCCTTTGTAAGGTGGGCACATCGCACAGGTCTCGGTTATGAGCTCACCGCACATGGTCCGGGGTGTGGGGTACGAATAATCGCCGCCTTCTTCTAAGGGCTCCAACAAACCTGCCTGGAAGTCCCAGTCCGCCAGCCCTGAACTAAGTGGGTCCTTGCGATGGCTGTGACCTGACTCTGTTTGCTGACCCTCAGGGCCCCAGGGCCCTGGACTTGCCCCCTGGTTCTTCTGCAGGGACCAGAGCACAGCTCTTTTGTAGTCCCAGCCTGGTGACACTCCCGATCAGATGCTGAGGCACGGGGCCTGCCCTTCCCTTCACCGGCTCAGAGGTCCACGCAGCTTCTCCGTGGAGAGGCCGGGCTGCGGGCACATGACTTTTGGAGGGACGGTTGCTGACTTACTGTAGGGGAGTTTTGAAGTTGTTTTTCTCCTCAGGCTAAATTTGTATGAAGAAAAGAATGTACAGATTCCACTTCATAGAGTGAAGCTGGTTCGTGACCCCTCGGGGTCTAAACCTATCAGTGTAATGATTTATTGAACTGCTCCAAATGTTTGTACATAATTTCATTAATTCACGCGCTCCATAAACACCAACTGAGCTCCTGCTGCAGGCCAGGTGTGTGCCAGGCAGGCAGGTGCTGCTGAGGGTCGTTGCAGCCCACAAGGAGTTTGCATTATCCAGGCGAGACTGGGGCTGTGCAGCATTGCAAGGTCTTGTCCTCATCGGGATCCCTGGAGCCACCTGGCTCTGCAGTAATGGGGTCTCCCGTTGCAGTGGGCTTTGGCTTCATTCAACAAACACGTCCTAGACACTTTCTGGCACCCGGGGGGACAGCCAGACCCTGCACACAGAGGGGCTGTCTGTGTGCCCGATTCCCTTTGGCACCCAATGGGATGCAAACACACACGTGATTTTAGGGGCAAAAGACCTGTCTCTAGAAGCAAGTACCTCCAGGTTTCATGGCCAGAACACAATGACACATGGACCTTTGGGGTTTTCACGTTTAGAGAGGAAGTGGCACCAAAGTAGTCGCTTCCCAGGGCAGTGCCGACGAGATCAAAGGAACGGGTACTGTCTGACGGACCGTGGAGTCTCCACACACAGCGACGCCGACACCTCCCTTTCTCCTCTCTGAATCCAGGGGGCACAGGTCCTGAGTCCCCCTCCAAGGAGCAAACCGAGCCCCTGTGCACGGCTCAGCTTCCCCTGACCTCCAAACTCAGACACGGGAGGCCGCTGCCCCTGGCCTGCGCGCAGAGGTTTTGTTGAAAGAAATGTGTTCCTTTTACGTTGCCAGGATACATGATTGCTCTAAACCATCATAAATGACTTTAATTGCTACCAATAAATACTTTTGAATGTGGATTCCCAGAAAGGCAGTGTAATTTGAGAAGAATCCAAAAAAACAAAAAACAAAACAAAACAAAACAAAATACCTTTAACTTTTCTGACCTTAATTTACTCCTCTCCTCTTGTTACCTTGAAAAGTGTTATAGCTTTATTTCTAGCATACCAATAGCTCTATTTTAAATTTCAGACCAAAAGTCATTGTTCTCTGGGAAACAGTTGACAGAGCATGTTCTTTTCAAACAGTTCATAACCGAATGTCTCATTGTAAGTACACGCTTCAGTGTTAGAGATTTAGCTACACATTAGGTGAGCTGTGTGCTAGCCCTGGGTCGCGACATAACAGACTCCTGCCGGCCCCCTTCTCCGCCTCTGGCTTTTTTGGCTTTACTGTACTTTCTAAACTTTACACAGTGGTTGTACATTATTTTGTAATGATAAAAAATTAAAGCCAAAGAATGTTCACTCTGACTTGGAAGAAAAGGATCAAAATACAGAACAAAGACTGGCCTTTAAATAAAAGAGTAGCACTTTTTTTTTTTATGTCCCGTCTTTCATCATTTCCATCGGTTATGTTACCACTGCACAGTTATAACTGTTTAATGTTTTTAATCCCATACTCATAGCTGGTTACAAAATTGGAGGGAACTCCAAGTCTCCTTAACCATCTTCAGAGCAAAGCATGGCCTAAGGTCTGTGATTTTTCGTTCCCCTTTGGTTGACACATTGACAGTGCCAGTTAAAATGGACAGGAGTGTTCAGTTCCACTGCCTGTGACCACCTCAGAATGACCGGGAGTGCCACCAAGCCTTTACTCTTTATGACCTAAGGTGGCACTTCTCAAACTTTCAGATGCGTACGAACCACAGGGCATCTCATAAGAAGGTAGATTCCGACTCAGCCGGTGTGGGGTGGGTCTGGGGTCCTGCATCTCTGACCAGCTCCCAGGTGACGCTGACTGCCGGGCCACCCTGTGCTGTCACTAGAGCCTGAGGATTGGGAGGTGGCATCTCACCACAGAATTACTCCCCCGTAGGCCCTCGGACTTCTGTCTTTTGGCGGAAAGCCTGAGGTTGTAAAGGGACAGACAACGTGGAAACTGCCATTCCTGCCCCAGAGCCTGGAGCTAGGATGGGGTTGGTTAGTGGAATCTTGCATTTTGAAGTCTGAAAGGCCAGGATGTGAATGCCATCTGGACACTCCGTGGTGGGGAACTCTCAGACTGTTCGTACACTGAGCCTCGAGTCTTCAGAGGTCCTCCTACCGACAGCACGAGGCGGCGCCATGGTGGCCCCGGCACTGGTGCCACGATCACGCCTGGTCCCACTATCGCACACTGTCCAGCCGGAGTGGAATGAGCTTCGGTCCTTTTGGAACACTGGTGAGGACCCTCCCTTTGCTCTCACGCTCACAATCTGAGTGACGCGCAGTCAGAGACAGCTGCTCCGTCACTAGCCACTCCAGGTTCCTGGGGCGCGTCCCTCAGCAGACACAGACGCTGTCAGAGACAGAGGGGTGCGGACACGACGCTGCAGGCTGCCATCTGCACCCCAGATCCGCCTCAGTGCACTTTCTAGTCCACGTGCAACGTGATGACCAAGTCCCAGATGCAGGTCAGGAAGCAAAGTCCCTGCCGGGAGTTCAAGCTCTGTCCTACCTGTCCTCCTTCGGGGACACAAAGGGCACCAGGCCAGCACGCACAGAGCAGCATGTGGCCAACCAGGATGGCAAGGGCGTGGGCTGTCCAGGGTCCCCACATCCCAACGACCGCTCTTCCGTCCTGGTGGCGACACTGACATGTTTCCTCAGGAAACACAAGTTGGGAATCAACGCCATGTCTGCTTTCCCACTGCCTCTCCAGTAGCACTAATAACTACCGTGTTTCCCTGAAAATAAGACCTAGCCGGAAAATCAGCTCTAATGCATCTTTTGGAACAAAAATTAATATAAGACCTGGTATTGTATTATATTATATTATAATTATATTATACCCAGTCTTATATTATAGTAAAACACGACCAGGTCTTATACTAATTTTTGCTCCAAAAGACGCATGGGAGCTGATGGTCTGGCTGGAAACACGGTATACAGCCAGCGACCAAGGCAAGAGCTTCAGTCGCCTTTGGAGCAATTCTTTCAGACGCTTTCCGTTGCTGTCTCACTCACTCCTAATTCAAGCCCCTTCCTCGCTTCACCTTGCTTCCTGTTTGTTACCCCTCAGACCCGAAGAAAGCAGCCAGCTTCTCTGTCTTTGGCGGATCTCAGCCTGTCGCTCAGGTCTCTCTGGCCTGCCCCTTCACACCAAGGAACCCTGGGCTTGGCCGTCAAGGCTGCACCCCACCCCACTTCTCGTGGACAGTCCCCCACGCTTTCTGTACACCAGCACAGCGCCGAGGAGGCCGAGGGTGGTGTGTCAGCCAGGACGCTGCTCGTGCAAAGGGACAGGCCTAGTGCGAAGGCAGGGCTTTGGCCGGCACAGCTAGGAATGGTGGGCTGGTCACAGCATTGAGGACGGCCAGACGTCAGGGTCAGGACCAGGTCTCGCCATCTCTCTCCCCTCTTCTTTGCCTCCCCCACTTGTGTCTGCTTGACTTCATTCTTCAGTTTCCTTCCACATCATTGGACACCCCAATTTACATGATTCCAGGTTACTGACACTTTTTTTTTCTAGAAAATGTCTTCGGAGAGACCCTGAGTTCTGCCAGGATCATGGATTCACTCGGTGGTGCAATCAGCATGGCTGGGGGTCCATGACGGCTCATGCCTGGTCACACGCCTGCTGGTGTAGCCGTCGGTGGTGCAGACGTGATGTTCACACTTATGACAAGGGATCCTGGGTGCTCACCAGCCAGAACGGTGGCGGCCGTCAGATCCTGGAGGGGGTGATAGGGTCAGCTGACGTTGTCCGTCCACTCGGCAGGGGGCGGGTCCAACGAGCCCAGGATGAAAGATAATAACGGGTGAGGGAACCCAGCTCTCACTGGCTTCCGGCTGAGACGCTGCAGCTGTGCCCTGTTCAATAAATGACCAGCCCTAAGCCACCCAGATCTTGACCATCACCAGTGACCCAGGTCCCTGAACTGGACCCGATTTGTGGTTTCAGTAAAAACAACCCCAAGCATTACTATATTTTATTCTTCTGTTGGTCAGTCCATGTCCATTTTTAAAGAGTCATTTGGCGTTCTGACCTGTAAGGAAGTGGACAGTCTACATGACAGCCATCCCTGCAGCCCCCAGCTCGTCGGGTGTTTATTTAAATGGTATTTCTATGATTTCTGGTTCTCTGAGTTCCTTTTTGGGAGGGACAAACACCACTAGTCCCCTTTGACTTGATTATTTCCCAATGACGACTGTAAAAGGATTAGGTATTGTGAAAAATATGCCAACACTGCCAATGAAATAGATGACAACCATTTTCTAAGTACCCACAGGTGCTAATTTTCTGGGATATGTTTCAGTCAAACAACATTTTCACTCAACCTGGAACTGTCACCAGCGGACCATCTGCCTCACATTTCCCAGTGGTCTTCCTTCTGCACCAACCCCTCTGTGTTCCCTCCATGCGGCCTGATGAGTGGTCATGGAGTTGTGCCCCGTGCCTGCCCTGGACCAGGATCCAGGGGCTCCATGCCTGAGCGCCGAGGCTCCCGAGTCCACAGACCGGTGCTGGGCTTGGGTGTGAGCGGAGCAGAAACAGTGGGGAAAGGGCCCTCCATACACACTCACAGCTCGTGTCCCCAGCAGAGACCTGCCGGCTGGCTCAACTCCATGACATAGAGCGTCAGGGACGTTCTTTCTGACCAATGAATGCACAGCAGCAATTATGATGTAATCTCCCTTTAGGCAAAATGAATGACCTTTTGCTATGGAGAATTTTCAATTTACAGGGTCCTGAGCTCGTAGCAGGGCAAGTCACTTGATCAAGGAGACATCAGGTGCTCCATCCACTAACTCATTAGATCAGGCCACATCCTGTCATCCAGGTGCCCACCTGCAGGCTGGTCACTCATCTCAGGGCCAGATGCTCACCAGACCAGCCAGCCTCCCTCAAGAATTCCCGTCCTCAGAAACACAGGAAAGCTGGCAGGTGGGGGAGGACAGTGCAATTGTCAGGTCATATGGAACAGGGCCGCCAGTGCTGTGCGGGTGAGTGGAGAGCGGAGCAGAAGTGGGGAGCAGCCATCGAAGGGGACCCTACAGCTGATCGGGGACCGGCCTTTGTCCCCAGCTTGCCTGGCCACGGGTACTCCCACACCAGGGTTTTCTTCAGCTGGGGGGGGGGTCTTTTGCCTGTCTCTACAGAACCACTCCGTTTCCTTCAGCAGAGGTGCGGTGGTTGGCCCTTCACTTCTAACAAGTTTGAGAACGCCAAACAAAACAGAGCTCAGAACCTGCCTGTTGGACAGCACAGAGCTGTCCCAGCCCCTCTGGCGCCCGTCCATGGGGCTCTGGGTCCCCCACCCCACACCTGCTCAGCCTGGATATCCCAGCAGCAAGGTGGGGCTAACGCCTGTGCTGAGCTCAGTGAGTGCTGCAGGCGTGTAGTGGCCAGAGGACATGCTGGGGCCCAGCCGGTGTGGGTCCTGGGTGCTGGGGTGCTGGGGGCCGGGTCCTCTGTGCCTGGCGTTCCTGCTCTTATCAGGACCAGCCTGGCATTGCCGCAAAGTCCCTAGGTTTCCACTGACAAGTGACTATGAACAGCGGCGGTCTCGGTCGTGTATCGACCTGATTCCTTTGTCATCTGTTTCGCCGCATTCGCCTACTGCACCTAGTCCACTATGAGCGGCATAGATATGGCCCACTTCATCTTCCAAGGGCATCATCGTGCTAAGCACAACTGAATGAATGGCCCTCATTAGAAATTTCATTTCACTGTTTCTACCGACAACAGAAAATACCCCAGGAAATCCTGCCCTTAGGGACAGCTCGTACACAAGCATGTTTGGATCTATACCGGAGAGGGCCTACTATTTACAGATGTCAAAACGCCAAAAAGAGTGAGAAGGAGAGCTCTTGAAGAACGTACTGTTTCTCCTCATGCAGGTCTGATGAGCTCTGTAGAAAGAGTGGACACGGCACTTTAGCCTCGCAGCCCTGGAGGTCAGCCCTGCTGCCATCACACCAGCAGGAAACACGCTTTTCTGTGTGAAGCTGGCGGCACTTCCGCCATGACAGTGAGGACATGACACTGCAATGATGCGGTGACGGAGGTCGGGGGCGGAGGGCGCCAGGAAGTGGCCCCTACACCCCCATGTCTAGGATGTGTACAGGAGGCAGGCAGGCGGACGGGTGACCCCACAGAGGTAGCACCCTGGGCCACTCCTGTCACGGCAGCAAGAATGCTCCAACGGCCTGAGCTCGCCGCTGCGAAACTGAGCCCCGTAGGAAGAATGAGAGAGATGACGCACGAATAAATTTTATCCTTTTGATAAACGACTACTCTCAAAACAGGCATTTCCAAATGTGAATTAATTATTATAAAAGGTAAGGCTATATTTAGCTAAATCTTCTTACAATTGAGTCTCTTCTTGAGCTCAAAACATGCCAACTTGAAAAAAAAAAATCAAGCTTTCCGTTTTAAAATTCTCCTTTTCCACATTCTTCAAAGAAATCCACCCTCAGAAGCATCCATTCTGGCCACACGGTCTATGGCTGAGGAGATTTTAAGACGGCGCATCCGTTCCTGTCCGTGGCCTTGTGAAGAGTCTGGGAAGGCCAGTGTCCCGCTGAATAAACTGCAGATGAAAAAGACTAACTGGGCCCCAATGGAGGCACACGGCCGCTTTCAGGATCTTGACTTTTAAAATATTTATTTAAAACAAACATTTGCAGGCCCATGAAAAGGATTTTCCCTGATTCCTCTTGACCTTCTGTGACTTCCCTCCCAGGGCGCGCTGCTCTCTCCCTTGGGGATCATTAAAACTTGAGAGGCTTGTGTTTATTCTTCAGGAGGCACCGAGAGTTCAGAGAAGTTTTAAAAATTAACCCGGGCCCAGACCAGCAGCCTCCGCCTTCCGGAGCTCGTCTCAGGGCCAGGTCGCGGGGCTCAGGCAGCAGGTCGCGTGTGGAAGCACTAGACGGGACAACCCAGCTTCGTCTCTCAGACGGCTGGACATCCTACAGGCCCAAACGGGCTGTTCCCTGCGATTGCAAACAGACGCTCTCGTTTTCCACCGAGACCCTGCTGATGACAAACCTGGCACTGAGCTCTGAGGGCCAGGGTGTGGCAGCCACAGAGCAGGGAGTGTGTGTGAGGCAGCCGGCCGGCCAGGGCGGCACCGCAAGTGAACCCAAGTGAGTCACTGCCCGCGTTGGAGAAAAGGTGACACACAGCTCCTCCTTCTGCATCTCATTCCACAGCTAACGTTTCATTCGCGTCAAACTGCACTTCCTCCCTGCCCCTCTTTGCACTTCTAGAAGAGTGGCTCCCGTGCCTATGAACAGAAGCTGCAGGACTGAAAACTCCCCCACTCTGGGACAAGGAGGACGGCTGTTAAGTCACACTGTGAGAACAGCGGCGTGACTGAAAAACACGCAGCTTTTTTCAAATGTCAGAATTAAGTTTAAAACGCATGTTCCTTTATATGCTCATCGCTTTAGCAACTATTCTGACTTCTCCGCCCCGTCTAGTATTTCTCTCTAGATATGATCAAAATTCAGTGCAAGCTCGCGTCGGCCTCACTGTTCCCGTCCACGGGCATTCTTTGAGTCCCGGAGAGGTGCAGTTATAAACTGTGATAAACCCCATTAACTGGTGAGCTTTTCTTCCCTTGACAGTTTATCCAATATGGGATGTCAAGTGTTAATATAGAAAAGCCAAATCCACTTTGTTAAGAAAAGATCGCAGGACCCTCTAAAACTGCTACAAGGACAAAACAAGAGAATTTCAGATTAAAAAAATATGCTCCCTACTGCCTTTTCTAGTTTGATTTACTCGACCAGACTCTCCAGGTTCTCCTTCCAGTGGCTGACACCCTCTGGCATCTGAAGCCCCCCGTACCCCCACCTTTGGCTCTTTGTCTCCGTGCTCTCCAACACCTTAAACAAAGATTTCCTGTTGTGAGTTACTTGAAACATACACATTCACAGCCCAGAGAGAACTAAACGTTCCCCCTCACTCAGAATGACAGTAAAGAAAGGAGGAAAGTTCTAAAAACATTCGCGGGGAGTGTGACAAATCAGCTGGGGGATGGGCAGTGCTGCCCCAATTACCCACAGTGTCCAGAACCAGCTTCCAGCAGCCTGGTGAGGAGACGCGGCTCAGGAAACCCTGGGGCTGGCTTTCTTTTCCTGCTCGGAGTATTATCTTGATTTATCCAGAGTTTTGGTGACACACAGATGAGAAGGGGCCCTGGCCTCACAGCAGTGAACCGCTGAGACTCTCCCGGGGCTGCCTGGCAGCCTCTCCTTTCCAGTTCATAAAGGTACAGGCTTGCAGGGACTTGTCTCTGCAAACCACACAGAACTTTCCACCTCAGGTGAACTGAAAAATATCCACCTGGTAAAGCAGCTTGAGGTCTGTCTTCATCTTCCCAGGGATTGTGCCCTCTCAGCTCACTGGCCTGGCACATCTGTTGGCTAAAAGATTACTAAACAAATTGCTCAAAACGCTATGGGCCGGAAAGCATCTGGAAGGACAAGGCCCTCTGCTCTTCTCTGGGAACACCTACAGGGCAGGCGGGTGGGCAGGCTGGAGCAGGACAAGGGCTGTGAGAGCCGATGTGCGTCCAGACAGCAGTGCAGTGACCAAGTGGGGTGTGCAGGAGAGTGGGCGCTGGGCTCACCTCCTTTCCCAACATCTCTATTAAAATCCCAGAGCCCCCTTCACCTGTAAAAGCTGTTCTGTGCTTTTGCTGCCTTTCTAAGTCCCTTTGCTTGGAGTCAGCGAACGCCTGCTAACTGAGACACGCTGACCTCATTGCCTTCAGGAGACATGGAGAGACATCAGTCATGGGTGGGCCGTGACACGGCTGGGCACGGCCGGCCAGCCCAGTGTATGGGCATGGGGACATGGGGAGCTCTGTGGCTCTGCCATCCCAGTGAAACCAAGTGCTGGTGTTTATATGAAAAGGCCTCAGCTTCTCAGTTCTGCGGGAAAGGCAAGTTGACACCCAAAGGAGACGAATGTCTAACACTGAAGGGCTGACCATCCAGGATCGGCACAGATGGGGAGCTGGACATGCGAGGTACTGGTAGGGGGTCCCAGGGCCCAGCACACAGTCTGGATGGGGCTTGGGGTGGGTGAGGGGCTTGTCCCTGAAAGTCTTCTCTCCATGCAAACACCCTGTTTAGGAATACCTTCATATGAGTAGATACACCAAGACGTGTGAGAAGAAAAGGAGGGGAAAGTTGTGGATGATGCTGGAGCTGGGGGAGGAGGCAGGGTGCCACCAGGAAGGGCCTCAAGGAGCTCCCGTGGCACTTTGCCCACCCGATGCGATGCGGAGTGACTGAACCCCTCTCTCCTGCCACTTACACTGCTATTGTCGCTATCTCCAGGTATGAATTATTGTGTTAAAACATTTTCAGGAAAGTCAGACGTAAAGAGTAAATGGGAGGGGAGGAGGTTGAGCTGTGAGTCACCAACTTTTCCAGGAGATTGCTGGGGAGAGAGAAGAAAACCGGGGTTCAAGGATGGAGGGAGGGAGCTGGAGCTGGTGCCGATGGCCCAGGAGGTGAGAGAGCCCAGCCCTCCTGTGACAGCCTCTTTTGTACAGCAGGGGACAGGATAAGGACATACCTCCCCAGGACGACCTCAGGGAAGGGGTGTCCTCAGGAGGAGCTGGGATCCCAGGAGGCCCTGAGGGAAGAGTCTGCCAACAGTGTGGCCAAGCTTTGCACAACGAAAAGCTTGGGGGGTGTGAGGAAGGCCAGTGGACCCGAAGGACCTGCATGCGCAGCTGCGGCCCCAAATAAAGGGACACGGAGCTGGGTGGTTTGTTGTGGGGACTCCCCAAGTCCCGCTTCCTCCTGGAAGGATGCAGGGAGCTGGCGGTGGTCCTGCAGGAGGGGCTCAGCAGTCCACCACTGCTGCCATGGACCCTGCCTGGTCCTGGACACGGGCTGTGGGGCGGTGCTACAGAAACTCGGGGAACCTGATAGTGGTCGCATGTGGGTGTCTGAGTTTCTTTTTCCTTGGGTTCTCCCTTCCTTAGGACAAAACACCTAAAATATTGTCCTCATAAATTGCTCTGTGTGCCTGTGAATCTCTTTTCCAGAACCCAGGGTCATATCCCCGAGCCATCTGTTTTGTGCGTTGAAAAGGTGAATCCACAACAGAGCTTAGAAACACAGCGGTTCTCACTCACTCCCCAGGTCCCTCCGTTTCTGCAATGCTCTGGGTCTGTCTGCCCAGGACTTCTGTTCATTGGCAGTGTGATGGGACGAGGAGGACAGAGGCGGCTGGAAGGCTACGCTGCCGGGCACAGGCCGTGCAGGCCACACGGGGAGCCCGGGGGCGGTGAGGGAGGAACAAGGCCCTGTCACCGAGGAGGCAGAGAGGGGAGAGAGGGCGTCTCAGGTCTGCAACCCTTCCTCAGCGTGTCTTCAAGACAGTCAGCATTTAAACTGCTTCCTGGGTGTCAGGCTGATGCTGAGATGGGCCGAGGGTGGCTCAGCTTCCTGCAGATTCCAGGAGACTCAAGCTCAACCCCAACACAGGGAACCAGGGACCGTCTGGAAACAACACTGGCCCTTCAGGGGGCCAATGGCCCAGCAGAGCAGGGATGGCGTGGGGACTGGGGTGGGGGGAGGAGGGACCGGGCGGGGGGGGCGGTTAATGTTTCTCTGGAACCCTCAAAACCTGCGGGGTTTTCCTGACAGGCCTTCGGATTCGGCTCTAACCTCTGTGTTTCCACACACGCTCTCTGAAGGTGAAACAGTCACTCCTTACAGGACGCGAGGCGGAAAGTGCCTCCAAGGAACGCATGGCTGACTCAGAACACAGGGAAGCGCCTGCGCCCACGGTCAACCCCGAGACAACACCCGGGAGCCTTTCCTAGAACGTCGTTTCCCGTGTTTTCGGGTGTGGATCACAATGTGACTGTGTTAGAATCTGGTCATATCAGCCAACGTGGGAGCCCAGCCACTCCGCTGCCCAGTGCCGGCAGCCCCGTGAGCCGGCAGAGCTGGCACTCACCAAGGCCAGTGCACGCACTTCTGGGGGGAGCTTAGTGACCTGTGGAGCCCAAATACGCCGTGATCCCAACACCGAGCCAACTAGGTCAGAATAAAGGGGACGATCATTAGGCTTCTAAAAATAATTCCACACAAGGTGAATGCCACCGCATGGAACACCGGGAGGCTCCAACGCAAACATCCGGTGAAGTAAGAGGGTGCAGTCACCAAATATTTGCTTGGGGTGACATCAATTCCTCAGCTCCACGAGCACAGGGCTTGAGGGGACCCAAATGGCCTCATCCTTCCTCGGGGTCCCTGTCACTCGGTGACTCTCCCAACACGACTAAGAAGCCCTTCCTGCTCTGAAGAACAGACGCACTCCTTTCGAGAGTACAAGATCTCTGTCTCCTGGATTTCCTACTATGGTTCTTTAAATTCAAGAGAAGCCACGACAATTTCCGTTTCATGAAAGAAAGAAGTGACCGTGCCAAGCACAGGCCTTGCTCCTGGTCCCTCTGTGTGTCTGCTGGACCCCGCCTTTGCAAGGCTTTGTCACAGGCAGGACGCCGAGGGACCTGCCGTCCCTGCCGCACGCTGGGGTCTGCTGCTCTGCTCAGCGCTCTGACTGAGCCTGAGTGAGCCTCGTGACCCAGAGACCCCACTTCTCACAGGTAATTATGGGAAATGGGGTGTCTGATACATCTAGCTAAACAAAACAAAACACAAACCTGGTCAAATGGGTTTTATCACCTACGGCCCCACAGAAAGACTCAGGCCTGGCAGGGACCCAGCTTCGGGGCTGCGAGGCCGTGTGACCCTCACCCCACAGGTTTCCTAGGACAAGGCTGCCAGGCTGCCAGGCTGCCACACCCTCCACTGGCTGAGGGCCCTTTCCCTGTGCCCGGAGGGCAGTGACTCTGGAGGTCCCTGACCCATCGTCACACTGGGCTGTCCGAAGGAGGACAGGTATTTGCTTTGTGTTTTGTAACAATGCGGTGGCCACGTCCAGTGTAGTGAACCATGAAAGGTTCCCTCAGCGTCCCTGCTCGTCACCCTCTCAGTTCTTCGAACGACTCGGTCCCACCGCTGCTCCTACGAAGCAATCAGACAAGCTGGGCGATATCTGTGCGCTAGAGAAGACGGCCTGGAAATAGCTGTGACAATCCTCGTGACTGCTAAAGCCTCCCCGTGTCAGAGCCAGGGGCAGGCGTGGGGGAGACCGTGGCACCCGAGGCCGTCGCACCGCCTGGAGGGCAGAGGTGGGAGAGCAGGGACCTGTGTGAATCTCCCATTTTTATCAGGCAGAGACCGCGGTGTAGTCCAAGCAGAGAGCTCGGCCGGGCCCCTGCCCCTGACTGGGAAGGGGTCCCGGTGGCCCAGGAGAAACGTTCACCCACAGCCCGGCCAAGACCCACAGAACCGGAACACCCGCAGCGTCTGGGCCTGGGCACCAGCAGGTGGGAAGAGAAACGGGAACAGCCAGAGCCAAGGTAACAGCACCCGGTGAACTGTGGTGAACTGGGGCGAGGCGGCTACAGGTTCAGGTGCCAGCCCAGCCCTGCGGCTTCCACGGCGGGCGTGACCCTGCGCACTGCCCGTGTCCTGCGCGGGAACCTGGTGGCTCCAGAAGGTAGTGCAGGCTGTCCGACTTCCCTGTGTGCTGAGCAGACGGAACACGATGCAGGGACCCACACACGGGGTGGTTTGCTTTAAATGCAGGGACCCACACACGGGGTGGTTTGCTTTAAATACACCATTATTTTCTTGTTTCCGCTGCACATCCTGACTCTGCCTCCGCGCCCCCAGCATCCTAGAAGAATCTGAATGCCTCATTACTGAAACGAGCCACGCCACACAGGAAAGCCCGCAGGGGACCGGTGACACAGGTTCCCCGGGTGCCAGGCCCGGGCTCTGCTGCTGGGGCACAGCCTCTCCCCTCCTGACGGAGGACGGTGACAGGGAAGCCGCGATGGGATCTGGACATTCAGCGGCCCCACAAAGGCACTATTCTAGAAGCCGAAACTACTCTCTGCCCCCTTCCAGAAGCTGGAAAACCTCTTTGGCTGTTCAGCCAATCACCTTCTCCAGCTGTCACTCTGCCGTCCTGGGGACTTTGCACAGCCGGCTCAGTTTAAAAGCCACAGAAACCAGTTTATTCATCTGGGTTCACCCCGTGAGGCTGATAAGAGATCAAAGTACAGAGCACCCTCCGCTGGCTGCCGAATCGCCTCTCCCAGGGGACAGCTAAGTGCCCGGCTGCTATGCAGAGCCATGAGCTCCGTTTGGGGACAGGTGAGGCACAATCTCACTTTTATATCACATACGTCTGTTAAGAAGAAAAGTGATGTGTGAAACCCTCCTTATGCACAAAGCTTCATTTATCTTAAAGCATCACGTGAGATTCAAGTGGCGTCTTACGAGCCAAAGGGAACATGGTGAGGAGAAATTTGATGGTGAATTTCCATAAAAGCTGTGACCCAATAAAAGGCATCCAGTATCTCCATACCTGGCTTCTCTGTCAAATTAGCAAGTCTGAGCAGAGGCTTAAGAGGAAGAAGATACTTCCTGTAAATCCCTTATTTATGTCATAATAATGTAGACAGTCCTGCAATTATGTCTTCTTTTCTTCAGGGCCTGGCACGTAACTAACGAGCCTGCTGTGGGTAGTTTGCACGACACTTTCTCCATTTGTTCTCATTTCTACCCAAACTATTTAACCAGCCTCCCCTGAGAACTGATACTGGCTTGGGATGAATCTCTGCGGCCCTGGAAGGTGCAAGCCGCCTGCTATCCCTGCACAGCCGCTGCTAGAGATGCCTCGTGTGCTGGGGCAGTGGGGACCCCTTGGTTTGTGGAAAAGGGGGTCCTCACTGCTGCTTCTCCCAGTGCTTCAGTCCACATTCATGTGGATAACTCAGGTTGCTTCTTCTTCTCCATCCAGAACAGTAGGGCTGAGCCGCCTTTTCTGATACACTGGGTGAGGGCAGCTGGGTAGCACGCAGGGGACCCTGCTCAGCTTACCCCGCTGCACCGGCTGTGTCCCCAGGCCTGACGGATGGGGGCAGGACACGGTGGAGGTCACGACCCTGGAAAGAGTAGGCAGCTGCACTCGTGGAGCCTGGCTTGTGCCACCGTGGCTGGCGTTGTCCCTTTCTAGGTACCCTTGGTAGGGAAGTCACTCTCTGACATTGCTTTCAATTCAGCTGCCTCTGGGAGTCAACAGGGAGGGCTCTTGGGACTGTGGGCCGTGCTTTCGCCCATGCTGTTGCCAGCTTGGCCCAGCACCTGGCGCTGGGCACCATGTGGGCCCACAGGTACTGCCAGCACTTCGGGAGGTGGGTTCCCCTTTGCAGCCCTGGGTACACGGCTCTCTGGGGCGTACTCAGCTCCTGCTGTTTTCTGGTGCCTCAGGGTGTGTCCAAGAGCCCGTTGTCTGGGCGCAGGGGCAGGTCACGCTGCCTCGCCTCACGCCTCCCCAACTCTGGCTGCCGAGTGCCACTCAGGGCAGAGAAAGGCGACACTCTCACGTCCAAGGCTACCCTAGCAGTGGCTCTCCTCAGGGAGCGCACTGCCCTCCTGACGTCCAGGTGAAGAGGACGGAACTGTCCGGTTCTGTCCTGTCCTCCTGGAGTGGTGCCTGCTGGACACGTGCTGAGAGCCCTGCGCAGTGTGGCCCTGCAGGGCAGTGTCCCCAGGGCGGGGCCTCCGCTGTGGATTGTTCTTCCTCCTCCCTCTGGTTCAATCTTTAACATACATGATGGCCTAAACCAAATTGTGTTTAATCAACTGTTTAACTTTCGAAATCTTAATCTCTGCAAGGTCTAAACTGGACAAGGTGTGCAAACAGGCAGTTGAGCGTTACATCCTGGGTCCCAGGCGGAAGCCCCTTGGCGCATATCACTTGTATGACACAGATTCTCCGTCGTCCCTCTGCTTGTCGCGGTTCGCGGCCACAGGAACCTCAGCCCCCTGGGCCATCAAAATCCCACTTGGAAGAAGCTAGATATGCCACCTCGGCTGAGGGAAAGCTGGTGCTGGAGGAAGCCTGAGAGAGGTACATTCCCGGGCTTGAGAAAGAGGGAACCACATGGAGAACCACTGCCAACAGACCTTTCTCAAAATGTCACACACTGCTTAATGAAACTTGTTTTTGTACCGGCCAGGGGTCCGGGTTGCGGCTCAGTGTTGTCACACGCCAGGTCCTGCGGCGCGGCCCCTCGCCTGCCTTTATCCTCTAGCCCTCTCTGTCTCAGGGACTTTCTTCTTGAGGATGGAGACGTGCTGTGGTTTTAACTCTGGCCCCATGTCAGTAAGCAGCCGGAGGGAGACGCCCCATCTCTACCAGCCTGAGCACAGCCGGCATCCCAAATCCCGGCCTTCCCATAGGCACGTCCGGGAGGATTCCCAGGACAGATGGTGCGGCCAGGGAAGTTCATCTGAGGGAGGGACCTCACAAAATGCCTTTTGCAGCTGTGACCTCCGCCCAGCAGGGGCACCCAGGAGTCTGTGGGCTGGCCGGCTCATAAACACATCGGTCACGTCACTCCTCCCTCCGGCCGCTGGGACTCATCCAGCTCTCCAAACACTTGGTTCTGATCCTTCTGTTTGTCTTAAACACAGTTTCCCTGGAAACAGCAGGGGTGCTGGGGCCTCAGGCAGCTCCCTGATGTGACCTTTGAACTGAGGGGCTTGGCTGATGAACCAAGGAGGGTCAGAGTGAAGTACCAACACCCCCCTTTCTAAGGAAAGCAGGGAGATGTGGAGGTAGATACATAGGCGGAGAGAGTAATTCGTGTCAGTTTTTCTCCTCTCTGTTACCCAAGTTCATTTCCTCCTGGATTTTAGTTATAACAAGTTTATTCACCTTGAACTAATCCCTCCTCATCACACCCTTGGTTTCGGTGCATCTGTACATCAGCAATGCCACACCCCCTGCCTTGTTCCTGTTTACAGATTTGAAATGCCAGCCCACAGACCAGAGATGCTGACCACAGAAAGCCAGCGCACCCCGAGCCGAGCCGAGCCGAGCTTCGGTTCTCAGCCCGGCATGAGGGCAGCCCCGCCGGGCTGGAAGAACTAGCTAGCGGCCCTGCTCCGCTCTGTGGACGGAGCCAGGCCCAGCTCCCCTTGGGCCCAGAGCTCCTCTTCCGTGGGGGCAGATGGGAGGCCTGGTGCTCTCTGAGGCCTGGGATCTGCAGTGACCCACTGTCACGGCCCTGCCGGTAGAAGTAGTAGATGAAGCGGGAGGACACGTGACAGCAGCACCAGGCAGCCACTTGGCAAAGTTCTCGTTAAAAGTAGAAAAACCGCTCACAAGAGTCAGGCTGGAGGAAACCATTTGAAAATGCCTGTTCCTTACATTTCTCACTCCCTACCTGGGCACGTGGAGCTGGTCACAATCAGAAAGGAGGCAGGTACAAAGCTAAGGGGAAACTGCGCTCAGGAAATTTTCTCCTGAGAGTGGATTCTGGCACACGTGTCAGCTGATTGTCACTGCACGTGAAATGGATGTCATGTGTATCTAAGGCTCCTGCTTCAGTCATCAGGGCAGAATGTGACGGCCTCTGCTGCATTTCAGTGCAGTGGTTCCCAACAGGGGGTGACTGTGTGCCCCTGGGAAACGTCTGGAAACACACTTAGGTGTCACGACTGTTATAGGGGGGCGGGTAGTGGCCTCCGGTGAGTACAGGCCGGAGATGCACTGACGGCCTCCACGGCACAGAATCATCCAGCCAAGGTTCAGTGGTGCCAAGGTTTGGAGACCTAGTCACATTTTTGCAAAAAGGCACAATGAACGAAAGGACCCTTCTGCTGTAAACACACAAACTTTCTGGGGAAAACATTTAAAATTTAAATATATAGTAGAGATCTTAAGAAAATACAAATGTATGGAAACAATGGAAGAAGGAGAAAAATGAAGGAAAAGGAAAGAAATGTTTACAAAGGAGAGAGCAAGACTCCCTATAAAGGAAACAGACTGCCACAGATTGTCCACCAGGAAAGCCGGTCCCATCACCTCTCAGACACCCCCACTACCAGGAGTGCTGCTATCTTATCGGTTATGAGAGATGTGTCACTGGAGGATGCGTCCCCGTCTCATACCTTGAGATGGAGGCGTTGTGATTCAAGAGGCCCAGGCACCACGCGGCAGTGGGCTGACATGCTGAGGGAGGGCCACTGCCACCTGGAGGGCCACCGCCCACCTGGAGGGTCACCGCCCCCCTGGAGGGCCACCGCCCACCTGGAGGGCCACCGCCCACCTGGAGGGTCACCGCCCACCTGGAGGGCCACCGCCCACCTGGAGGGTCACCGCCCACCTGGAGGTTCACTGTCCACCTGGAGGGTCACCACCCACCATGAGGGCCACCGCCCACCTGGAGAGTCACACCAGTTAAGTAGTCCTGTAAGAGTGAGACTGAAATAAAGAAAGATGATCGCAGGCAAACGAAGAAGTAAATTGTGAATCTTTGCTGAAACAACTTCCAAAACATGTTCATCAGGAAGAAAACAGATGAAGCCACAAGGAGAGAGTGAATGCAAAGCAAGGATGAGCAAGTTTGTTGTAAACGCGTGGTGACAATGCAACAACAGTGATGGCACCAAGGGAGGAGATTAAACAAGACGAAGCCAAAGTCAGTGATCACACAGGGCCCACGAGGAGGGAGCAGAGTTACAGCCTGTGGTTCTTGCATCATGAGAGGAAAAAGGAAGTACCTGTTAGATTTAAACTTTCTAAAGACAAGCATGTATGTCAAAATATGCAGAATAGCCACCCAAATAAGAGAAAATATGTACCGGGGTGTCAAAAAAATGTATAAAGTGGACACTTTGGTCAGCATTGCTCAAGCAGTTTTTCGCTGTCATCAGAAGAGTCTGGACGCTGATGGTACCACTTCCAGCACCTCTTGTAACTGCAGAAGTCAAACGTGACTTGTATTCATCTTTCGTTATTGGTATATATTGAGTATTGCAAATTTTAATCATTTTTTTCCTTTCTTAAGATGTGTATACATTTTTTTGGCATCCTCTATATCATTCCAACCAGGAGAGGAAATAAAAGGAAATAAAGAAATTGCTATCAAAACAATATGGGAGGAAACAAAGAAAAGGCACAGTAATTAGCAAACCTAAAATAAGATGTTGGAAACAAATTCAAGTGCACTTACTCATTGGATATGAATCTAACTGGCCATTAAAGGATGAGAGGGAGAGGACATTCTTAAAACACAGCATCACAGAAGGGTTTAAAGGAAACACATGTAAAGAGATCCCTCAGGAAAATACAAAGCACAAAGAAAAGGAGTGTCACAATATGACAGGGTGAACAGATTTTAAAGAAAGACGCATTATTAGGGACGTGAACCGCAAGTATGCGATGATAAAGAGCAGTATTCACGAGGAAAACAAGCCCTTGTGGGGTACAGTCCTCACGGGTATGCAGCAGGAAGGAAGGGTGGCGTTCACTAAAGGGGAACCTGGCAAATCCAGTCTCAGCGAGACTTTCATCAGCCCTCTCCAGAGACCGACGCTCATTGATTGGCACACATCATGCGAAACACTCACTCACTTTTCATGGACACGAGTGAACCCTGCCAACAAGCACACATGGAGGGTCTCCCAAAACCAGCCCCAAGGAGGTGACAGGGAAGTCTCAAGGAATACGAAACACGTACAACAAAACTGAAAGAATCCTCGTATATGGCCTAGAGTCTTTGACTTCACAATAAGCTAGAAATGAATAACAAAAAGGCAAACCACAGACTCCCTTCTGTTTGGAAGTTTTAAAATACCTTCCAAATAAATCACAAGTCAAGGAAGAAAGAACAATGGAAACTAAAAACAGTTACCCATTAGCGCCCACAAAAACCCTGCATATGGAAGTCATAGGATTTAGCTAACCTGGGACCACGACTGAAAGCCTATTAGCTGAGCACACCACTTGGAGACACAGCACAGCCCCAACAAAAACAAAAAGAAGGGAACAGTAAAGTAAGAACAGAATGTAAGGAAATGGAACATGAAGAAAAAATTGAGAGCACTGGTACAAATAAAACCGGCTCTTTGGGGAGCATGATTATATTAATCCATCTCTGGCAACACGGATCCGACAAAAAACTAAAAAGAAAACACCAATTTCTTTGGTAAAGTGCATAATGCTATACTTCTAGCAAGACTGATCAGAGATTAAAAACCAGGGTAAGCAGACACAAACAATAAACCAAATGAAAATAATGCAGCGATATGCACAGGACCCATGTTTCAAATCTTAAGAGAAAATCACGAACAATTTATGTTACAAATTTAAACACTTAGGTGAAGTGGAAAATTTCCTAGTGTACATTTGCAATCTGACTCAAAAAGTAATAGAAAACATGATGAGACCCACAGGCATTAAGGAAAGTAAATAGATGCTCAAAACCCCACAGAACCGCTTTCATGTCCAGACGGCTCTATAGGTCAGGCCCACCAAACCTTCACCGAACACGTGATTCCTGTGTTTGATAAGCTGTTTGTTGAAATCCAACAAGAGGAAACCTTCACAGTGCCTCCTATGGGCTGATGAAGCTGTGGTATGAAAACCAGGTATGCACAGTGCAAGCAAAGGATTTCAGAGGCCAGCCTCATTTGGGAACACAGGCTACAATCCTAAACAGGATCCTCGCACACGGGGTCTAGCGGTGCATATGAAAACGTATCGTGTATCACCTGGTGTCCGGACTCTGCAGGAAAACCCAGCGGGGTGCTGGTGGGAATGAGGGTGGGGTGCAGAGGAGAAGAACGGTCATGAACTGACACATGTGAACACTGTGTGTCAGGCATTTGGGAAGTCCCATTCTCTTCACTTTTTATATGTTTAACATTTTCTGCAATAAAATGACTTGAAAGTGTAAACAAAAACTTTATAGCCAATATTGCTCATTCAGTGAAAGCATGATTGAGTTAACACTGGACAGTTCACTCATGCAATTCATCTTATTTAACAAAATTAAATGAGAAAAAAACAAATATCTCAGAAAGATTAAATTTTCACACCATTTGCAATATGTGTGTACGCACGTAAGAATAGAAGAACTTTTCCTTGCTCCTAAAAATAATGCGTCTGCGAAAAGTTACACAAAAAGTGTGACCTACGAGAAGGACTTTAGCATGGAACAAGACAGAATGTTCACTGACCTTCTTTCCGTGCTCTCTGCTCGCTGTTCTCATGGGACTGGAGGTCCCAGCAAGTGCAGTGATCCTAGAACAACAAACCGAAAATTGATTAGAATTTGTAGTCAGTATTTATTAGGGAGAAACTCTTTTCTCTCTTAGACCCTTTCCTTCTCCGATTCACCCCCCAAAACCTTTCCTTCCATGTAGAGGAGACCCACTAACTAATGTCCCTCTTTTCTGTCTCTGTGCAGCCCCACCCCCACCCACTCTGGGGAGGCTGAGTGATGTAGGCAATTCACAAAAGAAACTCAGAAGGCCAATAAAAATATAAAAAGATGTTCAAGCTCAGTGGTAACCAGAGAAATGCAAATTAAAATCACAATTAAACACTATTTTATATCCATCAGATTAGCAAACATCATAAAGTCTGATGCTACCAAGTCTTGACCAGAAGTAAGAAGGAAAGTCGTACTCCCTGCTGAGTTTGCAGAGGGAATGAAGGTTGCTGCTCAGCTGACCTGAAATGGAGGATTACCCTGGATGACTGAGGTGGGACAGGGGCAGGAGAGAGAAAACCAGAGAGAGGGCAGTGTGACGACTCAGCCCGATGTTGACAGCTTTGTAGGTGGAGGAGGGGCCACAAGCCAAGGAGTGTGGACACCTGCAGATGCTGGAGAAAGGTCAGGGAACAGACTCCTCCCTGGAACCTCCAGAAGGAACCAGCCGTGCTGACACCTGGACTGAGCCCAGTGAGACCTATTTTGGACTTCCAACCTCCAAAACTGTTAAGATGAATCGTGTTGTTTTAAGCCACGAAATGCATTGACATTTATTACAGCAGCAATAGGAAAACCATGCAACCGCTTTGCAGAGACATGGGGTCTATAAACAAACATTCTTGTTCACGTGGATGCGCAGACCGACAGATGTTTATGGCAGCACTGTTTGTGGTACATCCTGAATGCCCATCAACAGAGGAATGGACGGACCGATTTGGGCCTGGTCAGCTCGGGAGCACCAGCCGTCGGGCTGCACATGGGGGCCTGGCTTCCATGTCCAGTGGCGGCCGGCGCGCCTACTCCTCGTGCGTTTACAAGGCAGTGAGGGGGTGCAGACAGGGGGAGCGCTCCCTCGGGGGCTACTCAGTGTTCCTCACGGTGACTGTCACCCATCTTAATGTCACACTGGGTGAAGTAACAAACTCCAAAAATGAGGTCACTAATATAAAGACATGGAATGATGCTTTACAGAGATACATGTGAGATAAAGGTATAGAAACACGACACACAGACCTATCCCGACTTCAGCGCTGTGGCCACCCCTGGGGATGGAGGAAGGGATGGGGTGAGGGTGGGGCCTTTGCTGGAGTTGTCATGTGTTCTCTTCCATTTAAAACTGGGGTGTCCACACTGTTTTCAACGTTTTTCACCAAGGGCCGTATACGGTAAAATACACAAACAGCCGGGCCACTCACTCGAGGTGAAGTACGTATTGCCTCACCTGGTTTATTTAAGTAAACTAAATATATTTTTGGAATTTGCTGCGGGCCAAGTAACAATGGATCCTGGGCCGCAGTTGGCCCGCGGGCCGCAGTTTGGACAGCCCTGGTTTAAAACTTAACAATTTGAAGGAAATACAGCAACACGGTAACCTGCTTTACCCACTGGGTGAGCACAAGAGGACTGATATACTCATATGAGTATGTTTGAAACACTTCGGCATTTAAAATGTTTTTAAATAAGAAAAAGGCAATGAACCAACAGAAACCAAGAGATACGATGCACACTTTGGAGTCGGACTTCAGTGGTGCCTGTTGCCCCTCCTGCCACCCCACTGGGTTTTATTTTAACAATCTAGGAAGGCTCTGAGCAGTGTGCTGAAACCAAAATCCGGGCGGGAGGGCAGAGGCCGGGACTGGGTCCTGGTGGGAGCCTCGCCACCCACGAGCACTGCTTAGCAGGCTGGTCAAGCCCTGGGTCTCCGCTTCCTCCCTCTTGTCACACAGACATCCATTTGCTCACTGACTCCAGGGAGGTGAAACCCACTGCAGTGGGGGTTCCAGAAGTGAATGAGGCTGCTCCCGCCTCACCGATATTTCCTACGTGGCTACGAGCCACGACCTTGGACAAGACAGCTGGCTATGAAGTCGGAAGGCCTTGTGTTAACTTCAGACATCTCTGCAGACTCACGGGGGCCTAACCCTGGCCGTCCACCTACACATCTGCCTTTAGTTCCTTCAGCTCTCAGCTCTCAACTAGCAGACAGACATACATCCTACCTTATCAGCTTCACAGAATGGTCATCAGTGTCAAAAGATTGTTGTGCAAAGGCTTTGTAAAAAGTGCTAAGTAAATATTAACTATCAATCACACATACTTGTTAAAAATAAATAGTGGATAATAAACATCAGCCATTGCCTGTAAACCTGTAAACCTCAGTTAATTAATCTCTCTCTCAATGCAGACAGTTGAGATCCTCTCCTGCCAGGCCCCTGAGAATCCTTCAATAAACTATGTTTCCCCTAAATTATCTGTAAAAGTACAATCTTCATATTAAATATTAAATATTATCTCATGTTCCTCAGCCAATCGAAGGCTGGTTAGGATTCCTGCAGCCTCCGTGTGATTTGTTTCGGAGGTACAAATGCAGAGAAGGTAAACTTCTGTGCATTTTCCATCAGTTTTCCTAATCGTCTACGATCTTTCTGAGATGAACATAGATGAGCTCCCACTAACACTTTTACGCACAAACTCTGTGGATCTGACTCGGGATCCTAAAACTTCCATTGTTATAAATAGTCTGAACTTAGGCAAATTAAAAAGATATTTGGCAGCAAATAAATATAAATAAAATGTAAATGAAATTCTACTCCAGGGACTATTATTCTCATGATATGGATTTTGCAACTCACTTCGAGTGAGCTGAAATGCCTCCCCTGTCAATCTCAGAATCACTGCAGAGCTGGACAAGATAAGTGTCAATTTATCAAGTGGGGAAGTCACATCGGCTCGTCAACCCAAACACAGATGCATTTGCAGTGCACCTTTGGTGAACCGAGTCCACAATCTGTCACCCAGCGAACGCACCACAGCAGGTACTACAGAGGGTTATCTTTGCCAAAGGTCCATCATCATCAACATCTGAAACTATATTTTCATGATTTTATAATAGCTGGTTTCCACGTCAAACAGAAACCTGTCATTGAAAGAGATCCCTACAACGCCAATCCCCTCCAGGATGGAGAATGGAGACCCAATGAAATAGTCTAAAGGCAACAAGGAATGTTGGATATTGTGAAGGACGGTTAAATGCAATTCTCTCTCAGAACCATCAGGACCATCCAGATGCTATTGAACAATGGGGACAAGACATTTTTTCAGAGCAGGACTCAGCAGGATAGGATGCTGTATTCCAGACAGACCTCAGGGAGCTGCTGTTAGAAGTGCTTTCTAGACCAAATGCACAGGGAGTACACGGGGGGCCTCAAAAGCCTGCTGAGTGTCCATTTCCTAATGACCAGGTGGGACCAGGTCTATTTAGGCAAGGGTGGAAGTCTCCGCCTGGCAGCTGAGGACCAGCCTGAGTACTTGGTACTTAAACAAGGTAAGCAAATACTTTGTTCAGCACAGACAGCCTGTGGCTTTCTCCTCACAGAAGGATCAGGAAGAGTCAGTCCTTCCTCGTGCACTGCTACACAGATGCTTCGTGGGCTCCACATAAATTCCACTGTCCAGGCTCCTGCTCACCCAAACCCCAAGACCCGCCGTCTCCTTCTCTTCTTCATGGTGAGTGTCTCTGTCAGCATGGACGTGAGCTCTGGATGTACAGCCATGCTGAGTGTCATTGGCGGGAGCTGTGCCATGTCAGGGACTGCTACCACTCCTGTCACAAATCGTAAATGCAGCCCCAAGAGGTGAAGTGTGTCACAGGACCTGAAATATGAAATTGCAAGATGTGTCCCAAAATGGGATGAGGACAGGGAAATGGAGGAAAATTATGTTAAAATACACTGAAGTTAATGAGTCGTTATTTTGTTCACTGTGGATTTTATCATTGGTGAGGAGACCACGGCTGACACAAACATAAAAATGGAAATATAATGGAATAAAAAAACAGAATAAAATAAAAATGTAAGTAAAAGTACTGAATAGAACGTTCTTAATTCTGTAAAGATGTTCTTAAGAATAAGAATACATTCTTACTTCAATAAGAACGCTCATTTCTTACTGAGGAGAAATGAACGACTTTGGAAAAACTTCAGTTTCCTTTGCAGTCTATGTCGTTGCTGCTCGGGGTGCCTTTTGCAGGAGCGAGGGCTCCCCAAACCACACCCCCTCCACCAGTTGTCCCGTCGCGCGTGCGCACACCTCCTTCCAAGTCTCACTTTGGCACAGGCACACCGCGGGGCCGGATCCTGGCCTGGACCGGGCCTCCCCACTGGCCTCTTCTTAGCCCCATTTCAGCTGGATAGCGGGTCTCTCCAAACAAGTCTGACCCGGATCCCCCTGCTTCTGAGAGACAGCAGACACTCGGACAATGCCAGACCATCTGCGAAATGGAGCTCTGACCACAGCCGGCTGGGACCTGCCCTGGAAACGCACCCCTCACACGCAACAAACATCCCAGGAAGCTGACAGCTGTGTCAGACTTGCAGGAAGTCAGGCTGCTCTCTCTGGTGACAATCCCGGAAGTACCGTAACTTCTCTAACAATGGGCCCCAGCCAGCCAGGATCTGATCCACACCTGAGGGCTGCCCTCATTTCTGTCCTGCTTCCGACACAGAACGAGCTGGAGAAACCCACAATATGCCCCTCACCAAGCACCACTCGCGGTATACCGAAGCTTCTTTTTCCTACAGTCCTGAGTGCTATTTCTGAATTCACCCACCTCCTTCTCAACTCTTCCCACTCTCTGAAAGCGCGTGTGCAAAGGGGCTGCTGTAACCAAACACCACAGACCAGAGGCTTCAACAACAGACGTTTATTTCTCATGGTTCTGGAGGACGGAAGTCAAGACATCTCGGTGCCGGCAGTGTCGGTTTCATTCTGAGGCCTCCTCTCCTGGCTTGGAGGTGGCTGCCAGCTTGCTGTGTCGTCACAGGACCTCTTCCTTAATCCCACTGTCCAGGGCCCCACTCTCGGACTTCACCTCACCCTACTCAGGAGCCCACCTGCAAACACCGTCACACTGGGGGGTAGGGCCTCAACATGAGGCTTTGGGGGGACAGGAGCATTCAGAAAGATAAACATTTCGTTTTCTTAAATGATACTGTATGATTTGTTAAAATACATTGTGGTATTTTCTCTGACGTTATAACTCAACTTTTTCTAATTCTTATAAATTGAGTTAGAAATACTCATGTATCTAATTTCTACCTTAGCTTGACTTTGATACTTGGAAAGAACTAGTTTACCCTTTACTTTTATAAGTTGCTAAATTATTTGTATTTCAATCATGCTGGAAGTTACAAATGATTTCCAAAAATCCAAAAAGTCAAATTGTCCCTTTTTTGAAGTTGAGGAACGGGGAAATAGCGCATGTCTCTTCCAACGCACTTGAAGGACCCCCTGCCCCCAAACCTATCGTCTCCTAATGCCCCTTGAGTTACAGGCCACTTTCTGCCCAGGTGAGCTTCCGGCTGTATTTCCCCTTCACTATGAGTGGTTACAACCATATCTGTTCAGGGGAAAACTATGCTAAAAATATAAAATACTCAGGCAAACAAATGCTATAACATGGAATGTCACAATTAATCCGTGTTTCTGCACATTGTGCTGTGAATGAAAATTGCCAAGATAGAGTCATTGTGTCAAGGGAACTAAAATGGAACCTTAGGCACACCCCACTCTTGAACTCTTGAACTTTGAAGTCAACCAGGAAACCACATCCAGAACTGTACTGCCTTCCCGCCATAGCAACCGGAGCATCCTGTCCCTCAGGAAAGGACTCACCCCTTTCATCCGCCAGTGCCCTTCGTTTACATATGCGTGGAGGACCTAACTGAGAACAGCACTTATACTCTCACCTCCTTTGTTTGCATACTGGACCTAACTGACCCCTGGTGAACCAGCCAGAATCCTTCATTTGCATGGAGGACCTAAATGGAAACCACACTTGCGGCTGCTACCTGAATCTGTGACTCCCAGATTGCAATCTCCTGCTCAAAAGCCTGCTCTTCGTTCTTTATTACAGCCTAAAGCTCTTTTTCAGGTTAACACTGCCTGGACCATCTGCCTTCCTTGCATGTCCTTCTCTGTATTTATAGCATTAATATACATAAGTACACAAATAATATAATGTATTTATAATATTAATAGTCTGCTTTGAAATTTAGCACTAGATTTTCAGATTGACTCAAATTAGCTTCTCATCACTGACATTCTGGAATTTAACTCTGTATTTAAAGTATTTCCCCCAA
Organism: Rhinolophus ferrumequinum; assembly: GCF_004115265.2. NCBI lineage: Eukaryota > Metazoa > Chordata > Mammalia > Chiroptera > Rhinolophidae > Rhinolophus > Rhinolophus ferrumequinum. Next base: position 1,732,509 of record NW_022680354.1, read on the forward strand.
AGAGCTGTCTCTCCCAGTGCCCGCACACCGCAGACCCCCAGCCCTTCCTGGTGGTGACTGGGTGATCCTCACAGAAGCGGGTCAGACACCCATGCTGACTCCTTACCCTACAGGAGGCCAGGCCTGGCCTGTGACCTGCAGAGCCACACAGGGTCTGAGTATACCTGGTCTGCTCCTTTCCTGCCCACAGCCTCCTCCTCCCGGGACCTTAACCAGCTGGGCTGTCTTGGTCACTCAGCTCTGTGGCCTGTGGTGTCTGAGCTTGGCTGCTCTGTCCCTCAGCCCTTCCTCGTGTTCCTCAGGGACAGGAAACAGACATGGTGAGCAGACTGGGACCCATTTTCAACTCAATTTACTCCTTATGCCAAATCCTGAGGTTTTATAAAAGAGGAAGTAAACTCAGGGAGGTTATGAAGATGCCAGCCTGAGGCCACGTAATTGCTAATAGCCCGGCAAGCTGGAACCCTGGGCTGTGTCCTCCTGCCGAATTACCAGGGAAGCAAAGGTATCTGGCGGTAGGCAGATGGGAGGACCTAGCATCTAGGATTATACTTATTTACTCCAAAGGTGCTGGAGAATAAGTGCAAGAGTCAAAGAGCACTGGCAAGGAAGTAGCCTGTGGCCTTGGGCAAGTTGAAGTGTGTGTCTGGGCCTCCACAGTTGAGAAAGGGTGGGGGGAGCGAGAGAAAGAGAGAGGAAAGGAGGGAGGGAGATTGATCAATGCCTGATTTGGATGTCAGATCACTGAGGACACATTCTATTCCTGATGCCACAGCTGCATTTTGTTTGGAGTGTGCGTCATTTTTCTGGTTAGTTTGCTTGGTTAGTGGGCACAGTGGTTTGCTAGTTGCACAGACAGGCCAGGATCTCCAGGTGGCGGCTGCATTGCCATCTCGCTGCTCTTTGGAGTCTGGTTTGTGAGAAAAATAAACGCTGTCAGAAACCCCAGGGAGACCGAGGCCCATTGCATCCCCTTCAGTGCTGATCCCACTGGATCTTGGCAAGCGACACAGCCTGGGGTTTCTATCCTGTGACACAAGGGCAGGGTCTGCCATCATGAAGGATGAAAGGGAAGTTTGCACTCGAAAACGCTGCACTCCCAGCCCCCTAGTTGTACAAAGCACCCAGAATGCACGACTACATGGTCAATGGAATTTTGAGGCCATTTCTCCAGAATGGCTGCAGGCTGTGCAAGCCTCATGGACCCCGGGGAGGGTGGAATGGGCTCTGGGTCCTGACTCAAAAGCCTCACCAGCTCAGCGGTCCCGGCAGGACCAGTGTTCCCATCACTTCTGTGCCACACAGTTGAGAATTAGTCCATTCTTACAAAAAATATCCCGTGTGATGTCGTTTACAATATAACTCCATCGTGGGTGGCTTTGAATTCTTTTTTTAAACAGCAACACGTTTTGAGAGTTTAGGAAGACCACTTTACCTCTGTCGGTAAGCAGGTTCTGTGAAGCAGAAGGGTATTCTTCACAGACTCAGGACACCGCTCGGATTTGTTGGCTCTGGGCCCTTTGAAATGGTTATATTTTGGAGGTTTCACAAAAAGCAGGTTCCCCCTGCCCCCAACTGTGTTCACTTTCAGAAACCTCAGTCTCCTACCCTGTACATGTCACTTCTTTGTTCTAAAACGTTAATCGCTTTTTAAAATGTTCATCTCCTTAAACTGATTCCGGAAACTAGTTTGTACACCTAGTATGAGTCTACCAGTATTTTGGCCGGTTTTCTGAGTTTCCTTCAAAAGTTCTCATAACCAATCACTTAGCCTGAGGGCAGGGTGAGAGATGGAGACTTCCATGAGGGCCCGGGGGGATGCCCCACCCCTTCTTTCGGGGCTCCATCCCTACTTGGGAGACGCTCTGAGTCATTTAAGGTAAAGCTGCTCCAGGGTGCTCAGCTGATTGCTGCTTTGACGTCCCATCTTCCCCTTGAAACGCTGACATTTTCTTTGACAAATAAACAAGAAGTTATTTTTTCAAAATACTTTTATGCTCAACTGAAACCAGCGTTTGGGCCGTGCTCATATGAGCTGCATTTTCCCACTTGGGGTGAGAGCGTCCACATGATGGGAGGAACAAGGGTTTGCTGAACACCTACGACAGGCCCAACAGGGAACCTCCAGGAGGGACGGTAAAAGGGACAGGAAACATGTTCCCCAACATGTGATTGGCGAAGATACAGCACAATCTGCATGTTTATTCATGCTGAGAACTTAACAAGGGATTCGCACTCCAATCCAATTTCCAGAACACAGTCCTGCAGCCGTCTCCTAAAAAGGATGCTTTTGGGGAGGGATGGTTTACAAGGACTGGGGACACACCGCCCAGAGGAGCAGGGCAAGGACAGAGGTGAGCAACCACCAGGTGACAACACAGACACCTGGAAAGCGAGGTGAGAAGTCTGTCCCGGGGAGATGCTGACAGATGCAGTCAGCGCGTGAGACCTGACACTGCAAGGGTCTCCTGGAACGTCTCCATGGGGTGGGGGAATGTGCCCCCGAGTCACTGCGGGGCCCAGCTCAGGGCACCTGCTCCATCACCCCCTCTGGCAAGCAAATGGCAACATGACACGCAAACCCATGTCCGCATGTTAAACGGGCCTTTGAAGCTCGATTCCGCAGCCCTGGGAAGGCCCCTTCGTGCCTGCCACATGCCTGTCATGCCCGGGTCCTCAGATGGCTTGTTCTGGGACACTGGCCACTCTGCCTGGGCCAGCAGCTCTTGGCCGGCTCACACCATGGTCATGACCTTCAGAGCGGCCGGCTGGAACCTGCGGATCTTCTTCTTTAGGGCCCTGGAGGCCTTGATGCGGCAGAGTTTGGGCACCGGGGGCAGGGGCGGCCTGGAGCCGGCTGCAGCCCGCGGGGGCTGCTGGGGGGCTGCCCGAGGCCAGGCCAGGCGGCTCCCACTGGCCTGGGCACCGCCCTCCACGTCACTGCCACTGGACTCCCCATCCCCGAAGCGGCTGGCGGTGTGGTCGCTGGCCTGGCCCTCGTCCTCGCTGGTCTCCGCGATGGTGGAGTGGAACAGGGAGGCACACTCGGCTGAGTGCTCCGAGCCGCCAGACTCGCTCCTGGCCTGGGCGTCCTGGCGGGGCAGCCTGGGCCTGGCCCGGGGGCACACAGGCCGCGGGCCACCCCCTCTCCTTGCTGCGGGCCGTGGGGGCCCCAGGCTAGGGCCCTGGGCACTGGCCAGGCGGGCCCTGGCTGAGATCTCCACGGAGGACTGCCACCTGCGCTGTTTCCTCCGGGTCTCCCCACCGGCCGCCATGGGTGGCACTGCTTCCAAGGGAAACAAGGCCTGGGCCGAAGCCCGGTGGCCCTCTTGGTGGGCCACCAGCAGGGGGATGAGGAGGGACACAGGGTAGAGGCTGGACTCAGAGCAGGACCGGCCGGGCGCCTCCCCCACCAGGGTGGGCCTCCTCTGGAGCCCAGCCCCCCACTCAGGGGGCAGCTGGGGGCCTACAAGGGCGCCCCAGGGTGGTGGCTGCCTCCCTGCCCTTAGTGCCTTGTCGCTGGTCCCCCTCCCGATCTTTAGAGCCTTTGTCATGGGGTGGCCAGTTTTCAGCCCCATGGGGGAAGCTCTGCTGCCAACACAGTGGGGGTGCACACACTGCCCTGGGGCCAGGGCGGGGCTCTCCCTGACGGCAGTCCTGGGGGGGGACCTGGCTTTGCCTTCCCACCAGTCAGGAGCTGGCTGCTGAGCCTGAGAGCCAGGAGATGGAGGCCTACACCCCAGCTGAGGGGAGCCCAGCGTGGTCCCCACACAGACACAGCTACTGGAGGGTTTGTGGCCCTCCTCGGGAAGGCAGCTGGGGTGCAAGTTGCCCACAAGGGGCACAGGTCCCTGCTGCTCGAGGCCGTCCTCACTGGCGTCCCTCCTCTGAGCCACCCCTCCCACATGTGCTCCTCCTGGGGTGTACGTTAGCTTCTTTGGGTGGCCTTCACTCTCCGCTCTCTGGGATGGGGACACCTCACATCTTGGGGGTCCCTGCTCACTCACATTGCCCCTTGTGGGGTTCCCTTGGCCCCGCAGTCGTAACAGCCTGTCGATATAGGCTGCAGCTGGGCCAGCCTCAAGGACGGGTCCAGTCCGGATTGAGCTGGGACCTGAGGGGCTGGGAAGGGACTCCCTAGGGGGCGAGGGGCCGTCACGCTGCAGCGTCTCCTTGGTCAGAGCAAAGAGCGGGCTCTGCAAAGCCACCGCATGTAGGGGGCTGGGGTATGGGTACACCTCCCTGCCTCCCTTGGACACCAGGTCACGCTGGTACTTGGGGTCCAGCACGTTGGGTGGGAGGTCCATCCCATGGCAGAGAAAGGAAGTGGACTTGGGGGCAGCACTGGCCTTCTGGAGCCCCACCTCAGCCGGTAGGACTCGTTCAAGGTCACCTGGGAACAAGAAACGAACAAATACAGGAATGAGGGAAGATGCTAACGCAGTCTTATCCCACTTCACAGCAGCATAACCACAGCTGAGCGCTCCTCCATCCAGAGAAAGCCACGCACGGCTGGCTGCTTGCATCGATGCCTGGACAGAAATTGTCTGTGGAGACCTCAAGTGCATGCTGATTCCATCACCGGTTCCAATGGTTCCCCTTTCAGGGACAGACAAATTCTAGACACAAAATGTGTCAGTTTGAGGCCTCGTTCATGGAAGATTCTGAGGCTGCCTGGAAAGACAGGGACCTGCGACCACAGGGCGGATAGAGGTCGGGGGCACACCTTCCCTGAGGACCAGGGGACACCTCAGGGTGCTCACCAAGGAGAGACCACAGGGAATCACTAAGCCGGGTCTCGTATTGGAAATGAAATGGGGCCAAAGGTGGCGTCCTTCTGTTAGGGACAGCCAGAAGGAAAGTAAAGGCCTGGAGAGGAGCCGCATATGGGCGGAGCTCCCAGCTTCACCGTCAGCGCTGCTGCACTCCGCTTGGACAGATGCCACCCAGGCTGCGTCAGGGCTTTGGAAGGGTGTTTGAGAAAACCGTCCAATGTTCATTTCATCTAATAAGAAAAATGCTTCTTATCACAACAGCCTTGCTCTAATGACCACAAGTGGGTATGTGACTCCAACCTCCAACTAAATCCCCAAAACGCCTACAGAAAATGGGGAGCAGTGCTGCAAGGTTTCCTACCACCTGGCTGGGACTCAGGGGTCCTTGCCCCACAGACATCCCCACCGCCTAGGTGGGACTTGGGAAGTCTGCACCCCACAGCCGTCCCCACTGCCTGGATGGCACCCAGGGGTCCACACCCCATAGCCATCCCCACCACCTAGATAGGACCCAGGGGTCTGTGCCCCAAGACAACCCCACTGCCTGGATGACACTTGGGGAGTCTGCACCCCACCGCCTGGGTGGGCCCTCCGAACCTTCCTGGATCTTCTTTACCTGTAGACACTGGCCGGGGTCGGGATGTGTCCTGTAGCGGCTGGACTGCACCCTCTTCAGTGGCCTGGGGTCCCCACGTGGGCACAGGGGCCCCACACATGGTGGTCTCGTCAGCTGACCAGGGCCGGCAGTCCCCTGCGCTGGTCCGGGCCATGAGGGTGGCGGGCAGCAAAGTGCCCAGGGAGGAGGACAGGCGGTCACTGCACACTGATGTGCAGGAAGCAGACAAGGAGCAGGAACCACCATCACTCAGCTCGTAGAAGCCTGGAAGGGGGAGACAGAGGCAGTCAGTGCAGGGTGTGTGCGGTGTGTGTGTGGGGGGTGTGGTGTGTGTGTGGGGGGAGGGGCGGTGGCATGTGTGTGGTGGTGTGTGTGTGTGGTGTGTGGTGTGTGTGGTGGTGTGTGTGTGTGTGTGTGTGGTGTATGGTGTGTGGTGGGGTGTGTATGTATGTGCCGTGTGTGGTGATGTGTGTGTGTGGTGTGTGTGTGTGTGTGTGTGTGTGGTGTATGGTGTGTGGTGGGGTGTGTATGTATGTGCCGTGTGTGGTGGTGTGTGTGTGTGTGTGTGTGTGTGTGTGTGTGTACCTGAGCTGGGCCGGCTGTCGCTGTCTGGGGCCTCGATGGAGGTTCTTCTCACGTCCAGCTGCAGCTCACTGATCTGCTGGTCCAGCTGGTCCAAGTGGGTTTTCAGGCCAACGTCCTGGCGTCTTAGCCGGTTCTAAGAAGGGACAGACGAGAAAACTGTTTCCAGTACAGAAACCGGAAGGGCATGTGCACGTGTACAACTTCGGCTTCTGCGTCAGCCTAAGGGAGGGAAAGCCCACTGACCCCTCCCACCTCCAACAGGTTTTTCCCCAACTGTATACTGTTTTATCAGCAATTTTCAGTTAGCTGTCTTTAATAGGGATGCAGAGTAATACGCCTATGGGGGTGAAGTCTGGCTCAAAACAGCACAAAACACCTCCTTTGGCAGGCACCACACACGATACTTTCAACTGCTGGCTTTTTTCAGTTCTACCTACGAACACCCTTTCCTGTGCTGGTGCATAATGGACCTGTGCCTGGTGCCTGTGTTGCCATATTCTCTCCCTGGTCCATGGTGTACAGATGGGGTGTGGGGGTGGAGTGGGTGGCCGTTTGATCTTTCAAGGGGATGGAAAGTTCCCAGGAGAGAAAAAGGCCCCCGTTCTGTATATGCACAGCCCCCCATACTGGACTATGCAGGTTTTGTAGGCTATCAGGGAAGGAGGAGGCACGGCCAGCCTGAGGGAAAAACAGCCTGAATATCTGCCTGAGGGTCTTTTTGGTTCAGAGGTTCCAATCTTAGTTCTGCCCTAAGAGGCTCTATCTTCTCCCCGTCTCAGCTTCCCAACTGTAAAACAGGGGATTATGGGTATTAACCATGTTATATAATATACATACAAAACATGTGTGTAGACTATATACATACATATGATCCACATGTGTATATACCATGTAATATACATGATGCATGTGTATATATACTATATAATATACATGATATATATGTATATACTATATAATATACATATGCTACATGTGTATATACTATGTAATATACATATAATAGCTATGTGTATATAGTATATAATAAACATATAATAGCTATGTATTACATAATATACCTGTGTGTGCATACTATATGATATACACTTATGTGTATATACTATATAATATACTTACAATACATGTGTGTATACTGTGATATACGTATAATACATGTTTATATGTAACATACATGTAATACCTATGTGTGTATACACTATACAATATACATGATACATGTGTATATACTATGTAATATACATATGCTACATATGTGTGTATATATTATATAACATACATATGTGTATGTACTATATAATATATGTATACCTATGTGTACATATAGTATATAATATACATGTTAGTATAATACCTATGTGTGTTATATAATATACATATAATACATGTGTATATACTATGTGATATACATGATACATGCATGTATATATCAAACCAGATACATGCGGTGTTTAGTGCTCATGATATATATTCTCACACACAAACACACACACGTCAAACTAGCACCACGGGATTCATAAATGACAATGTCCTTCCTGCAATAAAACTTCACCCTGTTGTCAAGGTCCACTGCACAAATTCCTTGTTTTGATTAACAATTATGTTTAAGGAAATAATTAACAAAAGTAATTATATGGTCCGTCCTGTTTAAGAAAATGATTAATTGTATTTAAATTGTATTGGAAATGAGGAATTCCCGAGGCCCAGCTTATGGGCCCAGAAACATTACTTCCGTAATTTCAATAACGTGAGAACTCATCCAGCACGGAAGCAGGTGGCAGCAAGTTCCGATGCTTTTGAGAGAATGGGGTGGGCACAGCGTGCCCTGACAGTGCCCCAGCGCCCGCATTCAGCATGGTGATTGGCAGACCACCACCTCACTGTATGTTCCTTAGGACCCACTCCTGGGCCTCAGGACACCCTCCCAGTGTGACAGCAGCAGCCTCCCATTCTGTGATCGTACACATAGCATAGCACACGCCAGTCCTGACTTATAGCTAAGCTCCCAGAACCACCCCGCCTGGCCTAACGTCCTGGCTTCTCACCTTGAACACTGTTACACCTGGGGAAACTGGTCCCCAGGTGAACGCCTCGACCAGAGCACCAGCAGAGCATGCAAAGATGGGCTTCCAGCAAGTTACCATCGTGTGAAAACACTTTGATTCCTACAAAGGGCCCAGTGCGTACTTTGAGCACGAGTCAATTTTCCCCGTCATCAAAGAAGACCATGGTACCAAGGTGAAGTGACGTCCCGGAGGCAGGCCACACTTCAGTGTTTGAAGTGATCTCTTCCTCTTGAAGGACGAAGTCTCGGGACCCCGCAGCTGGCTTCTTCCCTCCCTCCCTCCCTCGCCAATCCCCTTCCAAAACAAGAGTCGCCCTATGTTTGTGCTGGAAGCCACTGCTCGGTGACGGGTGTCTGCCAGCCAGGCCTTCCATCAGTGGGTTCTGATTAATGCTGAGAGGCCACCACGCACAGCTCCGGGTCCTCACAGGTGACTTCCTGCCTCCTCGGAACACCTGTGGACTCCAGGGTTTAACGCTGGGGGTTTACACCATCCTCATAAACCTCTCCTGTCCGTCACTTGGGGTTTATGTCTCTGCTTCTCATTAACTCCTTCTTGGAGTCTAACTGTGCTGCATGAAAAGCCCCTGCTGTGACCAGGATGGAGCCAGACCCCTGCAGAGCCAGCCACACAGCCTGTGTGCCCACGCGGTTCTGCAGAGACAAGCTTGTCACACAAATGTCAGCCCTGAGTGACACTGACTGTTGCAGCCACACTGATTCCCTCCAGAGCAGGGAGCAAGCTTGGGGCCACCTACCTCTCCGCACCCCACAGGCACTCAGGCTCACTGTCTGGCAGTGGACTGTGTCAGAATCCCCCTGAGCCTGTGCCCACGGCTCCCCAGGAGGTGGATCACCCAGGTACAAATGCAGATTCCTGGGCCCTTGTCACACCCATCGACAGAGGCTAGGGCTCGCCTGGGAACCTGCATTTTCACAAGGTGCCCAGGGACCCAAAGATTTAATTATGACTACAAACTACAAAACGTCTGAGAACGTCTCTCCAGGGACTGCCATCAATCAACACACATCGGGCTCGTCCCGTCTCTAAGAGGCTCGCTTTCACAGGAGGATGAGCTGCTTCCATTTGCTTTGCCTTTTGCTCCTGTCTGCAGTTCAGCAGCCCAGCCTCCTCAAACCTGTGTGGCAGAGTCAGGGGACAAGAGTGAAAAACACCCCGACGTTCAGGATACAGAGGGGCCATTGACGACACCTCCTTTCTTTCCTGGAAAGCTGAGACTGTGCAAAGGAAACACTTCACGCATGAGCTCCGTGGCTATTGCCTGTGCCCTACGGTGCTTCAGCGTCACTCCCTCACTTGAAAAGAGGTCCATCAATCAGTAGCAAAGCCTGGGGCACAGATTAGCCTCATGGATAATAGGCCGAGAGGCGCAGACAGAAACCTTCAGGGTCCTGGGAGGCCTCGCCCTCACTCGTGACCTTGACAGGGCTCCTCTCCCTGAGAGTTCACCAAGCAGGCACGGTCAGCCCTCGGAAAACCCAGACACCGAGGTCACAGCTGCAATCAGACCCTCAGTTTGTCCTGCAGCATTTATTGTGGAAAAGGAATTGTTGCACGCTGCCACTCTTAGGACAAGTCACGACCAGCAAAGTCAACTACCAGGAAATTCTTCAGCGTTAAGACCTCACTAAAGAGTCCCCAGTCTGTGTTCACCTCCCACCTAAGGGCACCTCTCCCACCAACGCCCACCCACAGCGCCTCCTGCTGGGACCTGGAGCTTCCCACTCCTCAGGGCACGTAAATCTGTCTACATCACTGCTGCTGGGTGCCTAGCCTGAATCAAATGGGGGTGGCACCACTTCTGGGGGAATGACAAATCTCCCTGGAAGACACAGCAGGGGAGCAGGGGCTGGCCAGACAGTAACAACTACTTTGGGCAGAGGTCACGGGGCTTCAAGAGCTCAGAAATCTAGAGCAGGGAGATGGTAAATCCTGAAATGATTTCACCTGTTACAGCATAAAAGTCGCTCATGTATTTATCCAACACGAAACACCTACTGCGCGTTCTGTGATTTCAGACGCAGCGATTAAACAGGTGCAGTGTGTTTTGATAAGCATGATTGTGACAAATGCTGCTCTTGTCCTAATTGCATTTCAATCCCCAGAAATGCTCAAGCTCATTCTCACTTGGGATCCCCTGCAAGATAAAGGTGCTGAGGGTCAGATAAAGCTCTTCCTGTCTTCACACCTGAATGGCGACCCCTGACCAGGTGGACACAGTCAGGGGTGGGGGTGGGGGTGCTGAGTCAAGTGGGAGTTACTACATGTGCAGCTGCCCTGGAGGTGAAAGTCTCGCGCTGTGCTCCTCATCACAGACCTAGGATCACTCCTAATTTTTTCCCTGTAAGAAAAATGTAGAAGTGTTAAGCGCTGAGCTGATGTCACACACATTTCAATTCTTCTTCTCTTTTGATCACATAATCTGTTCCAAGAACAAAGTTTCAAGACAAAGTCTGCATGTTCCTTCTGGTCCCCACATTAAAAAAAAAAAAAAAAGTTAAACAAAAGAACCTGTTTGATCTTCTTTCCCAAAAGGCTACTAGTAATTAGAGGCTGAGTGAGTGCTCACAAGTCTGATTTGTGTGTTACTGAGGCCAAGTTAATCATCAACTGTGTTCCTACCCCCTCGCTGGAGCAATTCACGGAAGCATCTCAGCAGCTCCTTCCTGCTCCACGCGTGTCATGCATCTTTGTGGGCTATTGTGTGCTCACTGAGCTCAAGTGCCAGGTAAGACGCATCTGGAGGCAAACAGCCTACGCATGCTGCCATGACACGGAAAAGCGGGCGCGTAAAACTACGTGTGAGGTTTCCACTCCATAGCCAGCTCCAGTCCTCCAAGTAGGAGCAGCTGAGTCACAGGGAGTACAGGCTGCTGTTGGCAACATGGGAAGACAGCAGGGGTCCTGGGGGCATCTCAGGGCGCTGGCCTTCCTGCCCCTGTAACCTAGAGAAGCCAACAAGTCAGTGTGTGTGTGTGTGTGTGGGGGGGGGGGTGTGGGAGGCTGAGCTCAGCCGGGAGCAAAGCTGAAGCTTCAGCCTGCTAGGCTACTTGGTACAGACGGCAACTTTTAAACAGGAGGGACTTGATTTTCTAATTTAAAAACAATCCACTCAGAAGAATAGTTAATTAACCCCATCGAGTAGAAATGTTTCTATACAGCCTTTTACTTTATCCAGTAAAAATCACTGCAATACTACAAAAACTCTCTTGATTTGTTTCCAATACACGAACTGAAACCATACAGCTGATTAAAGCCAGAGGCGCAATCACGCCGGGGTCTTCCGTGGATCGTACAAAAAGGAGCTGGCCTCGGAGAGGGTACTCTGGGGACAGCAGTAAGGCGATGCTGAGGCCCCGGCTTGCACCGCCTCTGGGACTCAGGGACACACCTCCTTCTCCAGGTCAGGGGCCCGGCATCCATACGGGCTTTCCCCAACATTTGTAACAATGACGCGACCCCATCAACTTGAGCACGTTCCTTCGGGGTACGCGCTGCACGCCAGCACTGCTGTCCCTGACCCTCCAGCTGGGAGACGTTGGTACGGTACCAGGGGAATCTGATCCTAGTCCCTAGCTGCTCCCACCAGGGGAAACCGATTTACTGCGTTCTTATCAGGACAGCCCTGAAACTCAAACCAACAGGAATGCATCCTCGTCTGTCCGCCGGGAAGTAGCAGAGACCGTGCAGCCCCAGTGCCCTGCGCCTCGAGCCTCCGCCACCCACTCGTTTGCAACCGAAACCCTAAAGGGCGCCCCTCAGCGGGTCGGGAGGCCCATCCGCGCGGTGCCTGCACCTGGACGCGGTGCTCGCTGCCCCGCGCGCCCCCAGGACCCCTGCGTGTGCTCCTTACCAGTTGCTCCTGCAGCGCCGCCAGCGCCGCCTCCAGCCGCTGCTCGTGGGCACGAGGGCCGCGGGGGGCGGCGGGCGCCGACCGGGGCTGCATGGCCAGGGCGCCCCGCACGCGCGCCTGCTGTCTGGCGCGCAGCCCCTGCAGCTCGTGCAGCCCAGCGAGTGCCGCGCGCAGCCGGGCTCCCACCCTGCGGCGGTCCCAGCCCGCAGGCCCCGGAGGACCACCCGGGGCCCACATCCTATGCCCCGGCCTCCAGGAGCTTCCCCGGAGCTTCCCCGGCCTCCCCAGCGGCGCCCCGGTAGTGCGCGCGGCCTCCTGCGCCGCTTCTCCCCGCCCCCGGGTCCGCAGGTCGCCAAGGTGGGGTGGGACCTATCGGTGGCCGCGGAGGGCGGTGTTTGCACACGCCCTGAGGTCACAGCGGCCGCCCCCCGGCCCGCCCCGTCTGCTGAGCGCCGCGCCCCGGGGTCCCCCGGGACCAGAATGCGTATTGCGACCCTCAGAGGGGACAGAAGGGGAAGGAGGAGCCCTGGTGGGAGAGGGGGAAAGGACGAAAGTGGAATACACATGGGGAAAGGTTTAACTTAAATTCTTGGGACAATATCATATTGTCAAGACCGTGTTATCATTGTTAATTCATTATAAATTTGAAAAACATATTACTCACTTTCCTAATGTATATCTGTAGTTTGGAAACTTCAACTTGCCTTTTTTTCTTTTTCTTTTTTAAATAATAGCTTTATTGAGATATAATTGGCATACCATGATTCCCTTAAAGTGTGGGATTCAGTGGTTCTTAGTATATTGACAAAGCTGTGCAACTGTCACCATATTCAATCTTAGAACAGCTTCTCTTCCCAGAAAGAAACCCTCTACCACTAGTGGTCACCCTCCCGTTAGGGATTGCTCCCTGTGACGAAACTGCCTGTCTGGACATTGTACTCATATATAAATTGAATCATCTAATAGGTGGTCTTTTGTGACTGGCTTCTGTCACTGAGCACATGCATGTTTTCAAGGTTCATCCATGTTGTAGGTTGTATCAGTACTTCATTCCTTTTTTATTGGTACATAGTATTCCTACCTTTCATTCCCTGTTGGACTCTGGGGTTGTTTCCACTTTCTAGCTGCCAGGAATTATGTTGCTATGGACATCCATGTGCTAGATTGTGTGCGGACGTATGGTTTCATTTCTCTTGGGTCTCTACCTAAAAGTGGAATTGCTGGATCCTAGGTAACTACTATGTTTAATCTTTCGAAGAACTGCCAGACTGCTCTCTCCATCTGGTCACACCATGTCACCTTCCCACCAGTGCTGAATGAAGGTTCCAATTTCTCCACCATGCCAACCCACAGTTGTCTTTTTGGTTCTAGCCATTTTGGGAGGTGTGAGGTGGTATCTCAGTGTGATTTTGATTGGCATTGCCCCAATGGCTAATGAGGTCGACTCTTTTTATGTGGTTGGTTTGTGTATCTTCTTTCGACATCTATCACAACCTGTGCCCATTTTTACAAATTGGGTTATTTGTCTTTTTAATATTGACATGAAAGTATTTTTAATATATGCTGGATACAATTTCCTTGTGAGATCTATAATATGCAAATATTTGCTCCATTCTGTGGGCTAATCTTCGTTTTCTTGATAGCGTACTTTGCAGCAAAAAAAGTTTTTAATTTTGAAGCAGTCCAATTTATCCATTTGTTTCCCTTTGTTGCCTGTGCTTTTGGTGTCATATCTAACAAATCATTGTCTACTCCATGGTCAGAGATTCCATATGTTTTTGATCCATTTTGAGTTAATGTTTGTTTATGGTGTGAGGCAGGGGTCCAACTTCATTCTTTTGCATGTGGATACCCAGTTGTCATTTGCTGGAAAGGCAGTTCTTTCTGCAGCGAGTTGTCTTGGCTCTCTTGTTGAAATCAGTTGATCCAGAAAACCAATTTCGGGGTTCTCAATTCTGTTTCCCTGGGGTACATGTCTGTCCTTATGCCGGTGCCACTTTGTTTTGAATGCTGTAGCTTTGTAGTAAATTTTCAAGTCAGCAAATGTGAATCATTCAAATTTGTTCTTTTTTCAAGATTGTGTTTGGCTGTTCTGGGTCTCTTGCATTTCCATATGGATTTTAGGATTAGCTTGTCAAATTCTGCAAAGAAGCCGGCTGGGACTTTGATGGAGACTGCATGGAATTTGTGGATTGATTGGAGAAGTACTGATACTCTCACGCTGAGCCTTCTGAAACACAAACATGGCATGTCTTTCCATTTATTTAGTTCTTTAATTTCTTTCATCAGTGTTCTGTAGTTTTCAGTGTATAAATCTGGTACTTCTACTATTTATTTCTGAACATTTTATTCTTTTTGATACTATTATAAATGGAAGTGTTTTTCTAATTCCATTTTCAGAATGTCCATTGCTAGTGAATAGAAACAAGCCATTGATTTTTACATTGATCCCAGCAAACTTGCTGAATTAGTGGAGTCCTTCGCTTTTTTTTTTTTTTTTTTACAAGATTATGTCATCTGGAAATAGAGATAGTTTCACTTCTTCCTTTCAAATTGGGATGCCTTTTATTTCTTTTTTCCTACCATATTCCTCTGCCTACGGCTTACAGCGCAATGTTGAACAGAAGTGGTGAGAACAGACACCCTTGTCTGCGCCTGGGAAAGCGTCCAGTCTTTCCCAGTTGCTATGATGTTAGCTGCAGGTCTTAGATCCCTTCTATCAGAATGAGGAAATCCCCTTTGAATTTCAGTTTCTTGAGTGTTTTCATCATTGAGGTTTTCAGGTTACCTTAGGACTCTTTTGTTTGCGCCTGCATTCTCTGTTTTTATCTTGCCTGGTATTGGAGAAAAAGCACTAGGCTGAGAATACAAGGACCTCAGTCCCAAACTCTTTTGCTTTCAGTTTTCTTAATTATATAATGAGTGTTTTAAAGAAGATCCCTGATGCTACTTCTCTTTGTAAAGAAATCTATGATTCTTCCTTTACATTTTCGTCCAAAGAGAGAGGGCGAGGCTGGATTTGAGCTCTTTATCAGTTATCTGTCTTCTCCCCGTCTATGGACTCTTAATGGTGTCCTTCGAAGAACAGAAGTTCTTAATTTTTATATAGTCATATTTATTATTGATCCTTTTTAATGCCATTTTAAATAAATTTTTGTTCATCCAGGCTCTTGAAGATATTATTTAATGTTGCTCCTAGAAATTTTTTTTTAGTAGTATCTTCCCAGACCTTTTTTTTTTAGAGTTTTTTTTTTTTTTTTTTTTTTTTTTAAATTGGGGAAGGGGAACAGGACTTTATTGAGGAGCAGTGTGTACTTCCAGGCCTTTTTTCCAAGTCAAGTTGTTGTCCTTTCGATCTTAGTTGTGGAGTTCAGCTCCAGGTCCAGTTGCCGTTGCTAGTTGCAGGGGGCACAGCCCATCATCCCTTGTGGGAGTTGAACGGGCAACCTTGTGGTTGAGAGGACGCGCTCCAACCAACTGAGCCATCTGGGAGCTCAGCGGCAGCTCAGCTCAAGGTGCTGTGTTCAATCTTAGTTGCAGGGTACGGAGCCCACCATCCCTTGCCGGACTCGAGGAGTTGAACCGGCAACCTTGTGGTTGAGAGCCCACTGGCCCATGTGGGAATCGAACCGGCAGCCTTTGGTGTTAGGAGCATGGAGTTCTAACCTCCTGAGTCACCGGAACTGCCCTAGAAATTTTATTACGTTACGTTTTTTATTTAGATCTACAGTCTCCCTGGTATGGCTTTTTGTGAATTGTATGAAGGTAGGGTATCACAATTTACGTTTTCTCAAACACATATACCAGTGTAGTATTTACTGGGGGAAAAAAGTCCTTTTTGAACTTTTGCAGTGCCACCTTTGTCATAAATATATCTGGGTCTGTCTGGACTCCCTTTTCTGTTTGATTAGTGTATCTGTCTATCTTAGCTTTAATTACTAGTCTTAATTATTATAGCTTTATAGAAAGTGTTGGTATTCAGTAGAACAAATTCTCCCTCGTTCTTTAAGGGTATCTTGAGAATCCTTGGAACTTTACAATATTATGTAAATTTTGGAATTAGGAAGTAGATCTCCACAAAAAGCCTATTGGTTTTTTGATGAGGATCCCATTGACTCTGTAGGTACATTTGGGGAGAAATGATGTCTTTGTAACATTTAGTCTTCTAATCTAAACATTAGAATGGGATACCCCTTATTTATAAAAGTCTTCTTTAACATCTCTATTATTTTGTAATTTTCTGTGTGGAGAGCTTGTACATCTTTCATCAGGTTTATTCTACTTAATGTGTTTTTTTTTCTGATGCTATTATCAATACTACCCTTAAAAATTCATTTTCTTAAAAAAACAAAAAAGAATTTATTTTATTTTTCTTGATGATATGTGGAAATACCAGGAGAGTATCTAACAACTAAAATCACTTATTAACTTGAATAATTTATCTATCAATTCTTTTCCATATACCTTCATATCATCTGTGACGGATGGCAGTGGTATTTTCTTTTCCATTCTTACACACTCCTTTTGTTTTTCTTGCTTTATTGCAGTGGCTAGGACCTTCAGTACAATGTCAAACAATGATGGTACCAAGCACCCATGTATCATTTCTAAGGGCAGTGGGGAGGTTTTCTACATTTCACCACTAAGAATGATGTTTGCTGTGTGTGTTTCATAGATGCTCTTACTCTGATTAAGGAAATTATCTTCTGTTCCTACAACAAACGCTGAACTTTACCAAATGTGCTTTCTATTGCTATTGAATGGATTATACTATTTTTTTTCTCCTTTTTTTCCTATTAATATGAATTCTATTAGTTGATTTGCAAATGTAAAGCCAAACATAGATTTCTGGATAAACCAACATCGTCATGGCATATTTTTCCCACTTACATGTTGCTGAATTCAGTTTGATAATATTTTGTTTTGGAGTTTTTGCATCCATGTTCATGAGTGACATCAGCCCATGAGTCGCCTTTCTTGCAAATTCTTTTTCCAGTTTTCAGAATTAATGCTGTGCTGACCTCATAGAATGAGTGAAAGTATTCCCTCTTGATATTCCCTGTAGGGATTTGTGTGAGATTGATTCTTTTATTCTTAAATGTTTGGTGGGACATTAACGAAACCATGTGTGCCTGTTTTTTATGGTGTATAAATGTTAAATTATGAGTTATTAAATGGTTGTATAATAGTTGTATAATTATTCAGACTTTCTATTTCTTCCTGTGTCATTTTGTCATACATGTATTGCTTTATAGTTTTAAAATGTTTGTTTATATGTTCAACTGTGTTGACATAAGTGTTTTATAATATTATCTACACATTTACTGAAGCTCTAGTGATGTGTGTCCCCAGGCTCCCCACCCCTGGCATTTTTTGTATCATTGGTTATTTATGATTTCTCTCCTTTTATTCCTCCCTCAATCAGCCTTGGCGATGGTTTAACACTTTATCAGTCTTTGCCAAGAACTAACTTTTGACTTTGGTGATCCTTTATTACTTCTTTTAGTCTATTTACTCTGCGTATAATCTACTAGATTATTTTTTCTAATTCCTTGAGTGGTTTCTTGGCTCATTGACATGTCTTTTCTCTTGTTGTCATTGCTCAGACCTCATTCACGGCGGTCAAGAACTTGCAACTGGGCAGATTTCCGGTCCTTTCC
Source organism: Rhinolophus ferrumequinum (assembly GCF_004115265.2). NCBI lineage: Eukaryota > Metazoa > Chordata > Mammalia > Chiroptera > Rhinolophidae > Rhinolophus > Rhinolophus ferrumequinum. The sequence continues at coordinate 1,750,085 of NW_022680354.1, forward strand.
TATCCTATCTTAGATTGTGCTCATAGTCTTGAGTTAAGTCCGGATTGTGGGGTCCCCTTTCTTGCATCTGCCTCCAGGGTGTTCTGCAGAGGAGAGGGAAGGCAGCACTCAGGTAGAATGGCTGCAGAGAGGGACATCAGACGTGCAGTTGAAACTGAGTCCTAGAATGAGATACATGAGTAATTTTAGTGATAATTTCATTCTTTCTTCTGCCATCCTCTCCTCTCCCTAGTGTCATCAGTGAAAAGCAGGTCCAGAAAAGTTAGTGTTAATTGACTTCTCTGAGGCAGTCCTCTCCGCTCTCTCACTAATAAGTCACGACAGTAGTAGAATATGCTCACCTTCTGTGCAGTGTCCCCACCCCCACCCAACCCCACCCCACACACAAAAGGTACGTGTGGTGCCCTCTGTCACAAGTTCCTCTGAGAATGGGTTTGAGCGCAGGGAATGTCTTGGGGTCCCAGCAGGACAGGGCTGACTTAGGTTGTCACCCTGGGTTTATACTAAGACCCAGGCTCCCTTCCAGACCGTGGGTAATTTTATTGGCTTTCCCACCCCCCACTCTATCCCCTTTCATGGGTCCTATCATTTATTTTTCTTGAACTTGGAATCCTTGTCCATTTCTGATGAGCTTTATCTTTCTCTGCTTACCCCACAGAGCACACCGTTTCCTGGGCTCCTGGTGAGCAACTCAGAGCTTGGGTGTGGACGTCAGAAATCAGGCCTCCTTGGCGAGTGCTCCCGATTCCCAATCAACAGGTCTGCTGCTTCCAGCTCTTTTGCTTTGTGATGACCACCTTCCAGACCTTGGTAGGGGGTTTAGCTTTGCCACTTTTATCATCTTCTCTTTCCTAATCACATTATCAAAACTATGAGAGTTTACATACTGTTCTGTAAAAATGATGAAGTTTTCTCTGCCTTGACAAAACTATTGTAAGAGTTCAAAATCAACAAATAGCATATGCATTATACTGACAATGTAAAACATTTTTCATGTCCTAGCCAAATTGTTTGCTGTAACTATAACTTCTAATGATTTTATGTTCTATAATTATATTTTCGTTCTTCTACAACTCCCCTTCCAGTCTCTAGTTGCTTTTTTCTTACATTGAATATTTTTAAAATCATATTCTTAATTTCTTCCAGTATTACAACACTACAGCTAATATGCAGAACCCCCGTTTTCACCAGATGCATTTTCTGGGCCCTTGTTCCCCTGCATTGATTTGAAGCGCTTGCTCTCAAGGTCAGCTGCTTAGCTCTTCACTTGGAATTTCCCTTTTCTCTTCTCCTGGGTACAACTTTCCCACAGTCTTTGTTTATTTGCTCATGGGAGCAAGGGGTCAGTCTGTGTTTGGTTGATGACTTTCCACCTTTGAAGATCACACACCAGTTATTTTGTAGGATGCTTTTGGCTTCAGCTTTGCTAGGTTTTCTACCATCCATCCATCCATCCATCCATCCATCCATCCATCCATCCATCCATCCATCCATCCTCCAACTATTACCTATTCATTGCTGGAGATGTGGGTAACTTTTTTCGTTGTGTTAGTTTGCTTTCTTGTTGATTAATTCATTTGCACGATAAGCCAATATTCACACACACATACACAGAAACATATACACACCCCCTTTATACAATTAGAAAATTTTTATTTTTTAAAGATTTTATTGGGGAAGGGGAACAGGACTTTATTGGGGAACAGTGTGTATTTCCAGGACTTTTATTCCAAGTCAAGTTGTTGTCCTTTCAATCTTAGTTGTGGAGGGTGCTTTTCAATTTCAAGTTGTTGTCCTTTCAGTCTTAGTTGTGGAGGGTGCAGCTCAGCTCCAGGTCCAGTTGCCGTTGCTAGTTGCAGGGGGCACAGCCCACCATCTCTTGCGGGACTCGAGGAATTGAACCGGCAGCCTTGTGGTTGAGAGCCTACTGGCCCATGTGAGAATTGAACCAGCAGCCTTCGGAGTTAGGAGCACAGAGCTCCAACTGCCTGAACCACTGGGCCGGCCCAGAAAAAAATTTTTCCAATCAGATTGGCAGAGATCAAAAAGAGTATCAGTGCCCACTGCTAACAGGAGATTGTGGGAGACATGGCCCTGTATACTCATGGTGGGTGTGGAAGGTGGGAGCCCCGTCCTGGACGGCAATTTGGCAGCCTAGTCACGGGCTTTACATGAATACAGCCTTGGGTGCACTTTAGGAATTCACCCTAAAGAAGTGATCAGGGCCGAGTCCACAGGATGTTTGTTTGAACATTGTGTCCAGTGGTAAAATTTGGCAGTGAAGTACCTAAGAACCTGAGTGGATGATGTATGATATGTACATGTAGAAAATGAGATCGCTGACACTGTATGAGTAACTTTTGGCCTTTAGCCTCTGTTTATAAGGATGCAACTCTACTCAGTAAGCAAATAAACATTACCCTTTTCAATATTAACCATTAAACATCAATAGCAAACTACTTGAAAACACTCTGTTATAACTCAGCAGTGTTATGGGCTGAATTGTATCCTCCAGAAATTCATATGTTGAGGCTCTAACCCCCAGGACCTCAGAGTGTGGCTGTGTTTGGAGAGGGCATCTTTACAGAGGTGAGTAAAGTAAAATGAGGTCATTAGGGAGGACCATGAACTACTCTAACTGGTGTCCTTCTAAGAGGAGATTGGGACACACACACACAGAGGAACGACCATGTGAGAATTTGGGGAGATGAGACTGTCTACTACAGCCACTGTCCTGACCCGTGGTACTGACTCGCGGTACTGAGCCACAGTACTGACCCACGGTACTGAGTCATGGTACTGAACCACAGTACTGACCCACGGTACTGAGCCATAGTACTGACCCACGGTACTGACTTGTGGTACTGAGCCACAGTACTGACCTGCAGTACAGACCGGTGGTACTGAGCCACAGTACTGACCTGCAGTACAGATCTGCGGTACTGAGCCACAGTACTGACCTGCAGTACAGACCTGCGGTACTGAGCCACAGTACTGACCCACGGTACAGACCTGTGGTACTGAGCCTTAGTACTGACCCGCGGTACTGACCTGCTGTACAGAACTTCTGGACACAACAGCCAGGTCAGCACCTACATCATCCTTGTCATTTCTCTGCTCTAAACCCTACCATGCTCCCAGCCTTGCTCAGAGAAAAGGTCCAATATGCTAAAGTGACCTGTGAGGCTCTCAGCCATCCAACCTGCCTCCATCTGACCCTCCTGGCCCCTCCCCCTTCCGTCCCCTCCTTGGCCTCACCTTTTGTCACCTCATCTCCCACTCTACTCCTACTCAGTCTCCTTGCAGTCTCTCAAGTGCCCAGGGCCTTTGCACGTGCTGTGCCCTCTGCCTGGAAGGTTCCCGGACTTGACACCTGCTTGGTGATCCCCTTCTCTTCCTCATGTCTTTTTTCAGGTTGCATCTTTTCCATCAGGTCTGACTTGACTCTGCAGCACTCCTGGGCCTCTCTCTTCACTCCCCTCCCCACACAGCACATCATCTTCTAGCATTTTCTATACTTTGCTTTTTTGCTATGATTTTTATTCCTTGTTTGTCTCGCTACTAGACTGTAAGCCAGGTGAGATTGGAGATCTTTGTTATGCTTATATATCAGTTATGCTTATAACTGTACCTGGCTCCTAGTAGCCGCTTAACAGCATTTGCTGACTAAACACATAGTAAGCTGTTCATCACTGAAGTGAAAAAAAAAGTTTTTAAATATCATGGTCGTAAATCATCGTATAAGGTTTTTACATTATTGAGGGTTTTTATTACAAAAGTAATACACTAGGTACAAGAGGTATATGCAGAAAATTCTCCCTTAAAACCTTCCTTACATATTTGTATTTTATTGTCCAGACTTGCACAAATCTTCTGTCTATCTATCCATCCATCCATCCATCCATCCATCCATCCATCCAGCACCTATCAACCTACTTATCTATCTATCATCTATATCATCACTTCTCATTTTATGCACATCACTCTATAGTTTTATCATCTAACTCTTTTAATAGATGAACGATGTCCCATTTTCTGGACCTACTTTAATTATTCTTCTATTGATAAACATGCAGTTGTTTCCTTCTACTTCTCCGACTACAGCAATGCTACACAAAGCACCCTGATACATGTTGCCTCAGTATTGTTGCTTTTATTGTTGTATGCTGTTTTCTCAACAGTAGAATTTCTCATGCCAGAGAGCGTCTGAGTTTTTACCTTCATTTGGAAGATTATCATTCAGAAAGATTGTAACGATAACCAGCGATGTCTCAGAGTGCAACCGCCAAGCCTGATATTGTTGCCAACGCTGAATGTGATCATTTTAAAGTACTTTTAAAGAGAAACTTGAGTGGTGAAAGATAATGGCATCTCAGTAGTTATTCTGTGTGCGACGCTGTGACTTTTGGTGAGTTTGAGCCTCTTTTAACGTGTACGTCAGCACTTTCAGTTTCTTCCACGGGAACTGCTTACTCATGTTTCCCTGAGTGTCTTCATCTGACTAACTGGCTGTAGCTTTTCTTGTGTCTGGCTGTTAATTATTTGTAATACGCATTAGACGTATTTTCCCCAATCTATTGTTATTCTCCAACTTTGTGGTGTCCTTGATATATCAGCACTTACATGTTTTTCTTTTTTCCTTTAAGTCTTTTATGATTTTTGTCTTACTTTAAAAAGTTCTTCCCCATTTCAACATGAAGTCTGTATTTTGGAAAATTTTATTCTGATGTTACATGTCTCCTAATTTTACCTGTATATCTTTCATGCATCCGGAATTTATTTCTGCATATGCTGTGATGTAGGATTCTAACATTTCCCCCATATGATCAGTTAATTATTCTAGCACCGTCACCTTTTCTTACACAGCTTTCCTTTCCCCCTGAATCGAGATGCTGTGTGTTGTCTATCACCTGTACACCTGGATCTCCTCCTTGGCCTCCAGTCTCTTCTTCTGACCCATTGGTATGTCCTAACACTAATCACCTATGGTCACATCCCAGGGTGAAGTTCACAACAGTTGATGCATGTTTATAGATGTAGAAAATGTTCATGATACATTATGACCAAAAAGCAGATTACGAAACACTATGGCTCCATTGCAACTGTGTCTGTGTGTTTGTGTGTGGTGTGTATTTTGGTGAAAGGCTATACACTTAAAATGTTAGTAGAAGTTGTATCTGGGTAAAGACATTATAAGTGAATTGCTCTCTTTTCTTACTGTAGTTTTATTATCTCTATAAACATTACCTCTGTAATTAAATAAAAAAGTTAAAAATTTAGTGACTCTCCTTAACTTATGAAAGCTATCAATTTAGTGTTGACTTTAAGCCTCTCTGCCTATGATTTGACCCCATTTGTTCAGTAGTCAAGAGAAATTTTAAAAGTGAAAATGTCACAGGCAGTTGTTGCCTAGGACTTGATAAAGACTCTAGCAGCTTGTTTATTTCAGTTAAAGGGAATGGCACATGTACGAAGTTGTAGCAAATGCACGTTGGCCTCTGTGCACGTTAAACCAACCATGTAAAATTCACAGTTATGTTCTTGCCAAAGGCAGGTACAAACAGGCACCACTTCAGCACATCAATCAGCAGATAGATTTCCCTTTGTCTAGAAAATAGTCTCATGAAAATGATGGGCCCTCATGATTTGCCCGCCGTGCTCGCCGTGGTAGGACTTCCATGTATCAGGGCTTAGTGAGCGGGGCTTCACTGACTTGGCTTCTGTCTCTGTGCATCCTGGGCATGGAGCTCCATTGCGTGCAGTTCTGAAATTAAGAGTGTTGGGAGTTGCCAACCTGTAGGGTTAGGAGAAGGTGCCAGCGGTGTTGTGTAATGCACAACTCAAAACGATTGCAACAACCTGCTTACACAGGGGCATGGCAGTCCACCTTTGAGGCAGGGACATGTCAGCAGGGCAAGTGAGAAACATATACAAAGATGGAGCTGACACGTGACTCTGCAGAGAGGAACTCAGTGAACACTTATCCCTCCCGCAGTCACAGCCAGCGGCTGGTGATTTCAGCTGTCGGGTGGGCCCCGTGTTGTTATAATGGAGGTTCCTTAGGTAAGGATGCTTCATTTGGAGGATTTGCTAAGTCCAACTTCACACTTGCACAAGTTTCAGTGTCTCTGATGAGCATGAGATGCATTAAGAATTTTCTGTATTCTGGCTTTTCAATGTAAACTGTGGGTTCAGTCATTTGGATGGAATACTTGTGTGTACAGTACATTCTCGTGCCTCGATGGCACAGCACGAAGACAGTAATTGTCACATGAACTCCACAGAACTCCGAAGACTTTTCCCCAACACAGGGCTCCCAGCGTGTACACGGTGGAGAGCTCCCTCTGCACTGACACACGCGGTTTGAAAGTCACTGGGACAGGCAACCAAAACACATGAAATTTCCATGTGGGGTTTTGCTTGAGGCGCAACGAGCCTCATAAACGAGATCATTCTTTTGGACTCAGGTTAAATAGTTAAAACTATGTGATAAAAGAGGACATACAAAGATGTAGCAATTCAGGACACAATCAAGTAGCACAACTTTATCTTAACACATTTTATTTAAGAAAAGGGTGTTCTAAATCATATAAGAATTTTTGGAAATACAGATTCTATATTTTTTAATAAAAATCTTAAAAGGAAAAGCCCAAACTATTCACCCAGAAACGGAGGCCTCCCATATAGAAAAATAAGAATCTCTGCTTCCCAGGGCAGACTAAAGTAGAGCCCCCTGCTGCCCTCTGTAGGCTCCAGTAAGCTGCCATTGATAAAGCCTCACCAGGTGTGGAGTTGGATGTGGCGGGATCCCAGTGAGTCAGCAGGATGGAGCCGCGGGGCTCACCGGGCCAATCAGATTCAGATGTGGCCGAAGGGGGCGGGCTCCACAGAGGAAAGATGGCGCCCGCCTGCTTTCTGCACGGCGGTGTGAGGAGCCCACACAGGGAAACTGGTGACTGTCCTCCAGCCCTCGCCAGAAGCCACACACCGCAGTCTGCCCCCCCCATGCCTCTGACACCCCCTGAGTCACCGTCCCTCCGCTGGAGCCCAAGGTGAGTGCCTGCGAGCGAGAGTCTGTGCGCGGGTCGTTTAAGAGGACGCCTGGGTTTCCCGCCGCCTTCCATCCCACCTGGATGGTCGGAGTCCCCACTGTTTTTTTTAGTCAGATGTTGCGGGGGCTCCTCTTCCCGGCACCAGTGCTCTGGGCTGGGGAGCCTGGTGTGGGGCTGGGGTCCCTCACTCCTCCGGGGGGAATCGCTGCAGCTGAGATATCTCACCTGATTCTCATCCACCACACGCCTGTTCTGCATCTCTGCCCCTCCGACCAGTCTTGTTGTGGATTCTTTATGTCCTTAGTAATAAAACCTCTGTTCAGCCAGACTTCAGATGGTTCTCCAGGTTGACTGCTCTGTAATTTAGTTGTAATTTTGACGCGCTCACAGGATGAGGCGAGCACAGCGTGTATCGACTCCTCCATCTTGGATCTCTCCTCTGGACATACAGATTCTTTTTAGGAGAAGTTTTATTGGGAATCTTAGTTTTCATTGGAGAAATATGAGTCTTTTCCTTCCTTTATTATATTGTGTACATATATGCTTGTGTTTTATAATAAGCATTTAAAAGATTTAAAAATGTTTTAATATATTTGGTAATACTGTAAGTGGAGAGCATAAATAGAGATTAAATAATTAGGTAGGTATCAAAGGTTTTCTAATGGGACGAAAGCATGTCAGAATCACCTACATTTGGGGGCAGGAGGAAGAAAGAAGGAAGGGGTAGCTCTTACAGGTAGCCAAAATGTGCAAGATTTCACATAGAACATACATCAATCTCAGTGTTAGATCAGGTCAGACTCTGTTCTGGATAATAAAATTCCACCTAGGAAGAAGCTGAATGGGGGTCAAATCTGAATAAATTTCCAGATCTTGTTTCAGTATCAACCAGATGTTTTCTACTGGGGTGAAGCACATGAAGTTGCTGGTGTTTTCAATTTTAAAAGGCTGCGTACTGGGCACACTACCTAATTGATCGTGTGTTGGTGTCATGCACACCCATGTCAATCTGTGCAGCCCTCGTACAACAAGGTGGGGCTTGAAACAAGTATGTAATTCATGGGGAGAACATGACAGATTAAAAAAGAAAGAGGAAATTTAAACTCGTTAGGGATAGTTAAGAAAACAGGCAGAGACTGGAGATGACCAGGAGACTAAATAAAACAATCTCTGTAGTGAGATGTTTTTAAATAATCTGCTGACGTTTACCATCACTCGCCAGCTTTATATTTACAAGACCACCAAACGGAATGTGTTGTCTGCGGGCACAGGTGTGGAGTTAACGAGCTGCTGTTGGCAATGGTGCCAGTGTGTGTCCTGTGACGTGAAGAGCAGGCTCCAAAGGGGATGCCGACCGACAACATGGTCGGCTGTGTTCACACAATAGTAACTTCATTTAGTTTATTTTAAAAAGCTTGTATTGTTTTCTTGCTATTACAGAAGTAATGCATGCTTATTATGGAACATTTGAAAATACTGACAAGCAAACAAAGGAGACAAGAAAAAAACAATTCCAAAATCTCAGCTCCCAGCATTTACTTAATGGGTATGATTTTAATGATCTTTCCTGAGGGCTCCTGTTTTGCGTTAAGAATGGAAGCACTACTGCAACCTGATGACCTACTCTTCTCTCTTGGTGTTTTGCGCTTATTCTCCTGTGTCTTTCACCACCATTTTGCCTATAGTTTTATATAGGTTTGGTCTTTTTTTGTAGACAAAACAATGTATTTGTTAATCCCAATTTGGGCTCATGTTATCTCCCCTACTTGCTGGGCTGCCCCTGGATCCGTGTCCTGTGCCACCGTCTCTGTGCCGTGCCCTCCGCTGGCTCTGCGACTTCAGAGACCCTCGGATGCTCCCAGTCTCGGGAGGAGGGAGAAAATGCACACGCAGTCCCGGGACCTGTGGGAAGGGCTTCCATGCCGCGGGGCGGAGGACACGTCCCGTCTTCTCCCAGCACCTCTGCTCAGTCTTGAAAGGTGACGAAGGCCAGCCTTCCAGGCAGGGGCGGCACATGTGAAGACAGGAGGTGTGAAAGGCGGCTCTCGTCAGAGAAAGTGAGCCTGGGTGTGGCCCAGGGAGACCAGCTGCCAGGTAGGGCGTGGAGTCAGCCAGGCGGAGCCCTGGAGTGCTGAGGGACGGGCACCTTTTGTGCTAATGTTAGTCAGCTGTGAGCCAAGGACACCTTGAAGAGGTGAGGTGGGGTGAGCCACAGGGTGCAGAGCCCTCCCAGGCCCTGGTGGTCCCAGGGGGTGTCCAGACAGCAGATGACTCAGTCCCAGCAGAGCAGGGCATCGCCACCTCAGCCTGGCCCTGGGCTTCAGGGAAATGTGCCCTGAGCCAGATGGAGGGCTCCTCACCCCCGTGCAGCATCAACGGCTGGGGGGACATTGTCCCTGAGGGAGGGGCTGGGACCGGACGCACTGAGGGGGGGTGCAGGTCCACCCTGGACCCTGGAGGCCTCTCCTGGCCTGCCTGCCTCCACATTCTGCCTCAGTTTCTCTGTGGTCCACAAGCCAGGGCCTGCTGTTCCCCACAGGGCCAGGTCTGTACTTCTTCCAGCAGTTGTAGTAAATGCGTTAACAGGAGACGCCCTGAGAACATAAATGGAAGCCGTTATTATTGTTATTCTGCGCCGGCTGGTGTTCACTCAAGTGTCGTGTCGTGTGCCGGGGTTCACCGGTGCTCGGCGTGTGGCACCACTTATTCATGTGTTTCCTGTGGAGACACCGTTTACTCTCGTCTGCAGCCCGCCCCCTCCCCTCACAAGCTCCCTCTGAAATTTCTCCTGCGCACGAGTGTGGATACGACGCAGGCTTGGAGAGAAACCCACGAGCAGCGTCACCAGGTCTGCCACATCGTGTCCTCGGTGCTGGGACCACTGTCCTCTCGTCCCATGTCCCCACCAACGCAGCCACCTTCTGCAGTGTTGCTGAGTGTGAAATGCTATTTCATGGCACTTTCCATCACGGTTCCTTGATCAACAGCGAGACGAAGCATCTTTTCGGTAACACACACTGGGCATGCCCAGCCACTGCTTGTGAAATGCTTGTGTCGTTAGCCCTTCCTGTGAAGGGCTGTTTGTCGTTCTCGCATGGTTGTGTCACAGTGTCTGTCACAAGGGCTGCAGCTGTCGTCTCCTGGCTGTTTTTCTTCCTGTCTCTTAGTCCTGTATTTTGATACAGATGTTCTTAATTTAACGTGGCCGAGTTTATTCATCTCTTTGTGCCTTGTATAAAAATTCATCTTACATGTCCTTGGTAGGATTTTAGATAATAGTCACTAAGTCCTTCACACATGTAATATGCTCCTTCGGCTGTAGCCTGGATTACTACCGTTTCCCCGAAAATAAGACCTAGCCGGACCATCAGCTCTAATGTGTCTTTTGGAGCAAAAGTTAATATAAGAGCCGGTCTTATTTTACTATAATATAAGACTGGGTCTTACATAATACAATATAATTAATATAATATAATACCGGGTCTCATATTAATTTTTGCTCCAAAAGACGCATTAGAGCTGATGGTCCGGCCAGGTCTTATTTTTGGGGAAACACGGTAATTTCAATCACGTTTATTTCTAGATGATTTGTTTGGTTCTTTTAAAGATCCAGCCTGTCAGTTATGAGCGTTTGACTGTCTTTCATTATGTCCTCAGTCTTTCATTTATTTAAAAACTAGCTTCAGAATCATCTTCTATTTAAATGTGGCACATGTCACCTTTATGGGTCTGATTCTGTCCTTGGTTGTCTCAGCTGAAGTTTGCTCACAATCCGTTGTTTTCTCTTGTGTGTAGTGACTTTGCATCATGAACTGGTGTTTCTTTGAACTTTATCTGAGGAAGATGCGGGGAAGGAGGAAGTGTCCTCTCAGGGGACATCTGCCGGACCCTGTCCTGGCGTGGGCCCAGGACCCCTTTCAGCCACATTCTAGCTTCGGTTTTCTGGCCACATAGATTGAATTCAGATGCCAAAGCTCGGTTTTCTCCTGCTGTGCTTGGAGTCAAGCCGGGCCAAGGGGGGTGCCCAGGCACCCATTCTTGGGGTCCCCCCGCATTAGGGGAAAGGCCTTCAATGGGAGAGTGCGCGCACAGGCTCCGGATTTATGGAAGAAGTTATGGGAGGAAAAAAAACTGAAGCAGAGAAAATTGTTTTCTCCTGGCCACTGGAAAACACTAAAGCAGAACATGACATCATTAATTGTAGCACACCTCATTCCGTTTGCCAGGACGTGCCAGACAATGGCGATGAATCGTCAGCTCTCTCTGGTGTTGGGGATGGAGGGAGAGGCACCTGCAAACAGACCAGGTTAGTGCCTGTCTGTTGAAGGGATGTCCTTCCCCACACCCGCCCGTCCCATCCCATCCCGTTCACAGCGCCTCATCCTCCTTAAGAAAAACAAATCGTGTCCAGACCAGCAGCTCCTTCCATAACAGGGAGGGAGCCAGGCTGGCCCAGACCAGAATTTCTGCTGAGGGACCAGAGTTAACACGACTATGTCAGCAGTCACCTTCCACTCTTGTCAGTGGATTCATCCTGGGCGGGGAAGGGGGGGCAGCAGCCTAACTGGGAGTTATGGGGGCACCTGCAGAGGACAGGGCTGTGGGGACACGTGGTCATACCTGCAGAGGACAGGGTTGTGGGGGCATGTGGTCACACCTGCAGAGGAGAGGGGGTCAGATAAGCATTTTAGTGTCCACGGGACAAGAGACAGGACCGAGGCTGTCCTCTGGCATTAGGTGACGAGGGAGAAAGCACATTTCCATAAGTTTTTATTGATAAAACTCAGTACTTTCCTGATGACCACGGCCATTGAATTTCACGTGGTTTTCACGTGTTGTGAACTAATCTTCTGATTGTTTCTCTGGCCGTTTGCGATGTGCAGGCCACCGTCAGTGCAGGGGCTGTTGGGAGGAGCCGGGGCCCCCAGCCCAGGTGTGCTGACCTGGGCTCGGTGAGCGGCCTGCAGGCAGTAGGCCAGTGGGGCGTCCACACAGGTCCCGGGGCCTTTGGCCACGCTTGTTTATAAGTACATCCAGTCTGTGACAAATACTCTGACCGTCTCCCCCAGTGAGCCCTAGTTAAAAACCATAACAGGGCTGAATGAAAACACTGCAGTCCCCTGTCCCTTTTAGGATTACCCCTAAAGCTCCTGTTGCAGGTGTGCTGGGAGGACCCCTTACTTGTCACCTCGCCAAGTGGCAGGGACTAGAGCAAGGGAGGGTTCCTGATGGTGCCTGGGGCAACGGTTCACCTTGCTGTCATCGTGGAACAGACGTTTCAGGGAAGTAACTGTACATGATGCTCAGGTAGTTTACAAGGACGTTCTTGTGGGTAATTGCACAGAGCTTCCAGGAGAGCTGGGCCTGGGCTCAGATCCGTCCCACGCTGCCACTCGGTGTCACCAGAATCGATTCTTTCCCATGGTAACCACGCGCTGCGGAGTGGGGAGACACAGGTGCCGAGGGGCCCAGGTCCCCGGCCTCTCCATGACCCATATGCTTTTCCTGCAGTAAAACCACAGAAACACCCTGGAGGGAGGGCGCCTCCACTTTATCGCTGATCAAACCTCCGTGACTTATGACGTGGAATGTGCCGTCTGTGTTTATTATTATGGGTGACTGTCATATTTAAGAAGAGGTCAGTGCACTCTCAAATGCAGTGACACTGTTCTGGGGATGGATAGAAGACTCTGCACATGGTTTTCCAGCCAAGCGGGAAGCTGCTGCTGCCACCTTGCAGGTGACTTGGGTCCTGTTTCAGATGCAAACCTCGCGTACCTTTTGAAAAAGAAACCGCCAGGCTCGGTCTCCTTTCTGGAGTAGCAATTCACTCTTTTCTGCTTTGCACTGATGTCGAGTGTTGGAATGCATAAGTTTTAGGTGGAATCTAAAGCCCAATTTCTCACCATGTTAAGGAGGATAAGGAATGACCCGTAGGGCACCCGGGACCGTTAGCCAGTCACGGTTCAGGGCAGAGAAAGAGAACTGTGTCCTCTGGGCTGACTTTCAGGCATCACATTCATACCTGAATTCAGTAAGAAACATGGGTATATGTTTATTTGTGTTCCTTATCTGCTACTTAGAGCATGTAAACAAATAACACAAAATTCCGAAGATTTTTTTCGTTAAAATGTAAAGTGATTCTTTTTCCAAAAGCAATGACGATCAATGAAAAAATCCAGGAATTAATAAAAAAAATCACACTTATTGTAAAATGAAGACATTGCCTCAGCAATGGTGACATGGAATCACGTGAAAGTAGGCCCTATGACCTGGCCACGCAGGCTAGGACTTCCTTGAGGAAAAAACACCCGCCATTCCATGAAGTTGCTGGTCAGCTCAGCTTTTCCAGACGGATTTTGTAAAATTCTTTAGGGAGGAAACCATGTCTCGTTTGTCTTATGTCCCCAAGGCTGGCATGCCGCCTGAAGCCCAGCGTGTGTGAAGAGACAGAGAGATGTTTGGTGAATGAATGAATGAATCAGTATGTTTCATACGGAAGGGAAACCATCCTTGGGTATGTTTTTGATATTCTTCAGTTATAATTACCTTTTATAAAGCATCTGAGCATGAATTGTTTCACCTGAATCTTTATAAAATCCCTGGGCTGTGTGCAGTGTTTCCATCCTCATTGTACAGATGGAGAAACAATGCAAGTCAGACGATTTGCCCAGGATTCCTGCGCTGGTCACTGACGGGCGTCACTCACGTGGTGCTGAATGTCGCACTGCACACTCCGTCACTAGCCACGCTGTCTCCACTTTTGTCACTTCCAGCAAGGGCTCTTTCTCAGGCAGCATTGGCGGTGTGGAACAAGTTGTAGTTGATTTTGGCTTTCTGTTGATCAGCGTCCAACATTGTCATGATGCTACAATGCAACATTTTTATAATCTAACGTGCATTTAAAACTTATTTCCAAGATGTGAATTCTATTTATTTTTCCACCATAAAATAAAACATAAGCATATGACGTAAAATTTAGAAAGCTCAGAAGAGAAGAGCCAGCCTCTCGTTACTGGAACCCGACTCCACTCGTGTCTGGGTTTCCTCCTCTAGCCTAGGTCCTCTCGGATGATAGTGACATAGTTGTAACGTGAGCTTTTCCCAGTCCTGCAACAGGGAATCATCACCTTGACGTCTGGGGACTCTTCAGTTGAGGGGACCTGCTAAGGTTTACCCCTGTTTTGAGGCCTCCAAAGAGGTTTTGAATTACTTCTATCAGAAATGGCACTTTGATGGACATCTTTCGTAGAGTGGTTCTCCATGCTTAGGATTTCCCCCTTCGGTTTGATTCCTCAAAGTGCATGTAACAGGTAAAAAGACAACGTTTCTGCCGCCTTTGCCATCTATTGTCAGGCTGCTTTCCAACACCAGTTGATAAAGCACTTCACATTAGGACCAGCGGGATTAAGAATGACAGTTGGGCTGTGCCCTGGCCCACAAGCACTCTGTGATTTTACAGCCTTTTCCTAATGCAGCAGAGCGGAAGCTGATGCCCTGGATTCAAACTGCGTCTTTATTTGGAACGCTGGGTTTGGATAAAAGGCCTGAGTTGGTGCACAGACAGAGCAGGACTCTCACCGAGGGTGACGCTTGTCCTCAGGAGCTGACACTTCGGGAGGCCTATGGCCAGTCCAGGACGTGTCCTCATTCTTCTGGAAGGGTCCCCCTGCCCTCTCCTGGAAGAGAGAAGTCACCCTCAGACCCTGCAGTTAGTTCTGATCTAGTGGAGATGGTAAGACCACAGACTGAGGGACAAGCACACAAACAGGCTCGTTCTTAACATCAGAGCAGGTAGAAACTATAAACGCTGCGATTTGGTCTCTGCCAGCTCTGGACGGGCTGGGGCTCTGAGCCTGGGATGGAGAACCTTGTGGGCTGCCAGCTCCCCTCCGTGTGGGCAGAGTGCCCCCTGGCGTGCATGTGGGAGGTGGCAGGACTCCCGCCCTAAATCTGGTGTGAAGAGAAGGGATGCAGAGAACTGTCCCTGAAAAGCCCGGGTCGAAGCCTATTTCCTTATGCAAATCAGTCAAAACTTCTGGTACCATCAGCAAAGGGCAAACTGCGAAGGTTTGCAAGGCTTCGTTTCAAGTCAGTCTCTGACCACACTGCTGGTCACGTGTCTGGAGAAGCCCCCGGCTGGCTGACGGGCTCCTGGAGGATGTCCTTTCTCTCCCTTCTCCCATCCTTCCCTTTATCCTTTCCTTCCTTCCTGCAGGTTGGAATTCAGGACCAGGCTTCAGATTCAGACTTTGACAATAATGTTTTTTTCCCCTGACTCTGGACAAGTTACTTAAACTCTGGTTGCCCACCTGTGAAATGCGTATAAACGTGTCTGCTCCACAGAGATGCTGTGAAGGTCAAATGTGTTAACACAGCAATAAGCCTCGCTCAGTGCCTGGAAACATCCGCCCCTGACACACCTTGACCACAGTTTCCTTCCTTGCTCCAGCTCCTTGGAGCATCGTCTCTGAGGAACAAGCCCCAGGCGGGGTGGGGGGGGGGCTCAGCCTGGGATTCCTGCTGGTTATAGGCATCCCCGGCCCCCGGCTCACACCACTGCCCCCTGTGCGGGTTAGTGGGCACCTGCAGGACCACGACGCAGGGCTGGGTCTGTGGAGTCATCCCGTCGCTCAGCACCACCTGAGTTCGCTCGTGTGACGCTGGCGTCTCAGAATGCGATCTATGACTACACTTTCCACAAGAAGCGATATTGCTCCTATAACTTCTTGTCTAGTTGCTGGTCTGGCTCATTTCTGAAATCAATTCCCTTTACTTTATGAGAATTAAGATGGAATAGGTTAATTCACTGTTAAAAACCAAGCTTAGGAGATGCAGAGATGATGTTTGCTAATTCTGAGTTCACCAAGCTCTTCTTACTGCTAAACTACGCCCATTTTTCTTTTTGTTACTGGAGAGGAAAAAATAGCAGGACTTGACAGCTGGAAGATTCCTTCAGCTGTCCAGTGAAGAATCACTGAGCACTGTGCAAGGAAACAGAACCTGCCGGACACGACCGCTCGAGTACATCCCGGAGCAGCCCACCCTCTCCGTGCAGACGAGCTGTCCTGCAAGCGAGCTGTCTCCACGCTGGCGTTCTCGGAGTCAACGTCTAGTCTCTCTTTCGGAGTTCTGTCACAGATGGAGTTCCTTCTCTTATTTCTAGATGGCTCTCCTCTCAGTGGTTTGCAGCAGCTGTGCTCTCAGGATGTGTGCCATGGAGGGTGCCTGTCTGTTCTTGCAGGGACCCGACTTCATAGGGAGTCTGCAACCTGACCAGTTCCCACCATCTGGCGCTCACATAATTCAAGGAAGCTGGCTGTTTGTATAGCAGCTAAAAAGCCCACTGAGGCACAAACCCAGAGAACAATACACTCATGTCACCAGCTCTGATGTGATGAGATTTGTCACGTATCTTTTATTTGTGGATTGGCATTATTTCAATCACTTCCATCTTTGTCAAGAAAGTGAGACTTTATTAATACTTCATATCATACTATTTAAAATTTTTATCAAAAATTGCATAACATTCGTCTCCACAGTAAAACAACAGGGCAGAGCTTCATTGCTCTTTTGGGGTCACAGATATTTTCACATTCACACCTCAGATGGTCTTAGATGTGTCAGCGGTTTTTAGAAGAATAGTTTTTGTTCCACAGTGGAGATAAAATTCAGACTGCAGCTAGTAGCGAAGCCCTGATTGGGTGGTGGGGACATGGAGACGCTGAGAATACATTCGTGGGGAGCTTTAGACAGGAGTTGTTGGCGTAAAGGGAGGTCAAGGACGACAGGGGAGGCAAAGGCGTTTTTTCAGGACGGGAGACACGCGGTGACGTTGGGAGGAGGAAGAGAAGGCCAACGACACGGAATTCTGTCCGGACAGCCCGTCACAGAGGCAGTGACAGAGGAGTGAGGTGGGGGACGGCGTGCAGGTGAGTCAGGAGGACACAAAACACAGCCTCCTCGGCACCAACAAAATGGACATTTTAAGCCACAAAGAGGACACCTGATGGAATTGTCATCAGAAAGGTGTCCCTGTCACCTGTGTCGAGAAGGGGACGCCCTGGCCCATAAGCCTTGAGGGGAGGAAATGACTGGTAGTCAGTGCTGCGAGGAGTGGGTGGCCCATCAGCTGGGTCCCCTCACGCAGCCCGAGGGTCTGGGCGGGTGGCGAGCTCTGTGGGGCTGGCAGTCGGGTTTGGACCGCAGCTGATGGGACGGAGGGTGGGTGGGTTGGGGTGAGCAGTGACCCAGATGTAGAGTCTCAGGAGAGGTCAAATGAAGAAAGCATCTCTTGGCCCAAAGCAGCATCAACCGACGTGGCAGAAGCAGGAGATTCCGTTACAAAGCCAAGGACACAAGACCGGAGGGAGGAGGCACAGTGGCCGTGACGGGCTGTGGCCGGTGGCAGTGATGGGCCTCAGGGACCTTGCTCAACTGTTCCTGGAGGGAGATGCTGAGTCTCCGAAGTTGTCACATGCTTGTACACAGGATATCAGGACACGTCAGCTGGATGCTCCCCGCCCGGAGCGGCCATCGTCTGCGCGGGTGGGGTCTGTTCTCATGTGGTGATTTAGCAATTGCCTAGAAATTCTGTCAATGCGAGAAACCACCAATGTGCACTATCAGATCCGAACATTTTACTCAAAGGAGAGGGTTGTCTCGAATTTAATCAGTATTTACCTGAATTAGCTGCTTCACTTTGCCTTTGTAAATCTTCCTTTTTTAAAAGAAAAACAATCTGGTCCTTATTGTTACCGCCATTGAGGTGCTTTTGTATTCTAGCTAACAAATACCATGTTACTACTGAGCATGGATTTCTTCCTTCTGAGGTTGGTCGTCCACACGGCCAAATGATACCTCAGGCAGAGTTTGAGGAGCTGCCTTTGATGAGAAGCTGGGAACTGGCAGCTCTGAGAGCATTTGGGGAGCTGGGGGGACGGTCACAGCGCTGGGTGTCTGTAACCCGCGTGCCCAGCTGGCAGGACCCTCTGTCCCTGTGCAGTGATGGAGGCGGCGGCAGTTTCTGGGCCGGTTTCAAACAGCTGTTCTTATGCTCACGAGGGGGCCTTTCAGTTCCTTGTCCTCCAGGAGGGACTTCAGTCCTCTGAGGTCCTGTGACGACTGCAGTGCCAGCGTGCACTCACTTTGCCACCCGGGGCATGTTGCGAGGGGCCACCCCGCTTTTGGAAAGGAGGCATCGCTGTTGCAACCTGGGGAAGACGCCCCAGGACATCAGGACTTTAGAGCAGGAAGAAAACAAAATGCCGGTTAAAATCAGGATGTGCTTTAGGACAGAAAGTGAGGACAGTAACTCATGGAGACTGAGGAGCAGGATGGGTGACAAACGGCAAAGAAATGCTTCATCGGTTGCTTCTGGAGAGTTGCTGGGCTATTTTCTAGAACAGAAGGGAGCTGCACCCAGGGATCTCTGCCATTTGGAGAAGTAGAATGACATTGCTCTTTTAAAACTACGTTTATGTTTCAAATAATGACAAACTTAGGGGAAAGTGGGAAGTACTGTGCACAGAACTTTGCATTCCTGAAAACAAAAGGCAGCAAATTGCCAGTCGGACCCCCACCATCCCCGGACGCTTCGGTGTGCGTTTCCCGTGTGATTCCAGGATGTGGTCCTGCGTGACCACACTGCCCACGGCCCGTCAGTCACTGCCATTTAGCCCACAGACCCTACAGGATAAACACCAAATTGTGGTGCACTGACAAAATGGAATACAGTGCAGGTGAAAAGGGACTCGTATACTCGCTATTGATACACGAAACGAGGTGAATGAATCTCAAAATAATTATACTGAATGAAAGAAGCCAGGCCAAAAGAAAGTACTGACTTTATGACTCTATTTATATTAAATAGAGTCTAGAAAGTGCAAGCTCATCTCCAGTGACAGAAAGCAGATCAGTAGTTTTCGGGGGTTACAAAGGGACAGGACAAATTTTTGAGGGGGACCCATGTTCACTATAATAATTGTGATGGTTTCACAAGTGTGTCCATATGTCAAAACTCATCAAATTGTACACTTTAAATATGCAGTTTATTGTATGTCAATTATACCTCAATAAAGTTGTTAAAGAAAAACCAACTAAAGTTACCAGGATAATTTTTTCCATGTTTATGCCACCAACTTGAAATATAGTCAGCGTCATTTGCTTTTAATTTTGGGGTCTGCTATTTTCTCTTTGATTTCATTTTATATGTAAAACTGTCTATACTCCCCCCTGTAAAACTGAAAAACCTTGAGACACGTCTCACTTCTGTTCCTATCCCTTCAGCTGCCCCTTCCCGCCACACAGTGACAGCTTTTTCAGGTAGCTTGTTTCCCCTTAAATAAGTTTTGGTTTATTTTTCCATTGATTCCTTCTGACAAATACCAGCGAGTGTGTGTGTGCTTGCACACACCCGCACACACCCGCACACACACTCCCTCCCCCTCCCAAGCCAGGCAGTGGTCTGGCAGGACCAGCTTCCTGGGCCTGGACATCTGTTCCCGGCGCCTCGTTGGGATCATGGCGGGAGGAGCCGGCAAGTGATTTATAGGGCGCTGCTCAGTCAGGACCTCCCTGGAGCTCCAGGGCCAGCTGGTCTGCTTGCTTCAGGAACACGGGGATTGATGCTCCCCACCAGGCCGCCGGTGGGGCTTCAGACCGTCGGGGATGGAGACCCCACCGGGAACTGAACCTGGGCTCTGCCAAGTCCAAGATCCCCTCACACACCTTGATGGTTCCCAGTCAGACCATGTGTGTCCTGCGTGGATGCTCCTGGGGACTCTGGGTCCCCAGTGACTTGTCCTGCTGTGCTGTCTCTGGCACCTGGACCCACACTGCACCCGCGTGTCCCACAAGGCTCACACCTGACTCGGGTCTGTAGCCTTCTTGTTCAGGCTCCTCCCAAGGCAAGGCCTGGAGTGCTCCCCTCTACCCTTAGAGCCCAGGAGATGTGAGTGTCAGGAACCAGCTCACTCGTTTAAAGGAACAACCGCCCTAGCGCTATCTGGCCAAGTGTTGCCCACACCAGCACGGTCCCAGCCAGGAGGTTACAGACACCTCGTGTGCAGCCCACAATGGCTCTGTGTTCCTTCCATTATCTAAGGACATCGCTGACGCTGTCAAGGAGAAACCAAGCCGCCCATGTCAGAATTTCCACATCACATTCCTCACAGAACAACAGTGGGGGTAGAGGCGGGTCAGCACGATTTTATGTGTGATTGTGTGTGTGTGAGTGTGTGCACACGTGCACACACACACCCACAGAGACACGCACAGACTCAGATACATGCACAGAGTTGGATGGTTCTGATATGCTTTCAAAAAGTACTTTTTTGATTAACAGTCAGAACTTGTAAGTGTGTTTCTAAATGTGCATAATATTAAAAGACATTCTTTGAGGACAATCAAGAACCACCCCCACTCCCCAGGGTGAAACAAAGTTTTTTTTCAATTACAAAGTTGATGGTTCAAATTTTAGCCAATATTGGAAATGGGATCCAGGTGTTGGTGATGACAGGCCTGACACTTTCTGGAACATGCTCTTTATATAATAAAAATATATTTTGTTTGTCAAACACAGTTCTGGCATGTGAACTCGAGCTTCGTTTAACGTAGTTGGTGGTGTTGAAAATAGTCTGGCTTCCATGAAAGTGGTTGTAGGCGGGCGGAACGGTGCTGAGCCCAGACTGCCAGCCGGTCAGAGGCGTTGGGGATGCGGGCTCCTTGC
Organism: Rhinolophus ferrumequinum; assembly: GCF_004115265.2. Taxonomy (NCBI): domain Eukaryota; kingdom Metazoa; phylum Chordata; class Mammalia; order Chiroptera; family Rhinolophidae; genus Rhinolophus; species Rhinolophus ferrumequinum. The sequence goes on from NW_022680354.1 coordinate 1,770,866, forward strand.
TCACCTGACTCTGGAGTCTGAGCAGCTCAGAGGGCAGGCGAGTGCCCAGGACCCAAACAGCTGGTCTCCAGGGACACGGGGAGAAAGGGGGGTCTCCAGCACCTCCCATCACCTGGTTGTCTACACAGCATGACTGATGAGTCAGAGTGACTCAGAAGCACCTTCAGGCCATCACCGGGGCTGGACCGGAGGGCAATGAGCATTACTATGTGAAGAAATGCCGACTGCACTGTTATTTATAATCACAACAATTAGAAACAGCACAGTAACCTCCAACAGGGAGTCGGAAGTAGAAACAGTCAACTAAAGAAATATACAGGAAAAAATAAAGGATGTCTTGAGATATTGTCCCAGCTGGGGAATGATTATTAGAGATGGCCTTGAGGGGTGGTCCCAAGTGGTAGCCCTGGAAGGTAGTCCTGGGAGGTGGTCCTGGGAGGTGGTCCTGGGAGGTGGTCCTGGGAGGTAGAGCTGGGAGGTGGTCCTGGGAGGTGGTCCTGGGAGGTGGTCCTGGGAGGTGGTCCTGGAGGTAGAGCTGGGAGGTGGTCCTGGGAGGTGGTCCTGGGAGGTGGTCCTGGAGGTAGAGCTGGGAGGTGGTCCTGGGAGGTGGTCCTGGGAGGTGGTCCTGGAGGTAGAGCTGGGAGGTGGTCCTGGGAGGTGGTCCTGGGAGGTGGTCCTGGAGGTAGAGCTGGGAGGTGGTCCTGGGAGGTGGTCCTGGGAGGTGGTCCTGGAGGTAGAGCTGGGAAGTGGTCCTGGGAGGTGGTCCTGGGAGGTGGTCCTGGAGGTAGAGCTGGGAGGTGGTCCTGGGAGGTGGTCCAGGGTCCAGGGAGGCGGTCCAGGGAGGCAGCCCTTAGCAGCATGTCACGCAGGGTGTCACGCGGGGTCTCAGCTCCCGCTCCCTGCACAAGAACGCAGGACATGGTGAGGCCAAAACGGAACACCGACAGAACCATCGATAGGGGAGTCATACCAGTATATGCTCGCTGGCACCTGGGTGGGAGACACAGGAAGCAAACATCCGCCAGTACCCCAACAAAGGGTCTTCGTGCACCCCAGTCTCATGGGTGGCCGGGCGAGACACATGGAACAGAAGACAGATGATCTTCAACCCGCCATCCACTTCTCTGCCAACCAACCAACCAACCAACCAACCAATGCAGTCACGGCAGTTGTATCAGTGGCTAATTTGCTAACTGGTTATAGCTGACGTCCAACCAGTCACAGCTGACGGCCATCTACTCCCCGAGCCAGCACCTTTCCACGTGAGGCCGAGAGCCTGGAAACTGCTCTCTGGGGCTCTGTCTCCACACAGCAGCTCTGGCAGGTGGCCCAGGGGGTGGTCTTGGGCATCCTTCCACCATCCCGCCTCAAGCCTTCAGAGGCAGAGAAGGGCAGTTCTCCATGGCCTGGAAAGCGGACTCAGGTGAGCAAGGTGGATATTAATTGACAAAGAACTTATACCTGGAATTGTTCTTACATGTATTTAATCAGGGGACTGAAGCCTTTTGGGTGTCATACCCAATCCTTAATCTATGAAATACACTGGCCAATCTGGGAGGCTCTGCTCTTCCTGGAAGGGCTCTTTTAACAATCACCTCTTCCCAGGGAAGCTGGGAGCCTGAAATGTTCCCAGTGCCGGGGCTTCAGCTTGAGAGAGTAACAGTTACCGGGAATAACAGCAGAGGGCAGTTTTGATGCTGGGAGCGATCTGATGATGGGAACTGGTTTTGTTTCCTGTGGTTTGGGCCAGAGACAGGAGATGAGCTCAGGACTCAGGAAAGAGGGTGGGAAGAGGCAGTCCTTTCCCAGGGGAGGTGGCCAGTTCCAGAGCTGGCGCAGGTCCCTCAGCGAGGCAGCTGACGGCCAGGCCTAAGTCCCCCCTCGTGAATTGCATTTCCTTTGTCTTCAGGGCTTCAGTGTGGTTTATTTACCCCATGGAGGCCCCAAGAGAACCCCAGTTCACGTGTTTGGTGAACAGCCAGCTCCCAGCGAGCAGTGTCCTGGCGTGGAAGCGAGGTCACGGGTGGCCAGCAGTGTGGGTAGTGGGGTCCGAGCCGGCATCTGGAATGAGAACCTGCACGGATCAGGCCGCGTGGGTCCATGGCATTTTCCAGGGCTCCTCGAGAGCCCCGAGAGGAGGGTCAGCCTAAGGGAGCACAACTCTCCCCGCCCTAGTCTTTGCGTGTGCGCGTGTGCGCGTGTGCCCGGACGTGTGCACAGCGCCGCACCGGCCGCGGGCCGCATTGGGAACACTGCACGGGAAATAGGCGCTGGAGTCAGGGCAGCAGGCTCGCATCACGCTCCCCTGAAGGAACGTTTTGATGCCCTTTGCTTTGCTTGGGACTCCTGGAAAGACATTCTGTACGTGACACGGCCTTCTCCTCACGGCGCCTAAGCAGGAGTCTGGGCTTGGGAAGAACATTGTGTGCAGAGCCTTATTAAGTCTGAGTCTGAGATCTGTCGTCCTTGAAGCCACTGTGGTTGGGTCTCATGTTTGCTTACAAAGCACACGGTCCTGTTCGCCCAAACTGGGTCAAAGTGTGCAGCGTGGACACCTATCCCTAGAAGTTCCTCTCCCTGAGGCCCCATTTGGCTCCATCCAGACCCGAGTTTGCAAGTCCTAGGGGGTCACCGACGGGACTAGGAGGGACGAGAGCGGTGGCGTCCTGTTGGCCACATATTATGCGCCCACCCCCCCACGGCCCCCACGTCTCGGGCGTCATTTACAAACACGTATTAGGTAGGACACGGGGGCCGGGGCCGGGTGACCTAATTTACAGCTGTGTCCTGCAGCAGCTCAAACGGAGTCACTGAGGACAGTGATATTTGCCTGAAGTAAATATCGTCAGCTGAGTAAGGCTGGCCACAGAAAGAATGTGCAGTATCATCTTATTTGGGTAGAAAAGCACAGAATAGAAAGTTCGGAAGGATATGGCGGACGACTATTATGGGTGGTTCGCTGGCCTCCTTGGGCAGGGCTTTTTTAGGTCCACTTCACCTTTTTCTTTACACTTTCTGTATATTGACTACATTTGTTGCAAAACAAATATGTATTTCTTGTATATTGATGAAAAAGTAAAGCTCTTTTAACAGTTAAAGTATATTGAAGCAGTGCTCCACAAACAGGACTTTAAGGATAAAGCACAACTCGCGACTCACGGGGAACGTGACCCGGGAGCCTGTTTACAGCTGTGGCACCGTCACCCGCGCTCAGGCCGCACGCGCAGGCGCGCGCTGACCCTGAGGGCCCTGGCCACAGGCAGGCAGAGGGGCCTCGCAGAGAGACTGGTCACGTGGCTTGCGAGCCGCAGTCAGAGCTCAGGCTGGTTCACATCAGTGGCTCTCAGCGCTGGCCACACTGAAACCACCCAGGAACTTCCAAGGGCTCATGTGGGGTCCCAGTCACGTTTGATTCTTTTGCGGCATGGCTGTCAGGACTTCACAAAGCTCCCCCGTATTATTCTAAATGTGCCATCAAGGCTGGGGACCTCTGCCCCCATCCTGCCCTGTAGCCCTGACTACCTGTGCTTAACCAGCTCCAGGCCAGCGTCCCAGGTGAGTGTGTTCCATGCGCTCTGTGTGGACGGGAGACGTGGGGACCAGGGTTCCTGCGTGTGTAGGCTCTACCCCTTCTCTGCCATGATGGGTGATGTCCCTCCAGTTCACCTTCTGATGCTCGGTCTTTTGTCCAGGAGCGCAGGGAGCAACCAGAGATGACAAGTGGCCCTGAGAAATCTGAAACAGCTCTTAAGTATCAGCTCTTAAGTATCGTTACCAAGGTTAGGCTGTTGGTATTCAAGATTAACCCAGCACTGGGCAAATTAAAATTCTGTTCTTAGTTGGAGGTATTCAAGATTAACCCAGCACTGGGCAAATTAAAATTCTGTTCTTAGTTGGAGCCTATAGGTGAAAACCTGGTTTTACTCAAATTGTGCTTAAGTCAGTTCCACCCCTACTCAAAGTAGCGTTATTATTTTCATTTTTCATCTTGAAAATTATTTGCAGACTTGCTGGTTCACCGTGAGTCTGCAAGTATTTTGCAATTCCGCTTCAAATATTTTTGCAAGGTTCTGGCAACTGCCATGCAAATGAGCAAAGTGTTGAGTTGCAATGACAAATGTTTTGCAAGAGGCTCTGAGACCCAGGACGTCGAAAGCAGTGCCGGCTATCTGCTGCTTGGTCAGGACCATTCCTGTTCTCCTTCCTTCCATGGCCAAAAAGAACTGGTTACCCATCTGTCCTTTCTGTCTCCTTTTTGGATTTCAAAGGAGAGTTGGAAAAAACAGGAATCGCTCAAGGTGTTTTATTCTCACTGCACAAAGTGCCTCTTCCTTGCAGGATGCGATGTGTTGCTGGAGGCAGGAGCACGCGAGACGTGGGAAAACCCTGCCTCGTGCGCAGGCTTCTCACACCTGGCAGCATGCTCACAGCCAGCTGGGTGTGTCACAAGAGAAAGGTCACTTCCAGCCTGGCTTTCCGGACACCTGGGGCCACAGAGACGTCTGAGTTGGAGGAAACCAAAGGCTGCGTGTCCCTTTCTTCGAGGCAGCTGTGAGCGAAGCGTGCAGAGGCCTTTCTCAGGGTCCTCCAGGGAACTCCTGCAGGTGGTGAGCAGAAGACTCCTGGAAAGCCTGCCTGGAGACGCAGACTACTGCCGTCTCCCTTTTCATGCATCTGCTTGGATTTCTGGGACAGAACCAAGTTCAGGGAAAAAGTAACAGCAGGGAAGGGGACAAGACGAGGCCCCAACAGTGAAATTCTGCCATCAGGACCATTTCATGTATTGTTTTGGAATCCCCATGGAGCCGACTGGGTGTCAAACACAAGACTGTGCTCTGTGGCCTGCCTTGCTGGCACTTTTCTGAGCCTGAGTTTCACCTCCAGGGTTCACGCCCACTTCACCTGCCTCCCTGGGTCCTCACAAGTCTACCCAGCCCACACCCCCTGCCATTTCCTGCTTCCCCCACTTGGGCTGCCTCCAAGGCCTGTGGGGTGAGGGGTGGAGGGAAGGAGGTTACCCACCCCACCCCGTCTCCCCAGGCCGTGCGATGAAGCCCAGGCCTGGCTCTACCCGTGTCTGCAATGGTCCCTGTCACTGCTGCCCTGGGCTCTGCCTCACACCTCCCTCCCCCCACCCCCGGGACGCCGGCCCTCCTGTGGGGCCACTCACCCACCCTGCACCAGGCCCAGCACAGTCCCCTGCGGCTCCTGCTTCCCTGTGTGCTGCGGGTCCCCAGCCCCGTCCTGCTGCACTGCCTTCTCACTGTCCCCAGAGCCTGGAACAGTGCTGCCACCAGGGGCCCCAGGTTCTTCCCCAAAGGATGAAAGCATGCCAGGGCTCAGTCCCCGCAGTGTTTACATCAGAACACATCCTTAGTGGGGCTTCTTGTTTTCATTTTTATAGGCCAGGGAGATGCATCTATCTTCCTACAGCCCTGGCTCTCTGACTTCCACTACTGAGAGCAGGAAGCATGCATAGGAGGGAGCAACCCCCACAGTCCTGGAGGGAGGCCCCACCCCCAGTGTGGTCCTGCACAGACACAGAGGCTGTGGGCTCCATTAGCTTGTCAGACCTGTGCCATGCGTGTCAGACCTGGTGCAGAGGCACTCACATGCTCACAAGGTATGTTGTGGCTGATTTCAGTTTCCTACCGTACGAAATTAAATTCGGCATATTCTCTGTATCATTTATGTAAGTAACCGAACCATTAACAGAAGGTTATATCTGACTAGATGCAATTATGTATGCATGTGGTAAATATATTTTCAGAGCCATGAGAAGACTCTGTATCTGTCTATAAAGCATCTGTTAAATACTAGCAATCATTTAACACATTGATAATATAAAATACAGTTTGGTTGTTTCAATACAGAGGACCCCAAAGTCTTGTGCTGCAGGGCTCATGAAGTGACACAGCCGCTCAGGAGCTGTGCCTCCCCACTAGGAATTCATCAGGACATTCTCTGGGGTGCTGGGATCTAGAAATCTCCATCAGAGGCCTGATTAAAGCTTGAGGGGCAGGGCCTCTTCTGTGCAGTGCCTCCTCATGCCACCAGGGGGCAACCTCTGCTCGCGCTGGACCAGGTCCCAGGAGGGAGACCGGACATAGGACAGGACCCGGCCCAGGCTGGGGCTGGGGCGGTGGTCTGGGGGCAGAAGAGAGTTCTGTGGCCATTTGGAGGGCATGAGGTTTCTGCCCCCAGCCTGCAGACTCCTTTAGATGAAACTGGAAACCCCTGCACCGAGCTACAGCTATGGCCCATCCTCAGGCAGCCGGAGTCACAGAAAGATGGGGATTCCAGGCCCAGGGCCCATGGGTGGGGGTCGGCCACGGGAGGGGAGGGCCGGGCCGGGGCTCAGCCACAGCATGGGGGCACGGGGCTGGCCCCCAGACGGCCTGGTCAACAGCGGCTGGCCTGCATGCTCTGGGCGTTCTCACTCCCAGGGTGTTATTTTGCAAAGCTGGCTTGTAAAGGATACTTTGGTCAGGAAATGCAGGGCTGCCATTTGCAAAGAGGGAAGACAGAAGCAGTCCTGGGGACCCACGTGGGGCCCAGTTGGGAAGTCAGGCACAGGGACCCAGCAGGGGAGCGTGGCTGTATGTGGCCACCGGGGAGCAGCCGGCTAGTGTGGGGCTGGGCCAGACTACGCACGGCAACCCCTCATTGTCACCTTCTGGCTGGGGGCAGTCACATTGCTGGAAAGTTAATTTGGGCCTTGTGTTCCTGCCCACAAAATACCTCACGGTCACTGCAGGGGCAGATCAGGGAGCTGCCGGACCCTTTGCAACTACTGAGGCGCTTAACACTGTCACTACCACAGGAAAAGGCAGGTGCATGGCTGTGTTGCCATGGCGACACTTGGAATGGGTGAGAATGTTCATTGTCTATGGAGCCTGGTGGGAAAATCCTCTACCTGAGAAAATGAACACGTGTGCTGTGTTCCACCCGCCTTTTCATCCTGTCCCTTAGTCAAATTTAATTTGAAGTGGCTTACCAGGTTCACAGGAAAAGATGCTACTCTAACACCCAGCAGTGTGACAGCTTCCCAGTGAGGAGCGCAGTGAGATGTGGAAACATAAACTGTGAGGGGGCAGATGGTTGGTACTTCCTGGTTTCGGCCCCTGCCCAGGGCTCAGCGACGGCCGAGCAGACCTGGCCGCTGCCCGGAGGTGCTCAGAGGCGACGTGGCTTAGCATGGGCCTTTTCCCATGTGTCCAGCTGCCGTTGTTAAATACTGACGTGGCCACGAGCCTCGATACTTTCGGTGACCCCTGGGCACCGGCCAATGCCGATGGATAAGGACACAGGCTTGTTACCGCCTCACAAATACCCAGTGCAGAAGCCCTGACTCCCTGATTCACCTAGGCTGCCACTTCTCATTGGCTAAGAAAAGTGACCTCAGTTTATTCCCAAATGCACGTGGGGCTGGTGCCAGGCAGTGCTCCATGGCAGCCCGAGACAAAAGGAAAACTACTATTCCCGGGCCTGTCTTCATTTACACTTGTGGTACTTTTTTCATCATCAATTTTTGTAGTAGTTATGGTTTTAAAAAATACTGTTGTAAACGTCATTTATCTTGACTGAGCTTTTCGGTGTCTCACTCTCTTTACCCCAGTCCCAGCACAGGGGGCTTTTCGGCTTCAAACATCATCCCTTCTTTGGAAGAGTGACCATAAACCGAGCTCTGCCAGCTTTGCCAAGCGTCCACTTTTTAAGACAGTAAGACTCACAGAACCGTGGAGACCAGAAAGCTTTCCTTTGAAAGGACAGGCTGCTCCTTGGTGTGGACCAATCACAGCTCCTGTCGACCTGTCTTCCGCGGGGGATGCGGTGGGTGGCCTGGGGCTGTGGTGCTCCCCTGGGCTGTGGCTGGGGCTTTCACGGGAGAGGAGGAGGTCCCCTCAGTGTTGCTCACCACAGAGCCCCACCTGTGCCTGACGGCCCGCTGAGCCCAGGCTGCACCCCCTTCCTGCAGCGCCCCAGGGACAGTCCCCTGCGCAGCCTGGGTTGTGTCCTTCCCTCTCAACCTGAAAAAGGATGACACACATAGTTCTTGCCTGGAGAGCTCTCTGCCCATCTCGTGCCATTGTCCTACGCTGTCTGCAGTGGCCGTTCATCTATTCTTCATCTAGACGCCAATGTCACCCCCGCCCTGAATGTGAAGGTAGAATTTCTGATAGAAGGGCGCGTGGGTTTCCTGGGGTCACTGTCACAAAGTCCCACAGACTGCTGAGTTAGAACAGCAGAAATCCCCCTTCTCCAGCTCCAGGGGCTGAGCGCCCAGGTGGGGCAGGGCAGCCCCTCTGGAGGCTGGGGGGCCTGCTGCCTCCCCGTGGCACTGCTCCGGTTCTCACGCGGCCCCTCCTATGTCGCTACTCTTCTCGGCAGGACCCCGTCCATTGGCTCGGGGCGTCTCCACTCTAGGATGACCTCGTCTTACCTTAACATCTGTAGAGACCCAATTTCCAAACAGGATGACATTCACAGGAACTGGGGATGGGACAGACATGTCTTTCTGGGGACATAGTTCAGGCCGTAATGAGAGGTCAGGCTGCGAGGCCAGGGAGCTGGCATGTGTCCCTCCTGCAGGCTGCTGCACTTTGTTCAGACCTGGTCTTGGGACCAGAACTGGGGGAGGCTCCCCGCCAGGAGCTGCCACCAGATGGCAATGTCTGTCCAGGGTTTGTCCCAGGATCCCTGTGTTCGTGTCCCCCTTCAGCTGGGGACACTGATTGCTGGAGTGGGGACGGGCTGTGCTCTGAGCCCACTTGCTGACAGGTCTGCTTTCCCTTCCCCAGGCTGAGGGGCCTCACTGGCAGTCCTGTCTCTGTCTGTCTTGGTCAACAGGGGCTGTTGGGAGAAGTGGCAAAGTGTCGGGCCTTGTATCTGGTCATCAACAAGTGGGCAGCCTGGTGTGGGGTGGGGCCCAGGTCCCCGGAACAGCTGCAGGTGGGACAGCGGGGACAGGAGCTGGAGACCAGGGCTGAAAGGCACCGGCACCAAGGGGTCAGAGGTCAGGCATGGTACATGGCACACATACACGCTCACTGCACACGTGTATACAATATGCAAGCACCAAATGCACAAGGAGCAGGCCTGGCCTGGAGCAAACTATCGTGTGGACCTTCCTGGCCTGAGGCACCCTAAGAATGGATTGTGCTGGTCTCGGCACACTACAGTGTGGACTGGTCCTCATCACACTACAGTGTGGACTGGCCCTCGGCACACTACAGTGTGGACTGGTCCTCATCACACTACAGTGTGGACTGGCCCTCGGCACACTACAGTGTGGGCTGGCCCTCATCACACTACAGTGTGGGCTGGCCCTCGGCACACTACAGTGTGGACTGGTCCTCATCACACTACAGTGTGGACTGGCCCTCGGCACACTACAGTGTGGACTGGTCCTCATCACACTACAGTGTGGACTGGCCCTCGGCACACTACAGTGTGGACTGGTCCTCATCACACTACAGTGTGGACTGGCCCTCGGCACACTACAGTGTGGACTGGCCCTCATCACACTACAGTGTGGGCTGGCCCTCGGCACACTACAGTGTGGACTGGTCCTCATCACACTACAGTGTGGACTGGCCCTCGGCACACTACAGTGTGGACTGGTCCTCATCACACTACAGTGTGGACTGGCCCTCGGCACACTACAGTGTGGGCTGGCCCTCATCACACTACAGTGTGGGCTGGCCCTCGGCACACTACAGTGTGGACTGGCCCTCATCACACTACAGTGTGGACTGGCCCTCGGCACACTACAGTGTGGACTGGTCCTCATCACACTACAGTGTGGACTGGCCCTCGGCACACTACAGTGTGGACTGGTCCTCATCACACTACAGTGTGGACTGGCCCTCGGCACACTACAGTGTGGACTGGTCCTCATCACACTACAGTGTGGACTGGCCCTCGGCACACTACAGTGTGGACTGGTCCTCATCACACTACAGTGTGGACTGGCCCTCGGCACACTACAGTGTGGACTGGTCCTCATCACACTACAGTGTGGACTGGCCCTCGGCACACTACAGTGTGGACTGGTCCTCATCACACTACAGTGTGGACTGGCCCTCGGCACACTACAGTGTGGACTGGTCCTCATCACACTACAGTGTGGACTGGCCCTCGGCACACTACAGTGTGGACTGGTCCTCATCACACTACAGTGTGGACTGGCCCTCGGCACACTACAGTGTGGACTGGTCCTCATCACACTACAGTGTGGACTGGCCCTCGGCACACTACAGTGTGGACTGGTCCTCATCACACTACAGTGTGGACTGGCCCTCGGCACACTACAGTGTGGACTGGTCCTCATCACACTACAGTGTGGACTGGCCCTCGGCACACTACAGTGTGGACTGGTCCTCATCACACTACAGTGTGGACTGGCCCTCGGCACACTACAGTGTGGACTGGTCCTCATCACACTACAGTGTGGACTGGCCCTCGGCACACTACAGTGTGGGCTGGCCCTCATCACACTACAGTGTGGACTGGCCCTCGGCACACTACAGTGTGGACTGGTCCTCATCACACTACAGTGTGGACTGGCCCTCGGCACACTACAGTGTGGACTGGTCCTCATCACACTACAGTGTGGACTGGCCCTCGGCACACTACAGTGTGGACTGGTCCTCATCACACTACAGTGTGGACTGGCCCTCGGCACACTACAGTGTGGACTGGTCCTCATCACACTACAGTGTGGACTGGCCCTCAGCACACTACAGTGTGGACTGGTCCTCATCACACTACAGTGTGGACTGGCCCTCGGCACACTACAGTGTGGACTGGTCCTCATCACACTACAGTGTGGACTGGCCCTCGGCACACTACAGTGTGGACTGGTCCTCATCACACTACAGTGTGGACTGGCCCTCAGCACACTACAGTGTGGGCTGGCCCTCATCACACTACAGTGTGGGCTGGCCCTCATCACACTACAGTGTGGACTGGCCCTCATCACACTACAGTGTGGGCTGGCCCTCATCACACTACAGTGTGGACTGGCCCTCGGCACACTACAGTGTGGGCTGGCCCTCATCACACTACAGTGTGGACTGGCCCTCGGCACACTACAGTGTGGGCTGGCCCTCATCACACTACAGTGTGGACTGGCCCTCATCACACTACAGTGTGGGCTGGCCCTCATCACACTACAGTGTGGACTGGCCCTCGGCACACTACAGTGTGGGCTGGCCCTCATCACACTACATTGTGGACTGGCCCTCATCACACTACAGTGTGGGCTGGCCCTCATCACACTACAGTGTGGACTGGCCCTCATCACACTACAGTGTGGGCTGGCCCTCATCACACTACAGTGTGGACTGGGCCTCGGCACACTACAGTGTGGACTGGCCCTCATCACACTACAGTGTGGACTGGCCCTCATCACACTACAGTGTGGGCTGGCCCTCATCACACTACAGTGTGGACTGGGCCTCGGCACACTACAGTGTGGACTGGCCCTCATCACACTACAGTGTGGGCTGGCCCTCATCACACTACAGTGTGGACTGGGCCTCGGCACACTACAGTGTGGACTGGCCCTCATCACACTACAGTGTGGACTGGGCCTCGGCACACTACAGTGTGGCTGGCCCTCGGCACACTACAGTGTGGGCTGGCCCTCGGCACACTACAGTGTGGACTGGGCCTCGGCACACTACAGTGTGGGCTGTGCTGGTTGTAGTTCCTGTTGGAGTTGGAGGTGGGAGGAGACGGGCCTGGCTCTGCCTGAAGCCTCAGGGTCCCCAGGCCCACTGGTGTGCTCAAGTCTCTTTCTCAGAGCTTCTGCTGGAAGTCCTACAGCTGATACCCCACCTGACAGGTAACAAAGCCCCATTCACGCCCTGCAGTCGCTTTTATGGCCAATATTTGGTTTCCTTGAGGACCCAGCCACTTTGATGTGGATGTTTGCTCCTTCCCACCTACAGTTGGCGGGTCCCTGAGGCTGAGGGCCTCAGAGCTCTGCAGGCATCTTCCAACAGCCTTTTATGGTCTCACAGGTGCTTGCAGCCGGGATAAACTGGGCACAGCGGGCAGTTATTGATAAGGAAATTTAATACCTAACAAGTGCCAGGTGACTGCATTGATAGGCAGCCCGGGGCCAGATGTGACCTGAGGGGAGTGAAAGGGTGATTGTAAAGGGAAAAGAAAACAAACTCACCGCCTCCCTCAATTAAAGAACACCTGTGTTGACTTGTTCCAGGAGGAGAACTCATTTTTCCACCAATGAGGTGTTTTATTTACATAGAAAAACCGGCATCTGTAGTTCCCCTTTTCATCTGAAAACTGACAGCTTCAAAAGAAGATCACTCTTTTTTTCCCTTTTAATTTAGGAATGTGGATGAAGGTGACTCCTTCCAGACAAACAGCCTTGGTGGCGGTTTGGTTCTCAGGCTGAGAGGGGACCTTTAGAGCTTGTGATGAGGGCACTGAGCCCCGCTGAGTCCTGGTTTAGCCGCCGCCTGGGGAAGGAGGTGGAGATGCCCTTGGCAATCCCTGTCCTCTTTCATGGAGCTCGCCAGAGCACACGACACCCGTGGCTGCTGCTGCCACAGTTGTCCCCTTAGTTTTGTGACTTAGAATCTCTGTATGGGTCTTTACACCTCTATTAGCCCCAGAGGTTTTCTTACAGATGAGGACACAGAACTAGTTGGCAAATTAAGCTTTTGTCCTTGTTTTTGTTACATGTTCTTCAAATAAATTTAGCACATGCAAAGAATGGAAACAGCAGACATTTCTGACAGTAAACTTGGAGAAGTGTTTGTGGTAAACGGTCCAAGCCCTTCTTTCTTGCAGTTATTGACATGGAGAATATGATGTGGCGTTGCACTTTCCCAAAGGACACGGAGTGGGGCCAGCAATGCCATGTCACAGGCTACACACCTCGGCTACAGCTGCAGCCAGGGGTAGACCAGCCATGGGAGACGCTGGGGTCTGGGAAGACCCATCTCCTCTGGGCCAGTGTCCCCACTCTATGTCCCCACCAGTCCTAGACGGGGACACAAGCCCCGGGCAGGGGGCAGGTGACTGCAGGGGTTATGGGTTCTCCACTCACCCTGTGCACCCACACCTTCCCATGTCCCAGGCCTAGAATACACACTGCATATTTCCTGATGTGTCCCCCTCACCAGAAGGACAGACAATGGCCTTGAACCCACATGTGGAGGAGCAGAAACTGCACCAAAGGCAAACCTACTGGGTCAGTGCAGACAGATGGGTCCCAGGAACCCGCCTCCACCCCCAGCTGCCTATCCCACCAGCTGCAGCAGCTCCCCGGCTTCCCACGTCCTGTCCTGTGGCCTCTGGGACGCAGCTCAGGTCCAGCACAGCTGGACAGACATGTAATGACCAGGGTGTGGACACACCGAGCCCGAGCATGGATTTGCCAAGGGGAAGCCCAGGTCCCGAAACGTCTGGGGGGGGGTAGGCGGGGGCTGCTTATCCGTTTTCTCGCAGGGAGGGTAAAGCACAAACGGGTGTTGTGGCAAGGGGACCCTCTGCAGTGGGCTGTGGGCCGAGGCTGCCCCAAGGCCCCTGCGCCCGGGCCAGAGGTGGGGCTGGAGGAGCCGGCTGCAAGTCCCTGCCCAGCTGATCACTCTTGTTCTGGGGACTCAGGGCACAGCTCTTCCCAGGCCAGGCGAGAACAGACACCCGGGCATGTCAGTGTCCCCGTCTGGGGTGAGATGCCAGGCGCTCGCCCTCTCGGCAGCTGCTGAAAAGCCAGACGCTGCTCTGGGGGTCAGGGCTGGAGCTTTTCCATCGTTGCCCCACCTCTGGGGTTCCTCAGAGTACCTCAGGCTCAGGTTCCTGGGACAGGTCCATGTCCGCAGCTTTGCCCTGCTGGGGCCTGTTCTACATGTTGGGGTTACAGAGAATATTGTCTGCACGAAAGGCTCTGCTCCAGGCCCGCTGAGCGAACCCATGGAAGTGACCCGGAGGTGACGGGGCAGAGAGCACAGGCTCAGGCCACTGCTGGCCGCAGTCCTCTGTGAGGGCCCCTGAGAGCTCAGGTCCTGGGTCTGGGCTGGGGCCCAGGTAGGGTCAAACAGGTGACACGAGCCTCGGTGCTGTCGCCGTTTAGCTTTGGGACCTTGGACGGTCACCTGCCCTCTTTATTATCTGCAAAATGAGCGTAGGGTAGGAGCTTCACAGAGCTGTGCTGATTGCAGACATGTGGTTGCAGGCCGTGGAGAGGGACAAGGGGCCCTGCTGGCGTTTCCCGTCTGACCCACTCAGGAGCCTGCACCGGCCTCCTTTCTCCTCTCCTGAAGCCAAGAGCCCCCAGAAGCGCCTAGAATGGCCACTTCCCATGTGGGCTCCCCATGTGGGCCCATCCCGCTCTCTTGCTTTCTGGGGACACTGAGGCCTGTGTTTACTGTCCCGCCGGTGTGGACGGGGACCTGGGTGAGGGAAATCGGCAGCCTTTCTGTTTGAAATGACACATTCAACATTGAACCGTGTCTAGGAAGATTCATCCTGACTGGAAATGAGGGCAGTACGGGCAGAACGGCGGCCGTGGGTGTCATCTGCGTCCACACGAGATGACGCGTGTGGAAGAGCCTGCGCACAGAGGAGTGACGAGCCCCGGGGACTTCTCAGGTACAAACTGGCCTTGAACTCAGGTTAACAACCGGGCTTCTGTTTTGAGAGCGGCCTGTGGGTATCGGGTGATAAGGTTTCGTTGCGAATCTGGGTCTGTATATGAAAAGCCAGCCCAACCGTGGTTCATTCTGAGTGGTCCTGCGGCGACACACGAGACGCAGGTGTGCGGCCGCCCTCGTCCCCCCGCCTGTGCTCTCAGCACTCCATGCGTGACTGGTTCGCTTCATGTGAGGTGATACAGGTTCCAGGGGTCAGGGAGTGCACACCTGAGATGTCACTCCTGATAGAGGGACTCAGCGTGGAAGTGACCTTCCCGGTATGTCACAGTCACGCAGAAGGCAAAGCTGGACGCCATGCCCAGACTTTGGGCTTCTCTGTCTCTAGAAGCAGGCTGATCGAACAATGAAAAAGATGGTTTTCCCTCCTTCTAAAATCTCCCTGTCTACATGTCTGCAAACAGCTTACATTTATCGGGTAATGGGTCCTTAGGCTTGATAACGAAGGGTAGCTCAGCCAGTATATCTTCCCCTAGGTCCTCCTAAAATCTGACATTTGTAATCTTCTTGTAGTTACAGTTTAAAAACTAGAGGCTGGTGCCACCGACGGGGCCTTGGCACTTATGCCCATGGTTACATGCATTCGGTAACACACAGACAGCTCCCAGGGGTTTTGCTTGTTGTTGTTTGCTTTGGTTTTGTGTTTTCATACCACAAGATGCTAAGTGATCTGCTGATTTAGTCATGTATCTAATCCCCAAAGAAAACTCTCAAAGGGTTGGCACATAGTGCGGTTAGGGCATGGGACAGAATTAGGGTCAAAGACCCTCAGGCTCCCCAGAACCCACCCAGAAGGGGCCTCCTGCGGTGACAATCTCCAGGAGGCAGGCACTGCTCTGCCCCTCTGTGGCTGCCTGTCTGTTAGTTATGGCCCCGGGAACAGCCAGGTGGAAGGAGGCACGGAGGCAGGAGTCCAGGTCTCGTAAACGTGTGGACTCACGCGGGGTTGCAGGAGGAAGAAGCCAGTGGGTTCAGAAATGCAGTGTTTGTGTCTCCACTTCATAAGCCTTCTAATGCCTTGGAATTCCAGGCCTGAGATGCCTCACGCCCGCCCGCGGGGCTGCCTGTGGGCAGACGGCCTTCCTGATACTGATATCTGGGTCGCCTGGGGCAGAACTCAGCAGGCCTCGCGGAACTCCTGTTTATTCAGCAGAAGCTCTGTCTGTATGGTGTTGACCCCGGAGCGTTCCCACCGGTGGTCTGGTGGTGAAAAGGGCCCCAGAGCACACTCCTGCTTTCAGGTTGGGTCCGGCCGGGCTGTGCGTTGACTTGTGCGAGCTTTGTGTTTCCAGCTGTTGTTTGATGAACAGACCTTTCAGATTGTCTCTTGTCCTTGAATTAAACATTCACCCATGACTGACTGGCCAGCACTGCTGGGTGCCACCCGGGCTCAGAGAGTTCAGCCACCAACTCACGTGATTGTGTGTCTCTGACCCCAGACAGCAGCACGGTCTTGGGCCATGTGAGGTGGCATTCGCAGGGTCCGGGGCTTAGGGCGTGCATACCTGTGGGGTCATCATTCCGCCTGCCGCGTGGGTAAAGGATTTCCTTGGCACTGAAGCTGTGGTTTGCGCAGCTGAAAGTGCCCTGTCACAAACCTTCTGTGTTGATTTCTTCATGGTCCCTCACCCACAGCCATTCTAACCGACAAATCACCTGCTTGCTGAGTGCCTGGAGTCGAGCTGCAGGTCCTTATGTGGCAAGTCACCTACTACAGTGTGGCATTTAGTGCATAGTGAGTGACATTCATTCAGAGGGAGTAAGAGTCAAGTGAAGGAGCCACAAGTCACGGGCTGTGGTCGCATGTGCACCGATGACCTTCTGTGCACAGCAGGTCCACAGAGCGCAAAGTGAGCTCATGATGACAAGCCAGCTGGTGCGCCAGCCTGTTTGCTTTGGGAATCCCCAAGGGCACTCAGCGTGAGGCCACCAGGAGTGGTCCTGCGACCTGTGGGTGCATATACAGACCACGTCTGCACTGGATGGTGCTGGCTCTTGAGCTTTTCCCCGTTATTTTTAATTAGCAGACAGACCAACAGTGATGTCTGACGTGGGTTGGGCTGAGGCCCCATGTGCAATAGACCATGTGGCCCGACCCTTCCTGCTTCTTGCTCTGGACCCCAGGCTGCCCGCGCTGGCTCCCCACGCCGTGTCAGGTCCCATCTCCAAGGATTACTGCAAACATTGAGAAGCACTGTATGGGGATCTTAAACAAACTGTGCTGTGGCCAGAGCCCGCCGGGCCCTGAGCTCTCCAGAGGCGGGTTGGGGCCTTGGTTCCTTCTGAGTGTCCCAGAAGTGGGACCACTTCGCCCGTGCGTCAGGCGCCTCCCCTCGTCTCTCAGGGTTACCAGGGCCCCCTCCACAGGACCATCGGGTCTTCGGGGTAGTTTCCCTTGTGGCAGCCTGTACACCAGGGCCCTGCCATCACCTGGATGCTGCCTGACAGGACTTAGGCCCAGGAGACGTCTCCATCTGCCCCTGTTCTGATTGCCACCCAGCTGGTCAGACAGTCTTCCTGTTGTCACTTTATGTTCTGGTCGGTGTTGTCACCATACGCCACCCTTGACGGTGAACTGGGCACAGCGTCACTTTCATCACTGTGGCCCCTGGCCTGGTGCCTGGGTCCTGGGAAGCGTTCAGTGACGGTGGCATCTCCTCCGTGGAGTTTTTCTCATTTTCTCATTCCCTATTCTGCGCCCGCCCCTGCCCCCATTATAAGTGACCACTCCCTTCCCTGAGATTTCAGGACACTTTATGTGTCTCACTTCCGACTGGTCAGACAGCACATCACGTGACCAACTGCCACATGCATCCCACCCCCCTTGAAGCACCTGAGGGAGGAAGTCTGTCCTCATCTCATCACCGCGGGCCCGAGAGCCACTCTTGGCACACAATAGACACTCGATGGATGTTTCCAGGACAGACAGGGAAGGGATGGACACCAGCACGAGTAGGTGTTCTGATCAGGGGTTAAGTGAAGGTTATTTGATACTCAGGCTGCATTCTGTGTGTGTGTGAGCATGGAAGCGAATGTATGCCTATGTGGACCGCTAGTCTTGGAACAAAATCTGTATTAGTGCACCAAATACTCACAAAGAGGAAATCTGGTGTTATGACAGGATGGCACGGCTTTCTAACCTGGAGTCCCTAAGCTCTCCACTAATGGGGACACGAAGCGTGCACACTTCCAGTCACGGTGGCTCTCCTGTGTTCAGATTCCGCACTTCTCTGCCTCAGAGACGGAGTCTGCAGCCAACTTCAGGGTCACTTTATTCCTCCAAAGCCACATGTGAAGGCCATGTCCACAAAGCTGGCAGGGCGGTCTGATGAGCCGTGATGACACGTGGGACAAAGTTCTGGAAGGACACCACTGTGAGGCAGGCAGTGAACTCCGTCCGACGAACCAGGTTGTGTGCTGGCAATTAGCAGGTGTGGACACGCTCTGGGGGCAGGAGCGGTCCTGGTCGCTCCTGGGGTTTCCCCCTTGGGGACCTTGCCAGGCTGGTCATGCAGAAACAGCACCTTGCAGTCGGGTGACAGGGAAGCTTGAGATGAAAGAGGCTGAATGAAGTGGGGTGGGCACCAACCAGGCAGGGGACATCTGCCCTGGACCTGTGACCCGTGTCCGCTGACTTTAATATCTAGGAGCTTATGACCAGATCTTGCTGAATCTGCTTTACAAGCGAGAAGGATACCCTTATGTCACTTGTCTGATGTCACACGGCAGTGAGTCCTGCAGGAGACCACGGCCAGGTGTCCCTGGCCCGCCCCTTGTCTTTCTGACGTGTGGCTGCGGTCGTGGTTCCAGCACTTGGGAGGCGGTCCCAGTCGAGTGGGCCGGCCACCCTGCCAACCTACACTGATGGCCACCATCATCTAGGATGGCCTTCCCTCAGGGGAGGGGCAGCGTATTGGAGGATGGAGGGACCCATCCAGGCAAGGGGCGCACATTGCACCCAGCCACGATCTCCAGGGAAAGAACCGTGTGGGTTTCTGGGTGATTGGCCAAATATTTGCTTCTAAGGACAAGAAGTGATGGCAAGAGGAGTTTGGACACTGAGATAGCGGCACTGAATGGACATTTAAGTGGTTTTGTGTGGGCAAGATATCAGAGTATTGGCAATATCAAGCATATGCCCGCCTAAAAGCCAGAGTCGCTGTGGGTAACACACACAAATTCAGGTCGGTGTTAAATGATGGCCACTGGTTCTCCTGAGGACCTGGTGGGTGACACCCACTGGAGGTTTGATCGTGACTCAAATAGTGAAACAGAAAGGCCCTGAAAGCACCAGGCCACCGGGAAGGCAGGGACCACGCGTGTGGCCAGGGAGACTCGGGGAAGTCACTGCTGGGGGCCCACACGTCCTCCTCTGAGACGGGCACACTCTCACTCTGCAGGAGCTATGGGTGGCACAGCGTGTTGGGCAGATGGCAGAGGGCCCCCTGGAGGGTCTCCCTGCCTGGCCTTCACCTTCTCAGGAAGAACCAACCACAGTGGACGAGGGGCGAGCAAGGACCCAGTGTTGGGGTGAAGGGCTGGGAGGAAGTGACGTGAGCGAAACACCACTGCTCGCAGCCATCCGCCCGGGCTCGTCCACGGTGCGGTCAGCGGCTGTGCCTGGCCGTCCTGGGGAAGGACGTGCATCTCCTTATGTGCCACAGTGTTGTCCCTGGCCATGACGCAAAGCCCTGGCCCGAGCTCCCTGTCTCCCATGTGAGGACACCGCTTTGCTGTAGTTAGAAGAAGCTCCACTACCTTGAGCATTTTAAATAAAAGTTTTGCCTTTCCTTCCTCCATCTTCTTCAGGAGCAGACCTTAACCGATTAGCTGGGAAAATAGCCAGGAGGAGATGGCGGTTTGCGGGGTGTTGGGGTCCATGGCCTCTCCTAGACGTGTCTGCCAGACCTGAGCTCTGTCAGTCAGGGGTGGAGAAAATGTGCTTTTCCAAGTCTGAAACCACTCACAGATGGTGGGGTGTCAGTCACAAACAACCACAGCAAGTCAGGTTTGGAAGAGGCATTCAGGCTGCATGTCACAGACGTGGCCCAGGGCTCCGTGCGGGCCCTGGGAGAACATTTTCTGAGAAGAAGGACCCCAGTGCTTTGGCGACGGGCAGTTGTATCTCTTGAAAGACACAGGGCCAGCCCAGGGCACCGTGGGAACCCACCAAACAGCACTCGTCAACGTGGACAAAACGATGAGTGAATCAGCGAAGCACGGCTTATATTTCCCTTAAAATAAATATATGTTAAAAATTAGAGGGAAATGCGGTTGCCCAAATGCATTTGGGGTTTTAATCAAACCGAAGTTATATGAAAAGCAGCCCCAAATGCTTAAGATCCAGGGGCCACGGGTGGGGGCGCTGGACGGTCTACGTCAGCATGAAGCCCGAGGTGAGGGGGTGGGCCCAGGTCTGCGCTCGGCCACCGTGGGGCCTCGTCCCTGACTCCCAGGCCGGCGACAGATGATATTGATGAGTGACGCTCTGTTTGACACAACTGAAGAAAGTTTATAAAACTAAATCTGGAATAAACATACTCATAATAAAAGCGGGCTTTTTTTATTTCCAATTTTTTCCTATTCAGAGAGGCTGAAAATAACCCTCTTGTGACACGGAGATGACACATTACCTGCAGAGACAAGGTGAGTAGCAGACAGATGCTCTGTTTATAAATAAATCCATCACCTTGAATCTGGGC
Organism: Rhinolophus ferrumequinum; assembly: GCF_004115265.2. Classification (NCBI taxonomy): domain Eukaryota; kingdom Metazoa; phylum Chordata; class Mammalia; order Chiroptera; family Rhinolophidae; genus Rhinolophus; species Rhinolophus ferrumequinum. The sequence goes on from NW_022680354.1 coordinate 1,791,255, forward strand.
ACAGTTCTATCGATACAAGCAGACAGATTGGCCCAAAGATAATGAGGGAAGGTGCCCACTGTGGACGACACGTGTCTGCCCTGGACCCTAGAGCAGAGGGATAGAAAGTGGCGCATTTCACTGGCCCCGGGGGTGGGGTGGGGGCAGTGTCTGCAGCTCTGGCACAGCCCTCAGGGAGAGCGAGACTCTTCTCTTGACTCATGTCCGCGGAGATAGGAACCTGTCTGGAAAGGAATGTAAACCCACCCTCCCAGCTGGCAGGACGAGCTCTGAGGGTCCAGGCGCAGACCTGGGAAGCAGAGCAGCCACGGCGCAAGCTGCTGATGAGATACGCAGAGGGCGTTTGGCTGAGGTGGTGAGGTGGGCGTGCCAAGCAGGTGTGCCAGGCCAGGTGTGCCAGGCCAGGCATGCCAGGCCAGGTGTGTGGTGCGTCTCACACAGCCCTCAGGCCAGCTCTTCCTCCCAGGAAATCAACAGGGACAAACAGCTCCAGGCCGTCCAGCTTAGAAACTGTCTCCCATTCAGCAGCGGAGGAGCTCTGATCCTCTCATGCTGCCTGGGAGACAGCACTGTGTTTGCACACGTGTGTGAGCGTGGAAGCCAGGGCACATGTGCTCCGGGTGGTGCCCGGGCCATCACAGCAGCCGCTCAGAAACCAGCAGGAGCCTTGGTTTCAGGTTAGGAAGGATTCCAAAGGTGGCTGGGCTGGGGGTTGTGTGTGTGTCAGCTCTGAGCGTTTGCTGGCAGCCCCTGGCCCTTGGTTAGAGGTCCTGCGGGCCCTCCCGGGGCCTGGGCAGGCTGCTGGCGCTCCCCAGACCTGGCTGAATCACAGCTGCTGGGGGGCACGCCCAACCCCACAGCCTCCTTCCCCTTCTCACGGGGAGGCCCGAGGAAAGGAACTCTGGTTTGACACCAGGGGAACCTTCTGCAGGTCTGCTTTCGTCTCCTGCTCGCCTTTGATTCCCAGAATCCCAGAGTTGTCCTTGAGGCACACAAACGAGTAGGCCAAAGCAAGAGGACGAGGGGCTCAGAGAGGACCGTCCCCCTTGCTCCAGAAGAGACCAGCTTTATTGGCATTGTTATCGGCTGCTGGAACGTTTTATGCCCGACCTTGCCACTTTGGAGAGTAGGGCAGCCTCAGGCTTTCCTGTCAGGGTTCACTGTCACGTGTATTTGTCAGGAGGAGAGGCCTGCAGACACGCGTGGGCCGACCACGGACGCACGGCCGCGCCCACAAGGTCAGGGCGCCCAGGGCTTCTCCTCGTCTGTGTCTGGGGGCCCTGGGGCCCCTCTGTCCCCCACCAGCACATCAGGGAGGGGTCCAGCCTGAATTTAAATGGACTTTCAGAGGTGCCCAATCCCAGTTGGACCTCAGTACCTCATGTAACAGCGCCATGTTCCTGAGCGTCTCTCCTTTAATTTACACATGCTTCGTGAGTGGCCTGTTCCAGGCTGAGGATGGCGAGAAAGGAAGAACGCCACCCTGCCCTCCGAGTGAATATCAGGCGCCCCCTTTTCTGTTCTCGGGGGCTCACAGGGCAGTGGGCAGCTGTGGCGGCCAGAGGGGCTGATGGGCAGGACACGGGGGGTGGGGAGGCGTGGGAGGGAGCCTGGCTGGTCTGTGTCATTGCACATTCGGGACCCGGCCGAGTGGGCTTCCCCTCCGGTTGGTGCTGGCCCTGCTGTGACCCAGCAGAGAGGCTAGGGCTTGTGGGTCACCCTCCCCGGGGGGTCTTCACAGCCCTGGTCCCTGGGGAGCGGAGGGGGGGGCCCGTGCCACACCTCTGCCCTAAGGACAACCCGGCTCTCTCTGGTGCATTTGTTTACATTTCTGGGTGAGATTTCTTTTGAAGAAAGGAATCTGAATTTGTGGCTAAGAAAAGTCTGGAAACCCCTACTTTAGGTCTAGATGCTGCTGTGTACTTACTGCGCTAAAATAAACGCTGTTTGCTGCCTGTGTGTTTCAGATCCACACACATCAGCTGACTTCTCCGTTCTCTGTGACAGCTGCTGGCCTCCCCGGAGGACAGCCATTCCTGAGGGCCTCCTGGCCTAGCCACCCCTGGGGTAGCAGGTGACCCACGCTAGGTGCTGCAGGAGAACAGTGTGGTCTCAGGGACACTGCCCAGGAAGTGACTTTGAGTTGAGAAACCCAAAACTTGAAAACCAGTACAAATCTAAAATATATCATAGACAGAAAATGCACAAAGCACACGCAGAGATAAGTAAAACCCTGGTAAATTCAAGTAACTTTTTAAAAGCATCCTTCATATACAAGTTTGGTTGGAGACACAAATGAAAAACACTTTTGGTCCCTGTCCTTGAAATAAGATAGAGTGAAACAATATTCTTTAAAATAGTTTAATCTCCTCTAATAGCATCAGTAAGTATGTCCTGGGTGCATCTAGACAGTAACCTGTTGCCAAGGACTGTGATACAGGAACATTCTCTCGGTGGAGGTTTCTTCACTGGACATCCCTGCGCTACCCGACACCCGTCACTCGGGACTGCATGGCAGCGCGTAGGCTGGTGGTTCTGGGGACTCGCCAGGCTCCACGGTGACTGCAGAGCATGTGTTGGTCTGCAAATCCCCAGCCACTTGACCTTGGCGGGGTGGCGTCTTTCACCCTGGCTCCCAGAGACCCCAGAACCACAGGCTGGTGATTCTGGACACCCCTTACTGTTACCCTCTGTACCCCTGTGGGGGTATCCTGAGGTCACCTCCCATGTTAAGCACTTTCCCCCAAACCCTGTTTCTGGGTTGGGTACTAGGGACCCAAACTAAGACATAGGTGTGGAAAGGCGTGTGAACGTGGAGCTCTCTGCTGTTTGTAGAACTGGATTAGCAGGATAACATGCAGTGCAGCGGGCAGCCTCTGCCCAGACCCAGTGGGGGACCACGCCTGGCAGAGGCCACCTCCGGGGCACTGCTGCTGAGAGAAAGAGAGAGAGAGAGAGACGCCCGACCTTCAAAGTGAGGTTTGAATGCACGTTGAGGTGGCCGGGCTCCTGTAAGGAGCATCTCAGCCTGAATGAAATGCCAGTGCCGTCAGCAGCATGAGGATTTGGGCGTGAGTGGAGCCTCAGGTGCATCGGAGACCTCTCACCTGACACTCGGGACCCGGAGGAGGTAGGACGGTGGGAGGTGTCCTCAGCTCCCTGCTGACCTGGCTGGCCTTTGTTCCCCCACCTGGAGGGCCAAACCCACGGACATGCATCTGGTGGGGGAAGGCCTGAGTGCTTATGGGTCAGCTAGAGGACTCAGGTCTGTTGTCATTTCAACAGCCTTCTCCCAAGACTGCGGTCTGAGCCATTATCGGGGATGGGGTGGGGCCAATCCAGGGAGCACCCCTCCAGGCTGTCTCACCCCTGCCTCCCCACCCCCACCCCCCCAACCAGGCCAGCCAGGCTCCCGTGCCTTGGGGCCTGGATTAAAGGCTGTTGACAGTCTCTCTCTCTCTCTCTTTCTCTCTTTTTTCTAAGTGACCTTGTTTCTGATGACAAAAGTGAGACCTATTTACCACAGTCACGTGCACACACGTGCACACAGACAGGCATGCGCGTGAGCGCACCAGAGCGGCAGTGCACACGCATGTCTTATGGTCGGACAGGCCGAGCCGAAGCCTCTGAGTAAAGTGTGCTGTCTTGGGTTCAGGTGCTTGATCTGAAGCTGCGTGATGGTGAAGCGTGACTGGGGGTGAGAGGAGACAAGCAGCGAGGTAGTTTTCAGGGTGAAAAGTGAAGAGGAAGGGGCGAACACCCCTCAGGAAGGGGTGAAGAGGAGGCTGATTCAGGAGTCGGGCTTTCATGACGCATCAGGAGCAAGAGCGACAGGGCCCTTCCCCAGTTTTGCTTTTGAAACTGAGTTTAGTGTGTCCTTCTGAGTGCGTGCGTGCATGTGTGTGCATGTGCATGTGTGCCAGTGTGTGTGCCTGTGTATGTGTGCCTGTGTGCCTGAGTGTGTGCACGTGTGTCTCTGTGTTTGTGCATAGGCATGTGTGCCAGTGTGCATGTGTGTGCCTGTATATATGTGTGCACGTGTGTGCATGTCTGTGCCTGTGTGCACGTGTGTGTGACTGTATGTGCATGTCTGTGCCTGTGTGCACGTGTGTGTGTGACTGTATGCGCATGCGTGTGACTGTGTGCACCTGTGTGTGTGACTGTATGCGCATGCGTGTGACTGTATGCGCATGCGTGTGTCTCTGCGTGCCTGCATGCACATATGTGCCGCTGTGTATGTGTGTGCATGCATGTGCGTGTGCGTGTGTGGTCAGCTCCCCACATGGGGAGTGTCTGGGTGACCTGAGGACGTGTGCAGTCAGGACCAGCTCTGCCCTGCGTCCTATGGGCACCACTGGGAAATTGGACTACGACACGGTCTGCCACATTTGTGATCCTCCTCAATCATTGCAGACTCTGGTTTGGGGCCAAACTTGGGCTTTTTTGATGTTTCATGTTTGTTCATTGGAGGCAGATCACAAGGTTGTGCTTTTGAGAGAAAAGGATGAAAAGGCCATGGACAGGCCTCCTTGACATCAGACAGCTTTGCCGTTTCGTGGGTTAAATGCAGATGAATGAGGACAGGACGTGTGGCTGGGAGTGGACCTGCCGTGTCAAACCCTTCAGGGCCAAGTGCCTGTCAGGAACCGTGCGAGGCTGCCCGCTCCCCGCGTGCTGTCGTAACCTGTCGGATTTGTGGCCAGGCCGAGATACAGATCGGCAGTCCCTGGGAGACACGTGCCGTTTGAGGGTCCCACCGTGCCTTCCATGTGTGTGTCTGTGGGATAGCAGAGACCCCCTGGGCCCCGGGGCCATCCGCTGAAGCCCCAAGGAGTTTCACGGAATTTAGATTTTTCATTTGGGAGCTGATTGGAGATTGTTTTCTTTGCATGGCTCTAGTTTGTGGTATTTTAATTCAGAACTCTTTCTTAGTTTTTTACAAACATTAAACATTTCAGATAGAAAGGAGTGTCTCTCTAAGCATAGGAGCCCACGACTCTGTCTCAGTTCTTCCTGCTGCTGGTCAGAGGTCCGCAGAGTGGGCCACAGACGCCTACCTGGGGACCACCGGGGTCCTCGCCAAGCTGTGGAATCCCAGCTGCCTGCCCGCTCTTCACCGGCCCCAGAGTCGGGGGGCTGCAGCATCTTTCGCAGGTTTCCTAGGTGATGGGCCCAGGAAGTGGCAGAGCTGCTGTCCAAAGGGTACATTTTAGGGGGAGTTCTGTACTTGAGGAGGGAAGACAGTGTGGGCCCAGAATGCCTGACTCCTTGAGAACTATCATCGATTCATTCATTCATTCAAAATATACACCCCTGTGAGGCTCCGTTCGGGGCATGGAGCGGTGGCAGAATTCTCAGATGACCCTCTGAGCTCACCCTTGGGGGCCCCTGCTTGGTGTGGGCAGAACCTGCAAACAGGATGAGCAGCTCTCTCGTGAGCAGGTCCCTGATCTGGGGACTCAATCAAAAGGGAAAATATGGTGGGTGGGCGTGACCTCATCAGACGAGCTCCTAAAGAGGGTCTGGAGCTTGGAGGTGAGACATTGGGAAGACCCTGCTCCTTGCCTCGGGGGAGGCGAGTGTCCACTCTGAACTGCCTGTGGGGCCCCAGGGGCTGAGCAGTTGCCAGCTGACGGCCAGCCAGAAAGAGGGACCCAGTCCTACAACTCAAGGACCGAATGCTGCCAGTCCTGGGGGGTGTGGATGAGTCTCGAGTCTCCAGGGGACCCTGTGGGGGTGGGTGTCGCCACAGCCCAGCGGCCTCGGGCTCCTCACGTCACAGCAGGAGCCAGAGCTGGTGGGGCGGGGACAGAGCCCTCACAGCTCCCTGGGCATGTCCTGGGTGGAGGGGGAGCCTGTGGCCCCCCAGCCTGTCCCTGCCGTCCTCACAGCCTGCTTCTGGGGCCGGCCGTCCAGGAGGCTCACCCAGTCTGCTGAGGCCCCGTTTTCCTCCCCTCCTTCATTTCTCTCCCCGGCACCCCCACATTCAGGTCAGCACTGAGACCTTCACACGGGGCGTGGGGCTCTAATTGCAAACCTGCCGGGGAGCCCAGTGGCTACACGCACTGAACGCAGACCAGTCTGCATTGGCAGGAGGTGGCTGTCCCCACAGTTCCTTTGTGGAAGTCCTAGCCCCCGTCCCTGGTTTGGAAAAAGGGCTGTTTCAGGCGGATTAGATTAGATGAGATCATGAAAGGGGGAGTGTGGGCCACAGTCTTTGTGCAACAAAGGGTCACAGAGACACCCCCCCAGAGAGACGCCCTGTGAACCTGGAGCGGAGAGGAAGGGGGTGCTCCGTACACCAAGGGTGTTGGGCAGCCAGCGGGGCCCGAGGCCGGGCACAGAGGCCCTGCGATGTCCTTGGAAGGTTCCAGCTCCGCCGCACGTGGCTCTGGTCCTGCAGCCCCTGGACTGGAAGGGGCCAGCTCGGTCGCAGCTTGCTGCTCACCCACTGCGGTGCCATTATCCCCACGTGTGGCACCTGGAATCATTCTTCATGGCCTCCGATCGTGGTCAGTGATGGGCCCTCACACCAGCCTCGGGACCTTCCTTTTTCTTATTCTCTGTCTGCCAAGATCTTACGCCCTGAACAACCCCCTGCCCGTGTATGAAGTCTGACCCAAACCCTCCAGGCGGTGTCTCCCCTTCCTTCCATCAAGACTTTGCACTTCTTCGGGCTCCAGTCTAATTCTGCAGTTGTTACTGTACTTCCTTCTTTTTCTGTCCTTATCCCTCAGCCCTCGTCACATCGTCCAGCAAGCACACGCAGGCTTGCACAGCTGACAGGCATGCTAGGTGCTGGCACAGAAGATGACGGGATGTGGTCCTGCCCTCGGGGCCTGCAGTCTGTGTGCCCAGGCTTGACCGAGGTGACCGAGCCAGACACAGCAGCTGTGACACAGAACAGAGCAGGCCGCTCTGTCGGCAGACCCCAGAGGGCCTTCTTCTAGCTCCCAGCTCAGTGCCCACTCTGCTCCCACTTTGGGGGACTAGTGCATATGTCAGTGTGTGTGGCAGTGAACCCCAGAGCAGCCCAAGCCTGTGATGTCGGCACCAGCTGGAAGGCGCAGGATGGCCTGGAGTGTGTCCCAGGACAGGAGTGTCACCAGTCGGGAGGTTCACAGCCAGTGCACTACACTGTGGATGGCCGTTCCCAGGAGGCCCGCACAGGGTGTGGGGAATCTGGACCTTGCCCGCCCAGGTTGTCAGTCTGGAGAGGGAGCGAGTGCTGAGCTCTGCAGAGACCAGGACGGAACCTGCTCCGCCTCTCGCCAGTGTCGCCTCGGGCAAGGGCCCATGTGAGTTTGCTGTGGCTGAGGTCACAAGGTGCCTGCACCGAACAGCAGACAAAGTCGCAGGAGGACATCCTAGGCTTCAGTCCTCATCCTCACTCAGCTTGTGGCAGTGTCACGCCCACCGCCCCGTGGCTTGTTCCTGGGTGGCGTGCCCAATTCTCCCGTCTGTATGAAGCAGTCACATGGGATCGGGCCCCCCACGGCCTCATTGGCTTGATCATGTCTTTGCAGGTCCAGTCTCCACATAAGGCCCCATTCTGAGGACTGCCCTGGGGGTCAGACTCCAGCGCATCTCTTTTGTGGGGACACCACTCGGTCCACAGTACCCTCTGACCTTCTGTTTCCTGCTCTGAAAAGAGAAGTGGTAACAGTCTGACTCAGAGATTGTGATAAGCACTTAAGTGGATCATGGATATAAAACACTGAGTTCCATGATGAGCTCCAGGCATATTAGCTGCCTCTTGGGGACGTGCTCAGGTGGTGCTTGTTAGCACGGAGCTTCTGGGGCCACACGGCTGATTTTCTACAATGGGGACCAGAGCCTCATCAAGCCCGGAGCAGAAACGGACTGGAGAAACTCTTTGACATCCAATAACTGGACTCTCAGCAACCTCCTCAGGAGACTTCTGCTTAAGAAAGTCTTGACAATCTGACTATTCCAGACAGAACAGTCATGGAACTAAAACTTGAACCACGGGCTAGGACTTGTATGTAAGGATAAACAGAACGGAGGGAACAAATGTGTCATCAGGCCGAAATGAATATATCGAAAAAATAGAGACGCACGACTGGCCAGGAAAGGTAAACAGACGTTCTTTTATAAATGACACACTTAAAGGGCCTTCAAACACAGCTTGCAGAGCGTCTGCATGGGAAAATTTCCGAGTGATTTTTCCAGCCCTGGATATTTCCTGTTAAATAAAAACCCTGGGTGTGCAAACAAAAGGCGTTGGAGCTGGTAACTGCTCTCCGTCTTCCTGGAGGGGACTTCCGATGACGTGAGGTCAGGCCAGCCAGGAGGACGGGGCTCAGTGTGGACGGCAGACCACAGATACAAGCCTGCGATGACTCGACTGCAGGCCGCCCAGCAGAGCTCGGGACTCCCGGCCTTTGTCTGGTGTCAATGACCGGGCCACCGGAACATGCCTCAGCACAGAAATATTCTTCCTGCCCTGTCAAGTACGTGCAGCCGTCTTGCACGTCGCACACGTGTGTTGTGGTTACGTGTACCCAGATCCATCATCACACATACAAACTCCGTGATTTTCCAGCAGCAGAAATGAATATGCTAATTCGTCCCTGCTTCCCCATCTATGTCTCTTGTGATCAGCAAGATGCGTTTTCCAGGTGACTGATTGGGGTCAGAAGTGTCAGCTGGGGAACAGGGAATCCACCCGCCCGGCAATGCATTCAAGATGTTACAGGAAATGACTAAGTGCTGATTCGTCTGCTCAGAACACTAGTCCTCAGTTTTACACTTTACCCCAGGAACAGACGACAACCTTTCTGCAGAGTGCTGTGTTGTGTATTCCCAGAGAGAGGAAAGAAAACCCCCAAACCCTCAGCCTTTGAATCCCTTTCTCTATAATAAACCAAGGCAGGCTTGGTATTTCCAGTTCTCTCACTGTCGGCCACCTTTCGGTTCATGTTTCAGCCAAGTGACCAGACATCTATGAGTCCTTCATGACTCCCTGAGCTGCAGCATTTGACACAGAATCCCTGCTTAGTGGGCCACAGCCGTGCGTATGGCCTGGTCCGATACTGGGTTCTCCCCACCATTATCCCGCGTGCTCCCTGGGTGTCTGTCTGTGTAAGTAGGAAACTTAAGGAAGGAGGAGGGTGGAAGGGAGGGAGGGAGAGAGAGAAAGAGAGAGAGAGAGAGAGAGAGAGAGAGAGAGAGAGAGAGAGAGAGAGAGAATCACTCACACAGTTATAGAGGCTGAGAAGCCCAAAGATCTGCAGGCTGCAAGGTGGAGACCCAGGGGAACCTATGTGTCAGTTTGAGTCTGAGGCAGGAAAAGACTCAAGGCCGTCAAGCAGGTGGCGTTCCCAGTTACCTGAGGGGTGTCACCCTTGTGTGCTGTTCAGACCTTCAGCTGACTAGATAGGGCCCACCCGCTTTAGGAGGGCACACTTGCTGCTTTACTCATGAGTCTCATCCAGTAACACTCTCACAGATACACCCAGAAGAATGTCTGACCAAATATCCGGGCTCCCCGTGATCCAGTCAAGTTTACTCAGAACATTAACCATCATCGTGACCTCATCCAGCCTTCTGGCTTCAGATACCGCTAGATGTGCAAACTCCCAAATTTCTATTGCTAGCTCAGACCTCACTCAGCTCTGAATTACAAACTCATGTATTCTCCCGGCATGTCTGACAGACTCACCGAACCCAACCGTGGTCTCCTCACCCCACGTGCTGCTCCTCACATGGGCCAACCCCTCATCCGTGGGCAGCTCCATCCTTCCAGTCGCTTAGGTCAAAACCCTTAGATTTACCCATGATTCCTTGCTTTGTCTTGTACCCCACATCCCATCAATTAGGCTATTAGTCCCTTGGCTTTGCCTTCAAACTGTATCCAGGCTCTAACCAGTTCCCACAGCTTTACTGCCATATCAGCCTGAGACACCATCAATTCTTGTCTGGAATATTGTAGTCCCGTCTCTGTCCACCAACTTTATTATCTACACAGCAAGGAGAGTGATCTTCTTACATAAAACGTAAGTCACGGAAGCTCAGTCCTGTGCTCAAAGCACGTCAGTGGCTTCAGGGCTGTTAGAGTAAAATCCAAAACCTCAGCATGGCCCACAAGAGCCTGAGGGGTCCGTGCACTGGCCACCAGTCACTGCTTCTTCTGTCACTGCCTTTCTGCAGGGTTCATCAGCTGCAGCGGCCACCTCACTGCTCGGCCACCAGGTGGGAAAAATCCTGTGTCAGAGTCTCGGCCATTTCTGACCACCGAGCTGGAAAGCTCTTCTCCAGAATGTGCGAATGGCTTATGCCTTCACTGTCACTTTTAAGTACTTGTCAGATGTCACCTTCTACGTGAGGTCTTCTCCTCTGCCTACTCACCACGCCAACCTCTGACCCCTCTTCTGCTTTGTCCCCCCCATACAACTGCCAGGTGGGCATCCTGACTGGGGTGCAGGCTCCAAGGGGACACCCAGTCCTGGCTCTCATGAAGGCTCGGCTAATATTTGTTGAGTGAATAAGTGAGTGCATACAGAAAACTCAAATTCAATGTGATTTTGAACAGTAGCAAAAGGCTCAGGGAAGAAGACTCATTTAACCTTGATGGCAGAAACATTTACCTGTGAACAGTCCAGTCAGCTGATAAAAGCGACTTGATTCTGCAGTGAATACCTTGTACAAAATGGTAAAATATAAGTGACATAGTTTTCATTGCTTAGAATCATTGCAAGAAAAACTTCAGGATCACTGAGTAGAAAATGTAATGATCAGAACCTGATGATACAGAAGGGAGGATGTAAGTGACAAAGCTGGAAGGTGGAAAGAAGGAAGGGAGGAGAGGAAGAGAAGCACAGATCAGCTCGCCCCCTTAGATTTAGAAGTGGGGACCAATGAACCTTGTCTATGGTGGAAGCATCAAACAGAAATTATCAAAAATTGGTAAGTGGCAGCTGGAAGTGGGAAAGGGAGAGGCCAGGTAAGTATGTTAAATTTCTTCGCTTTCATGTCAGTAGACAGCTGTGTGTAGTTGATCTGTCAACTTCATTGGTTCCCAGACGCTGTTCATGCCCTCACCCAGTGAATACACCCGCAGAACTCATGTCCTCGCAGGAATGTAGTACCGTATAGTACCGTACAGACGGCACGGCCGCCGCCCAGGTCCCCGTTAGGAGGCTCATCGGATAAACTGGTCCGTTCAGGCGTTGGGTCCGTGGAATCACAAAAAGGAGGGATATTTCTAGATGCTGACACGGAAAGTTTTCAAAGGTCCGTGGTTAGGTAAAAGTCCTGGACAGTGTATACACTGTGCTCTCTTTAGTATAAAGAAGCCTGAAAATAAGCATCTATATTTGTATCTGCCTGTATGCACAGAAAGAAACTCTGGAAAGACACATAAAGGACCGTGAGGGGTGTTTACCTACGGGGCGGGAGCTGGCCTGACAGACTCATGGATCAGAGGGAGAGTTTCACCGTGTATCTCAAACTGGTTTTTAACCCATGTTAATGTACTCTTATTCATGAAAAAAATTAGACAAAAATTAGTGGTATCTGCCTGTGAGTGGTATGTATGTATTGGTTTGAATGACAAAAGTAGCCTTAAGCACCAAAAGGCAGAAATAGAAGGGTCAGCCGGACAGTGGGACCCTGGTGACGGGTGAGAGGCAGGACACTGGCTTCCCATTTGGTGCCCTTTGGCACTTGTTGAAATTTTCTTAATCCATGTTGAGTAGTGCTCTCATAATTTGAAAGAGTCTGAGTTGCAAAAGCACAGGCGGTCTGACGTGCCGTCTGTTTTCTGGGCTGTACAGCCCGTTCCCAACACCCAGGGCTTCGCCGAAGGACCCACTGTGCGCGAGAGCCTTGACTCTGGCTTTCAGAGACATGTAGAGAAGGTGACAGCCACGTGAGAGCTGTACAGCCGGGGAGAGCCGAGTGGGGCTGCGTGTTCACCTCAGAGCTCTGAGAACTGCGGGGTGGGGACCGTGTCAGACGAGACCCCCGTGGGGAGCCCAGGGTGACCGACGCCGAGAACTTCTGCGTCCTGGGACCTTCAAAGGCAGGGCTGTCCTCACTTCACTCCCTGAGGGGTGAGGCCAGGGTGGGGGGTGGATTTGCTCAGAGTGAATCAAACTGGAACTAAGTGCTACATTTTTGGTTTTATACAATAGAAAAATTGTTCCTTATTTCCTCCAAGGAAAACAAATTTGTGGCTGACTGCTTAGCACAACCTGCCGGCGTCTCTCCGGGGTGAGGCCGTGTTTACACTTGGGAAGGCGGAGGGGCCCTGTCTTCCTGTCCCCCGGGCGTCCCTGGGGGCCAGGCGGTCACCCACATGTTTCCTCAGAGGTGAGGTTCCAAGCCCCTCAGACACGAGGGTTGCTGCAGCCTGACTGGCACATGGCGTCTGTGACAGGATGGCTTCTTCAGACTCACGCGACGGCTTGCCTGGTGTCCAGCCTGTGGGGAGAGGTTCTTGGCAGCTTGTGCCCCCGTGGCCAGGTCACTGTCTCTGCTGTCCCTAACTGTCACTCGGCCCTTCCCACGCCCTGCCCTTCTCCTCACGCACGCTGCCCACTGACCCTCCTGGACTGCAGTGGCTGAGACAGCCCGAGGTGGGTCCTCCATGTCACCAGATGACACTGAGGTGGCCAAGCCGGCACGTCTCGAGCCCGAGCCTGGATTTGAATCTCTGTGTGAGCTCAGCAAGCATTTTCTCATCCATAAAACACGGACTGTCATTCACCTCATGATTTTTTCTTTTAGGATAAAATGAATTTTGACGCAAATAACATGCTCAGAACAGGTGCTAGCACATCAGGCCGTCGGTGTTGACAGCAGAGAAGCGCAGGCAGGGAGTGTCCGCCGTGGTGCGGCCGTTCATGCCCCACCTCAGTCTGTGACACAGGTGACAGTCCTCCCTTCAGAGCCGGCGCCCCAGGAAAGGTGGTCCAGGCTGCAGAAGACGCAGTGCTGAAGCCTTGTTGGCAGCCAGACAGTCTGACCGCAGGGCACTCGTGAAATAGCTATTGGTCAGGGCGGTGGGTGGTGTGAACAGGTGGCGTGGGGGTGAGGTGGGCAGAGAGCGGTCCCCTGCAGGGGACAGCAGGCTCCTCACGCTGGGGAGCTGAGCAGGACGGTGGCCTGGCCCGAGTGTGCGTCCATCTCTGGCTGCTGGGCCTGCCTCAGTGTGTGGCTTCGAGCAGGGCCTGCTTGGAGCCACCAGCTCTTCCAGAATGGGTCCCTGGGGAGCAGACTGTAAAACTGGTGGAAAACCCACGACGCACCTCACTTCCTCTTAGTTATCGTCGTCAAGCGTGTTACTGTGTTTCCTCATCTGCCCAGGAAAGTGCTTCCCGCTTTCACACGCTGAGGCTGCACTTCCTGGTCTTTGCATCAAAAAGAACAAGGGGAACCCACAGCCGGCTGGGGTGCGGGGACCACAGAGGAGGGGGCAGACGAGCCTGTGGGAGTGGTCTGGGCGCTCAGGCTCATTGCGAGGACGCTGGCCTCCAACCCTGGGCCTCAGTCTCCCTACCCTTGGTGCTGTTCCTCCCGGACCTGCAAGCTCCCCGAGGTCCAGAAACTGTGAAACACTAAAGGGTTCGCAGAGAAGACTGACCATAATTAAAGAACAAATCAAACGCGATCGTGAGCTGTCCTGTAGAGCGCTGGTGCTTGTTGGGTACCGGACCCCAGTGCCAAGTCACTGTGCACAGACGCTCACTCTCAGAGTCCGGACCCCCAGTGGGGAGAGAGGTCAGCTCTGGGCATGCGGCCACAGTGTCACCTAATCCACAGCCCAGCACAACCGCCTCCCTCCTTAGAGCTGGCCCCTCCGTGGGCCCTGCCTTTCACTATCTCAGTAGAATCCCCCACACCCCCCAGGGCAGAGCTATGCCCCAGGGGCACAGCCAGGCACCTGACCTCTACCAGCCCCCAACGGCCTGTGGCCGGCTCCTCAGTCTGGCCTTCCTTCACCCCCGTTTCCAGAAGTGCCTGGAGCCCCCTGTTTTGACCCTGTAAGAATTCTACAGTGTTACTCAGACCGACTCCCCTCTTTCTCCCTCGGCTCACTAACAACGTTTATCTGCTTTTTGGAAATTTGGTGCTGTTGTTTCCTCTTCTTGTGGCTAAATCCTCATTCTTATGGATAAATCCCTTTAAACAATCCCTTGGCTTCACAGGCCTCCTTAGAGAGGAAACATAGATTTAGGTTTAATGAATAATCTTTGCTTTCCAGTTTCTTAGGATATTTTTATGCTTATTTCTGGGGTCGCAATATTAATGATTCAATTATTACCGCAGTGTAACAATTTATTGATGTCTTTTTTTTCATAGTTTATTTTGACATTCAATATTATTTTATATTAATTTCAGTTGTACAGCATAGAGGTTAGACATTTGTGTAATTCAAGAAGTGACCCCCCCTGACTAGTCTAGTACCCACCTGGCACCATACGTAGTTATTACCACGTTATTGACTGTATTCCCTATGCTGTACTTTACATCTTCGTAACTGTTTTGTAACTACCAGTTTGTACTTTTGAATCCCTCCAATTTTTTCACCCTGTCCTCCAAACCCCTCCCATCTATCACCCCAACAAATCCAGTACCCCTCTGACACCTTACATAGTTATTACCATATTATTGACTGTATTCCTTATGCTGTACCCTACACCCCCATGATTACTTTGTAACTACTAATTTGTATTTCTTAATCCTTTCCCCTTTTTTCACCCACACCCCCAGCCCCCGTCCCACCTGGCAACCATCAAAATGTTCCCGGTATCTATGAGTTTGTTTCTGTTTTGTTTGTTAATTTTGTTCTTAGATTCCACATATGAGCGAAATCGCATTGCATCTGTCTTTCTCCGTCTGACACTCCACTCAGCACAGTGCCCTCCAGGTCCATCCATGGTGCTGCAGACGGCAAGGACCCATTCCCTTCCCTGGTCGAGCAATATTCCCTTGTATCTATGTACCACCTCCTCTTTATCCATTCATCTGTGGGACTCCCAGGCTGCCTCCACATCTTGGCTGTTGTAAACAATGCTGCAATGAACATATGGACGCACACGTCCCCTCAAAGTAGTGTTTTGGGTTTCTTCAGATAAATACCCTGAAGGGGGTTACTGGGCTCTTCATTGTCTCTATTGCCTTTATTTTAAAGTCAATTTTGTTTGGTATAGTATTGCTACACCAGTGTTTTTTTGTTTTTTCATTTCCATTTTCATGAAATATCTTTTTCCATCCCTTCACTTTCAGTCTGTGTGTGTCTTTCAGTCTGAAGTGAGTCTCTTCTAGGCAGCATATGTAAGGTTTTTTTTTTTTGTTGTTGTTCTTGTTGTTGTTTTTTTATCCATTTGGCCCCCCTAGTTTTTGATTGGCACATTTAATCCATTTACATTTAAAGTAATTGATGCTAGATATGTAGTTATTGCCATTTTACTTATATTTTTGATTTTTTTTTTTTTTTTTTTTAGGTCTTAAGTTCCTCTAATATTCCTTGTAATACTGATTTGGTGGTGATGGACTCCTTTAGCTTTTTCTCATCTGGGAAGCTCTTTATCTGTCCTTTGATTTTAAATAATAGCCTTGCTGGGTAGGCTAATGTTGGCTGCATGTATGTTTTTCATCACTTTGAATATTTCCTGCCAGTCTCTTCTGGTCTGCAAAGTTTTGGTTGAGAAAGCAGGTGACAGTCTTATGGGAGCTCTCTTGTAGATAGCTAACTGCTTTTCTCTTGCTGCTTTTAGGATTCCCTCTTTGTCTTTAACCTTTGCCATTTTAAGTATAATATATTTTGGTGTTTACCTGTTTGGGTTCATCCTGTTTGAGACTCTGTGCTTTCTGGGCTTGTATGTCTATTCCTTCGCCAGGTTAGGTTAGTTTTCCATCATTATTTCTTCAAATATGTTCTCAATCCCTTGCTTTCTCTCTTCTCCTTCTGGTACCCCTATGATGCGAATGTTGGCATGCTTGATGTTGTCCCAGAGGCCCCTTAAACTCTCCTCGTTTTTTTGGATTCTTTTTTCTTTTTGCTGTTCTGATTGGGTGTTTTCTGCTACCTTATCTTCTGCATCGGTGGTTCAGTCCTCTGCTTCATCTAACCTACTGTTGATTCCCTGTAATGTAGTCTTCATTTCAGTTATTGTATTCTCTTCTGAAGAATGTTTTTTTCATGTTTTCTGTCTCCATTTTTATGTGTCCTATCTCTTTGTTGAGTTCTCCCTGAGATCACTGAGCATCCTCATAACCAGTGTTTGGAACTCTGCATCTGGTAGATTGCTTGTCTCCATTTTGTTTAGTTCTTTTTCTGGAGCTTTGTTCTGTTCTTTTATTTGGGACATTTTTTTTGTCTCCCCATTTTGGCTGCATCCATGTGTTTGTTTCTATATATTAGGTAGGGCTGCTATGTCTCCCAGTCTTAGGAGAGTGGGCTTAAGTAGTAGGTGTCCTGTGGGCCCAGTGGTGCCGTCTCCCTGGTCACCTGAGCCATGTGCTCCAGGTGTTTCCCGTGCATGGCTTGTGTGTACCCTCCTCTTGTAGTTGAGCCTTAATTGCTGTTAGCACTTCAGTGGGTGGGACTGACCCTCACTCAGGCTGATTGTTTGTCAGGACTGGCCATGACTACAGTGGAGGAGCTGTAGTGCAGGGGCTGATCCTACAGAGCAGGACTCACTTTAGCAGGACTCTGGTGCCTGCCCATCTGCCCTTTGGGTGTGTCATCCTTGGAGGCTGCTGGCTGATGCTTTGGCTTGTTTCAAAGCTGGCTGCTGGACATGCCAGCCATGGGTCTCCTGGGAGGGGACCCGCTGCAGGCCAAGTTGAGATGCAGCCTTTGCCCTCTCCCTGGCCACATGGCCGTGACCCACAGTGGGCTCAGAGGTGCCTCAAGAGGCCAATCTGTGAACTGAGGCGGGCTGCTGCTAGTGCTGGGCTTAGGGCTGCTCAGGGGATATGCTGAAGCAGATGCTGCTTGTTTGGGTTTTGTGAAACTTCGAGAGGTTTGATGAAAGTCCTCAGCACGAGCTAAGATAGGTTGTATGGAAAAGTCATTGGAAGCACTTTGGGCGTGCCTGAAAGTTTGGTGGGGTGAGGTCTCAGGGAATCAGGGCAGGGCAGACGCAAGGTGATAGCCGGTGTGATGGAGACTCAGGTGTGACGTCTGCGTGTGTGCGTCTGCATGCAGCGAGAGGAAGGACTCAACAGGGAAGCAGTGGCTTCTGCCAGCTCCTCTGTCCAGGAGAAAGCAGCCCCTGCAGCCCCCGTCCTGAAGTCAGACAACGCAGTTCCCCCGTAGGTCCAGCCGCCTCTCCAGCTGCTGCCCCAGTGCTGGAGCTGAGAGAAGGAGTCCGTCAGCAGGTAAGTCTGTGCGCGGTCCCTTTAGGAGGAGCACCTGGGAGGGCAGCCACCCTCGGTCTCACTCAGCCACAATCTCCGCTGGTTTTCACAACAGAAATTATTGTGGGGACTTCTCTCCCCAGCACCGGAGCCCTGGGCTGGGGATGGCCTGGGACCCCTTGCTCCTCCTGGGGGGCCTCCATAGCCAAGATACCCCTCCCAATTTTTAATGGTCACACACGGGTGTGGATCAGCCTGTTCCATGTCTCCCCACCCACCAGTGTCCAGGTGGCTTCTCCTGTGTGTCCCCCTTAGTTGCAGGGCTTCGGTTCAGCAGGATTTCAGGGGATTCTCAATGACGGTTGTCCTGTGGTTTAGTTGTAATTGATATTATGGGAAAAAGTGAGCACAGTTTTACTTGTTCCGCCGTTTTGATCAGAAATGTGAACATCTTTGTAAGAACTATCGTGTTATCAGGTAAAAGCTGTGCGTTACGTAAAGTTGCTGACTCTTTGCTCACAGAACCCCGGTTTCCCACGCATGCTGCTTGGTTTTGCTCACATTTCTGGGGCACGTGAATGTGTTCACGGGTGTGGTGAGCCCTGCAGGAGAAGTAGGCAGGTCTCGGCCTCAGTGACGTCACCACTGTTTAGATGGACTGGGCAGGAAAGAAGCTATGTGACAGAGATGGGTAGCAGCACGTTCACAGAGCAGGGTCGCACACTAGGTCATGGGGGGGCCGCCTCAGCTGTCGTGGGGGGACCATCTCAGTGGTCGTGGGGGCTGCCTCAGCTGTCGTGGGGGCTGTCTCGGGTGTCGTGGGGGGCCGCCTCAGGTGTCGTGGGGGGACCATCTCAGTGGTCGTGGGGGGCCGCCTCCGGTGTCGTGGGGGGACCGCCTCAGGTGTCATGGGGGGCCGCTCAGGTGTCGTGGGGGGACCATCTCAGCTGTCGTGGGGGGCCACCTCAGGTGTCATGGGGGCCGCCTCAGCTGTTGTGGGGGCCGTCTCGGGTGTCGTGGGGGGACCGCCTCAGGTGTCATGGGGGGCCGCTCAGGTGTCGTGGGGGGACCATCTCAGTGGTCGTGGGGGGCCACCTCAGGTGTCATGGGGGGCCGCCTCAGCTGTCATGGGGGGGCCACCTCAGGTGTCATGGGGGGCCGCCTCCGGTGTCGTGGGGGGCCGCCTCAGGTGTCGTGGGGGGACCGCCTCAGGTGTCATGGGGGGCCGCTCAGGTGTCGTGGGGGGACCATCTCAGTGGTCGTGGGGGGCCACCTCAGGTGTCATGGGGGGCTGCCTCAGCTGTCGTGGGGGGCCGCCTCAGGTGTCATGGGGGGGCCACCTCAGGTGTCATGGGGGGCCACCTCACCTGTCGTGGGGGGCCGCCGCAAGTGTTGTGGGGGGGCCGCCACCAGCAGGAGAGGGACTCAGCGCACTGGGTTTGGGGCCTCGGTTCATTCTCCTTTCCTTTTTCATGCTTAATTGTGGTAGAAAACACACAACAGAATTCCCCATCTTGACCATTTTTAACTGCATAATTCAGAAGAGTCACATGTATTCACATTGTTGTGACACTTTCCTTTTCTAAACACCAGTGGTTTGTAGAGAGGACTTGCTGTAGCATCTTTTTTTTTGTAACATCTCTAATCATAGTCCCTGAGTGGGAAACCCCAAACCTGGGTGCTGGCCCCAGGTGTGGCCAGAATTGTCTTTGCAGGACGAACCTCATCACACTTCCCGTTCTTAGTCGTGTCCTCGTCCACGGGAGTCCCACATACACAGCCCTGTTTCATGGTCCCTGGGAGGGGCAGCGATGCCAGGATGGCTGGGTGCCCGCACTGAGCCCTGAGGACCGTCAGCCATCGCACGAGTGTGGGGTCTTGTCCCCACACTGGCGTTTCTTTATGTGGGTCACACTTTATGTAGTTTCCCACCTTTGTTCTTCCCTGTGCCCTTCCCTGTGCACTTGTCGGGGAAGGTAAGAATGGACAAACCCCATGCCAGGTTGCGGAAAGTTCTGGGAACACCTTCAGGTGGCCACCTCACCTGACCTCTGGCCCACGGCTGCTGCTCTTAGGGGCAGGCCTGTCCAGCCTGACTTAGATCAGACCCCTAAACGCCCAGGTCAGCTGACGTTTGTGACCATGAGGACTGTTCACCTCTCTAGAATCGAACAGGCTTTGAGGCTTGAGGAGCGGCTTCAGTGTTTGGGGGTGGGGAATGATAAATCGGTAGCCGCCTGGTAGATATAAAGAAAGAGCAAGTCCACACATGAACTCGGCCGGTGGTAGGAATACCCCGACGTTCTCAGGTGCACATGGCGTCTACTTGGGCTCCACCAATGAGAAATGATGTTGGAGAGTGAAGAAGACTGTTTCTTAAAATACTCTCTCCTGTGACTCCGAAATGAAACACAGTTTCATTCAGTCTTAAACATTCACCAAAAATCACCTCTTTGGGGGGAAAAACAGGATGAAATCATTTCGGCCCAAAGCTTTGGAGCGAGCGTGCTGTGCGTGACTCCATGTAGAGGTCTCATGTGAGTCAGTGGCCCTGCGGGAAGCGGTGCTCTGCTCTGTACGGGCACAGGGTCCCATGGAGCAGGGCGGTGTTTGTCGTGGCCAGTCGGACGTCGTTCTCCCTGCTCGGCCAGGCCAATCTGCCCCTTTGGACCCCACTTCAAGTCCAAATCTCTCAGAAGCTCCCAGCCTACCCAGCCTCACTCAGGTCTCCGTGTCCCCACACACCTGAGTAAGAGGATGTTTCCATTTTCTATCGTGTTGCAGCTGCTCACATATTGTCATGTAGATACTGTCTCCCAGGTCCACAGGTGTTCAGAACTCTTGTCGCTCTCAGACTTCTCTCTGTTGCCTGTGTATGTCCCACAGGCTGAGGACATTGCTCTGTTACATACATAGTCAGATGCCAACTTAAGTTCCACACAGGGCAAAGCGGGTGTGCGGTCCTCTGAATGACAAGCTTGGCAAACTGTCACCTGGGGCATTTGGCCAATGTGAAAGCTCCCTTGCTGTCACTGAGGGGGCATGACACGCGTGTGCTTCCCTGGCTGCACAGGTGGGCAGAAGGCCAGGAGGGCCGGGCACCTCATGGGTCACGTGAGTGAGAAGCAGCTCAGTGTGACAACACTGTCTGAAGCCAAAGGGGAGGACCACCTTTTCCGGGCTCGCCCCCAGTGGGCCCCGGGATGAGAGGACAGCACTGAGGTCGCTTCTCCTGGGGAGGCGGGGTGCCTCGGGGCGGGTCGAGGCCAGTGTGTAGCCCTGTGTGCGTGAGTGCTGATCCCCAAGCAGAGATCAGGAAACCCCAGGACGGGTACCCTCCCTCTGCTCGTAGGATTTCAAAAGCCTAATAAGGAAGTAATCAGGAACGGGAGTCCAACCCGTGTTCCCTGCCTGTCCTTTCACTGGGGGCTATGGTCCCTCAGTGTGTGTGGGTCACATACTCCACCTTGTCTGGTCTAAGTGGTGGCCCTGCAGGGAGCAGCAGACAGGTGGTCACATCCAGAGGCCAGCATGACGGCTCTGAAGGGGAGGCTTCCAGCTGGAGGAAAATGTGCGGCCAGCAGGGAAGGATTTCTTCAGCAAGGACTGTACCTGAGACTGCAGGGCTCACACTGCATCCTGACAAGGACACTTTGGGTCGCTGTGGCATCTGTATTTTACGTGGGGAAACGGAGCCTCAGCTGCCCTGGTGTCACATGCAAGCACCAAGCCTGGGGGAAATGTTCTTGGCCTCAAATGGCTCCTGCAAGCTGCCTGAATGTCACAGACATCTTTCCCTCCGCTCTCCCACTGTCCCAGAAAAACCAGCTGTGATGCCGTGGCCCCGGCCTCAGGGGTATGTGACCTGCAGCTCCAGAGGCAGCCCTGCCTCTCCCTCTCACCCTCTGCCTCTGCTCCCTGCATTGGCGGGGAGTCTGCCCCAGATGCCCTCGCTCCCTTTTGTACCAGCTCCTGGGCCCCAGCTGTGGCTGGCAGACCACCTGCCGCCTATGCAGCACACATGCAGAAGCCCTGTTTTGGAATTCCATTACAAGCTCCCAGTGAAGAAGAAATGCATCTCTATAATACAAACACAAATGGTGCTTTGGCACATGGACTCATCATTAGACATTTGTCAGATATCTGAAAGATCAGCTGGAGGCAGTGCGTGGCTGACCGCACAGCTTCCTTACAGCCCAGCCAGTTGAGAAGACTCTCAATTTCCCGGCCTCTTGTTGCAGGCAAGTGGCTTCCCGAGAGCCACACACTTGCCCACACGTGCCTTCACTCTAACGACATTTATTTCAACAAATGCAAGGGCCTCTGCCCAGATCAGCAATCCCTGGGTCTGTCTCACGTGTGCCGAGAAGCAAACGTGGTCGGCAGGATGGAGGGATGGTTTCTCTGTGTGCCGGGCAGGGTGGTCTCTAAGCTGGCAATGAGGCAGCAGATTGTCATTACGCCCAATGGCTTGACAGAAATGGAAATTAAGTGCTGATGTCACACTGAAAGTGTTAACGTGTCGTCTTACCGTTTAAGTAAATTTCTCCGTTCTCATTCTCTCTCTCCCTCATTCATCTGTCTGCCTTTAGAGAAAGAGGGATGTCATGCCAGTGCTAAGGATTAATTCAACACTGATTTTTGAAAGGCACCATGAAAACAGGGAGGCTGGCGATGCCCAATGCTTTGAGCCTGCGTGAGAATCCCAGGCGGCCAGGCGCTGCGGCCAGGCCTCGCGTGGCGCAGACACAAAGGGTGGCTTCCGCCCACCCTAGAGCCCTTGTGCTCACATCGAGGCCGCCGCAGGGCAGACAGCAGGCCCGGCCTGGCCGGGGGCCAGCCCTCCACGGCTCCGACTTCCGGCATTCAGACATCTTTCCCTGTGTGGACGTGGGGACATGGAGCTCCAGCCGTGCAGCCAGCCCTCATAAATCCGGGCTTTCACCTCCTGAACCCCACCTACTTCATGAAGCCAACTTTCTTTAAGACATGTCAAAAGCTGTGCGTGTCCCAGGTGGGCCAAAGAAGAGGCAAAATGGGTGTAAAACGAGCCAAGAATTTCCATGTGTTGATGAAAGGTAAAATTACGCACCTGGCACGCGGCGCTGCCCAGCCTGTGAGGAGATGCTGTGCTCGGCTTCTCCTCAATGCGTTTGCTGTGTGGCTTGAACAGAAACGCCATTCACCTGTGGCCGGCGGCCCCGCTCCACCTTCTCTGGGTGTGCTCAGCCTGGGCTGTCGGAGAGGGCGGCCCGGGACCCACGCTCCCTCAGATTCCGACGACACTGCTGATATTTGGGAGGCAGTAAACATCTTCTGAAGTCTTCTGTTGTCTGCAGCCAAGAAATGCACTTGAGCTTTCTGCGTGGACCAAGAGGAAGGGGGCGCAGGAGAGACAGGCAGGAAGCCGAGAGGGACCACAAAGCACGGAGAAAAGGAAGGACCTCAGGAGAGCCCCCAGGGACCACGGCAGACATGAAGGTCTCCCTGGCACAGCAGTTCCCGGGGGGGCCACATCCGTGCTCTGGACTCTCCCTCCCCGAATACATGAGCTCCTCTGGGGCCTAGATCACATACTGACGGCTCCATGTGGCCTGGGGACCAGGTGGCCTCTCCCCTCCCTCAGCTTAAGGGGTGGCTCATGAAATTCCTGAAGTTTAACTGTCAGCTCTCACAAGCTGGCACAGCTCCTTTGGCATCTGAGTCGGCCCGTGTGGCCCCCGAGAGGAAGACAGAGCAGGAGATTGTAAGCAGGGGCCCTACAGGCATGCGGGGGTAAACCCAGGGCGTTTCTGTTCTGCTGTGCATGTAAGGTGTGTGTTGTAAACAGAAACACGGGCAGGCGATTGCTTAGACGAATGGACGTCACATGGTGTAGCAGAGAGGACGGCCTGTCCTGCATTCTCTCCTCTTCACAACAAACTTGGTCCAAAAAACACCAGGTCAGAAAGAAGCAATACAAAGTGACACAGGACACAGGAAGAGGCAAGTGTCCCCGTCAGTCCAGGACTCTTGTTTTGCAAGAAAAGGGGTGTCTCAGTCTGTGCAGGCTGCTGAAGCAGAAGCCCCCCACAGGGCGGCTTAAACAGCAGACATTCATGTCTCCCAGGTCTGGAGACGGGAAGTGGGAGGTCAGGGCGTGGGCATGGCCGGTTCTGGGGCAGCCCCACTTCCTGGTTTGTAGAAGGTCCTCTTCTCCCTGTGTCCTCACAGAGGAAGGGCGGGAGCTGTGGGGTCCCTTTCACAAGGGCACTGATCCCATCATGGGGGCTCCACCCTCCAGACCTCATCACCCCAGGGCCCCTCCTATACCATCACGTGGGGGGGTAGGCTCTCAATGTGGACTTGTTCAGTACACGAGAGGCCCAGCACCCAGTTGGCCTCCCCTCCTCCATGTCCCCTCGCTCTGAGTTGACTTTATGACAACGTGTGACGTGTTTGTGAAGGGGCAGCAGGCTTGTTTTGCTCAGAGGCCAACTGGGAGCGTCTCCAAGGACTGGCCCCTTCCGTGGTGACCTCACAACCACAGGCCACTTGCAAGTGGGGGGTTCCCGAGTAGCCCAGTCCCAGGAGGGGCATGGTGGCTTCTGATTGTTAGGTGTGTGTGACTTTGTCACGGTACTCCAATCTATTCACGGACAACTAGCCCACATGTTGTCCTTCCCCACTTTGTCCACCTGGCAGGTCCGGCTTATCCCCAGACTTCAGCTCAGCTGTCACCTCACATCACTGTTTACCCTGACACCCACAGGGGTTCTGACGCCCTGTTATCCACACTGCTCAGAAACATGCAGGCGCGCCTGCTGGGGACGCCCGGTGCTGCACAGGGTGGTCTGCTCCCATCTGGGACCCCCGGTGCTGCACAGGGTGGTCTGCTCCTATGTCGCTGGTTTGCTTGCTGCAGGTGAAGGAGCCTCATTCAGCCCAGACCTGCTGAAGAAGAGCTGTCTCTGTGGAAGTTTCCCAGGAATCGGATCGCAACCAGCTGTCGAGACTCCAGGTTGAGGGCACAGGTCTGAGGAGTCAGGGAAAGAAGGGAGCACTGAAGGGCAGATGCACTTGTGTAAAAACGGCTTCCCCCACAGTGGTGACGACGTGGCTGTGGTTGTGATGTCAAGGAAGGGGCCCACCACGTGCACAGAAGGGGACAGACGCCCCCGGACAGAAAACCCAGGGAGCAGCCTCGTTGGGTCAAAAGGTCTTCAGTCCCCATGACACACCGGGTCAGAAAAATCACTGATTGCTGCATCACCGTTTGATATGAAGTCGATTTCTTTTTATTTTCCAACAGGCAATACATGCATAGCACAGATCTTAAAGAGTCACCACGGCTGAGGGGTAGGGCGCGTCCCTGCCCTCCTGGTTCAGCTCCTGCACCAGTGGTGTAACTGGTGGGGCCACGATGCGCTCTCCACCACGGTGCAAACCTGAAGGAGCTGCTTTGGCCTCAGTGGAGAAGGAGGTGACCCAGCTCAGAGAAAGGAGAGCCTGGCAGAGGGTACATTTGGACAGTGGTACAGACAGGGAAGCTGGCATACTGCACATTACCCAGAACGCTAAATGACGGTGCCAGCAGGTGACCCTGAGGGGACAGTCAGGGAAAACACGGTGAGGGTGGTGGTGAGTTTGGTCTTTGACACGTTGACCTGTGGGCAGTAGAGCATCCAGAAGGGGACACTTGGGGTTGAGTGGAATTGATAGCTGTAGAGATGATGGAGAATTCGAAATGTTTGGGTGACAAGGTCGTCAGATCTGATCCCGGTTCCCTGCAGAGTCAGGGTGGGGAAGCTTGGGAGAGATGAGCTGGTGACATGTCCCCTTGCCGAGTGCTTTCCACGGTGACTCCCTCCGGCTGAGTGTGAGTGAGCAGCCCGTGCTGTGGACATTGTCTTGGTTTCTTACCCTCCCGATGATGCGCTGACACCTCCCGGGGTTTTCACAGGCATTTCCCGGTGTCTCAGGACCTCGGCGTCATTCTGTGTGCTTATTCTCATCGGTCTGTCCTCTTTGGTGAAATGTCTGCTTGTGGCTTTTGCCCATTTTTTAAGTGGATTTTTTTTTTTTTTTAACTATTGAGTTTTACAGTTTCTTAGTATATTCTGGTTGCAAGTCCTTTCCTTTTTTAGACATGTCATTTGTAAATATTTTGGGGAGCTCAAGTTAACTTAAAATGCTCCACGATAACGGCCACCAGGCAATGTCCTCGTCACTATTCATTTCAAGAAAAAAACCTGTGTCCTCCTGAGTGAAGTGTTGAACATGGCAGTGAGTGGAGTCTCTATGGATCACACACCTAACGTTTGTGGCCGTGGCTAGCTGAAAGTGTCCACCACGGAGCATTCACATGTGAAACGGCTCTCAGACAACCATTTCGTTGGAGTGTGCACGGGGGCTTCTGACGACCCGCAGACCACACTGGGGCTGGAGCCGGACCTGTGCAGGGAAGTTTAAAGGATAAAGCATTGTGAAAAACAACGACCATATTCACACAGTTGCAAATATGATCAAACGGACGTGTACGCAGCCAGAGTCCAGGTGGGGAGACACAGCATCCAGCCCCGGGGACACCACCTGCCATGCTCATCCCTGTCCCTGTGGGAAGAGGTGACTGCCATCTCTGGTCAGCGTTCCTCGTTCTCCCCTAATGTGTCCTGGTACATTGCAGCTTCTGTAGGGACGGAGTCCCAGAGAGCAGTTTCCAGGCTCTCGGCCTCACGTGGAAAGGTGCTGGTTCGGGGAGTAGATGGCCGTCAGCTGTGACTAGTTGGCCGTCAGCTGTAACCAGTGAGCCATTGGCCACTGATATGACTGCGGTGGCTATGCTGGCAAGAGTGGATTGCGGCTAGCAAGTGGGGTTAGCAAGCACGGATGGCAGATTGCGGATCACGTGGATCCTACTTCCTGTGCCTCGCCCGGCTGCCAGTGAGACTGGGGTGCAGGAAGACCCCTCGTTGGGGTGCAGGCAGATGTTTGCTTTTGTGTCTCTACCAGCTGCCCTGGAGAATATAGTGGTATGACCCCTGTCTGTGGCTCCGCGGGTGTTCCTTTTTGGCCTCACCATGTCCTGCGTTCTTGTGCGGGGAGCGGGAGCTGAGACCCTGCATCACAGCTGCGTTTTGTGCTTCATCTTTACACACGTAAAACAATGTCGGCTGGTGCCCAGAGTCGTTGTTCTTTACTCGTACATCAAACCTTCCCGACATGAAAGCCATGCGGCATCATGGGAAGTAGATGCAGTACTTACTGATGAAGTAATGGAACGCAAGCTCTGTCTTCTCATCGGGTTTTCGTGAGCGCACCCCCTGAGCGGCCAGTGGCTGTGCTGCCCTGATGACACCTTCCTCTTCAGTCCTCCTGTCCTTGAAGCTATTAAGGGACAGGAAACGTCAAAAGGAGGCCAAGGCAAAGGACGCAGATAACCCACGCCGTATAGTGACTCTGTTTCTTATCTGCTTTGTCATTTCTTTGAAGGCAGGATCTCCGTTGTAACAGGGACCGAGTGAGGCGCCAAACATGCAGTGCTCGTTTCTGTGTGTGCTCGTGGTGCTGCTGATAGAGGTCTGCACTGCCCGAGGACTCTCCCTGAAGAGCCACGTCGGCGTGCTCCAGTTCTAGGAGCCTTCTGCGGAAGTCATTCTCTCCTCAAGGACAGCCAGTTATGGGGGTGGTGATTTCATGGCTCAGCTGGCCAGTCCCTGGTGCCCAGTGTTTTGAGCAAACAGCAGTTTGTTTGTTTGCTGTGAAGCGATTTCTAGAAGAGATGAACAATAAAATCGGTCGACTCTGAGTAAAGCAGATTACTCTTCATAACGTGGGTGGGCCTCGTCCAATCAGTTGAAGATGCTAAGAGGAAAAAGACTGCGGTTCCCGGAGGAGATGGAAATTTTCTTCCAGGCGGCCTTTGGACTCAAGACTACAGCATGTACTTCTCCTGAGTCTCCAGGCTGCCGGCCTGCCCTGCAATTTCAAATGTGCCAACTCCCACAACCCTGTGGTCCCATTCCTTAGAATCTCTCCCTCCCCTTCTCTCTCTCACCCTGATGAATGCAGCAACTCTCTATTGCTTGCCATAAAACATAGAATTTTCTTTTTCCTGAAGTGTAAGTCTCACCACAGTTGGGTTTGACCTTACACGTGTGACTCTGTTAATTGTTACCCTTGTGTAAAACTCCCGTTCTGGTCATACAGTGTTTTCATGGAACTCTGTCTGTTCAATTCACAGCTCACAAACCAGCATCCCGCGTATGGAACGCCTCTGTCTTCCTTTTCTTACCTCACTCCTGTTCATCCTTCAAGAGTTAGTCCAAGCCCCCCGTCCTCTGTGATCACATCTGCCTTACCCCACAATGCTGCTACCTTTAGGGCCCCCTTTCATAATTCAGTTATCACTCCCCAGAAGAACCTCACGTGTGACCCACCGGGTACGTGCCTGGTGCTGGGGACACCGTGACGCAGTGTGTGTCATGTGGTCCCACCGTGCACAGGCTCACCACTTATCACCACGCGGTGCGACAGAGTAGCCGGTAGGAGGAGGGAGGAAGGTGCTCTGGAGGGCAGCCTTTCAGTCTCCAGTGAGAAGCACAGGATCAGCTCAAGGAACCAAATAGCAGACACGTTAGTCACAGGTTTTCAGGGAGCCAAACTCTGGGGAAATGCAGCCAGGCCCGAGTTCGGTGGTGCCTAGACAACCGAAAACAAACAAACAGTGTGGTCTTCCACCTGGTGCACAAAAGACCCCTCCCCAGGAATGCGGTGCCTGAGGACTTGAGTCGGGGCCAAGAGTGAGAGTGGGGGGCCCCCCGAAGGGCTGCTGTCCTTGGACTTGGGCTGCGGGTGGATGCTGAGAGCCAGAAGCCCGGGGGGAGGTATAAATGCTAGGTGTGTGCAAAACTGCCCCTGGGATAGGACTTGTGATTTATGTCAGCTGTAAGTCACCTGCGCTGCAGTTCTTATGCTGGACTCACTGTGCTTCCGACACCCATGCCTGAGCCACCGTGAGCAGGGCCAGGCGGCCACCATTGTCCCTGTGCCGGCCAGCACCCCGCAGAGTGGAGCTTGGTTGTGTCACAAGATTGGCCTCTGGGGTGCAAACCGTGCCCGGTGCCCCGCCTGGCGCTCAGAGTGCGTGTGCTGCTCTGCAGCCGGGAGCAGACGGGGACACAGCACACAGGTCCTCTGAGGATGCCATGAGGGGCACCGAGCCGGCGATGGCTATGGAACGCGGGCGGAAGAGCTGCTGCTTGCCACACAAGCCTTCCTGTAAAGGGGCCTTTCGGGCCGTGAGCCTCGTGGAGGCGGCGAGGAGGGAAGGTCCAGACCTGAGGGGGCCCATGTGGCATCTCCGAGATGCCAGGCTGAGTTAAAGTGCACACAGCACGGCACTTTCACAGCACGTCCTCCCTGGGTGACCATGCATCTGGCGGCCCAGCTTCGCCCCTGCCAGGACTAGCCGGCTGGTGATTTTTATCCCTCAGCGTCTCTGTCAGCCTCTATTTTTAACCAGGACCGTTTATGGTGCCCCCAATTCTGTGGAAGCTTATTTACGTTTCTTTTTTTTCCTGAAAACTTGTGACCTGCAAGATTGGCGCCTCTTACGTTTCCTTTCCTGCTTGCTGCGTAGTTGGCATGTGTGACAGGGAGCCTGTGGGATGAAGGACAGTCCCCGGTCAGGGACACAGGCACTGTGGCCAGCACACTGACCGCCCCACTGCCCAGGTGACGAGCTGAAAGCCGTTTGGTGTGTGTGTGTGCGTGTGCACGTGAACACATCTGTGCATGTGCTCGCATGTTTCTCTGCATATGTGTTTGCATATTTGTGCACGTGTATTTGTGTGCATGAAGACATGTATATATGTGTGCACATGCACAGGTGTGCGTGGGTCTGTTGCACATGTGTGTGCATGCGAATATCCACATGGGTCTTGCATACGTGTGTGCACATGTATGCACGTGTGCGTGCATATGTGCCGCCTGGCCGCTCCTTCCCCTTGAACTACTAGAGGCTGTGGCCGGCCTGACTCGCCTCCGGTGCCCGAGTCTCCTTTCCTTCCAGCTTTGAAGGCTGCGTCTTGCTGCCTCCACCCCCTTGCCGGCTCCTGAGGCTGCACCTGCGTTTCTGACGATTCCCTTCACTTTCCCGAGCATGTGGAGGCCCTTCCAATCTCGAGACATGTCTCCATGTCTGTGAAATGATCCGCAAGTGTTTCTGAGGGTTCCCCTGCGCTCGGCAGCCTCCAGGGTTACCCCAGTGGTCCCTGGCCCCTGTTACCCTCGCAGCCCCACCCCTCGGTGTGGGCTGGCCTCATGGACTCGTGGACTCGCCCTTTCCTGTCTGGCATTAGGCTGCCAGAGACTGTGCTCTGTCCTGGGTGAGCTCTTCTGCTCGCTCTCCTTGCCTCCCTCCTCCTGGGGAGCTGGCTGCAAGTTGGAGGCCGCCAGCCTGTGGGGAGGGGCGGGAGCCAGGCGGAGCTGGAGGCTGGGGGGGGGAGCTGCTAGTGCCTGCTGCTGCTGCCTGGGCCTTGGATTTGGGCCTCCGAGGAGGCGGCAGGCGGAAGCATGAGAAGATCAGGAAAACGTTGTCAATACCTGGAGAGAGACGGGCCTTGTCAACAGGTGGAAGGAAGCTTAGTGGCACCATTGTGGCCGCTGTGTGGGAATAGAACCTAAAGTGCCTAAAACTGGGTGCCCCGGGAGGACTCCCAGCAAAGTTGGAAACGCCTGCTGTGTTAACCGTGCAGTGGGGCCTTCTCCTCCTCTCAGGTTCATGGGAGGGGGTTCAGTACAATGGGGGAGGGGAGCTGGCTGCGCTCTCTGGCTCAGGTCTGACATTTGTTTCACGTCTTGAAAGCCTGGGACTGATTGTTTTTCTGAGCAGACTCATCCCTGGATCCTAGTTCTCGAGGACCCCGCAGCCCCGAGCCGTCCCCACTTTGCTTTCCTCCCACCCCATTCCTTCTCTGTCCAGGTCACAGTGTTGGCCCTTGTGTGTCCCCCGTCCCCGCCCCACACCTCCCGAGTGGGTCTAGTGAGGGCGCAACTGGAGGAAGAACAGGAAGGAGACAACCTGTGTGTTCCTTTTACAAAAGTATGTTTGACGGCGACAATCTTCTTGTCCCAATCAGTGAGGGACCTAATTGTATATCTAGATATTTAGCAAGTAAGTCAGACTTGAGTGTACCGGTTAATGAAGTTCGGACACCAGCGTTTTCCCCCGTGAATGCAGTAGAGGGGCTGACTTGGGTGGGGGAGTGACAGCAGTGTGGGGACGGACGGAGAATTCGGGAGGCTGGGGAGAGCGTCCTGGACTCCGCCCCCTCCCCAGCCTTGCTTTGGGGCTTGAGGACACAGGAGTGTCCTTCTAGCTCCTTTTCTCAGAGTTCCCTCCTTTCCCCAAATCTTGAGGGGTGTGGGTTCCGGAAGCTGCTTTCCCGGAGGCTGGCACGTCCTTAGACTGTCCCTCCCAGGAGCCTGTGACAGGAGACCAGCAGACCCTTCACCACCTTCTCTCCCAGAAGAGGATGAAGAAAGGCTTTTGACTTCATCCCTGACCCACCTCTCGACCTCGGGACCCCGGGAACTGTGGTTCATTAGGGGGCAGTTAGTTTCAGAAAGCCTGTCTGGACCCATGGCCTGTCACTGGCCTGAGTGTTGACAGAGTGTGACAGTCCCAGGGTTCTGCCCCCAGCTGCTGGTGCTGTGGTCACCTGGTCCGACCTCTCCAGACCAGGAAGGGATTCCCCAGGGGGCGGTCAGACACATGCCTGCCTCCCAGGCCGGGAAAGAGGCAGTTGGGGTTGGTCTTCCCACCTCCTCTTCCTGCACCTGTCCCCAGGGCTGTCAGCCAGGGTGCCTGGCCACACCTGTCCCAGATCGGAGTGCTGCGTTTGCAGTGGGAGCCGGTGGCCTGGAAACGCTGTGTCTTCTCTCAGTTACAGGCCTTTCTGGACCTGTCCGTGTGGCCTCCATGTCCCAGGGGTTCTCTCCTGGTTTCCCAGTCTGCACAGTTTTGCCCTTTCCAGGGCGGTCTTTTCACCTGTGTCTTTCAAGCATTCCATTGCATTTTCCATTTCCCATGTGCTAAGAGGTGATTTGTTTGTTTTTTTCCCTAATGAAGTTACTTTGGAAAAAACAAAGCGCCTCATGCTGTTTCTTAGACATGGAGGTTCCTGTGTGACCGAGGGCGGGAGCCTGAGTCCCCCGGCCCCACACCCGCCCTGGACTGTCCTCCAGGCACTTGTTCCTTCCCGTGGTTTTGGGCTCGGCCTGTGCGAAGGGGACAGGCTTTTCCTGGTGGGCCTGGTGTCTGCTCAGCTTGATGATGACACATATGTGCTTTGTGTTCTGAGAGCCGTGGTTTTGACTGGAGAGGGACTGGCGGCCCTTCCCCCAACGGAACCCCAGTCAGGGTCTTCCCGGCCTCCCTGGGGAAGACCCTTCCAGACCAGGCCTCCATCCTGGAGCCTGTGAGCCTGAAGGCACTCGTTCAGGAGCCCGAGTGGGAAGAGGCAGTTTTCCAACACTGATTACGTGAGCCTGCACTGCTTCCCACGGGCAGTACTGGGCCTGCCCGAGACAGGCCCAGGCGGCCATCGATTGGGCCGCGCTGTGCTGTAGCCTCTCAGAGGAATACGTATCACTCCTCTGCTCCCCTGGGTCAGGGACGGGTGGCTTTGTCCCTGCTTGCATAGGTTTCCATGCCACTTGCTTTCTCAGCCTTCGGTCGGTTCCATATGTCGTTTCCATCGTGTATCTTCCCTCTGTTTCCCCTTGTGCCTCTGCTGTCAGCTCTTGCTTGTCACCTTGCTTGTCCACTTGCTTGTCACCACTTCTGCTCTGTTTGTCCTCAGAGATGAATGGCTTTGAACACTCTGCTCCTGGGCTCGGGAGGTGTTTCTGCAGAGCAGAGGGACGGAAGCTTACTCCTAACGGTCTTTAACCAGAGAACTCTGGGTGCTTCTTTCTTTATTTCTTTCTTCCCTCCTTTTTGCCCTCCTTTCCCCCCCCCTCCCTTCTTCCTTCCTTCCTTCTCTAGTGGGTGTGTACTTCTCGTACTTTGAACAAAAATGATAAACCGAAATATAACACAGGCCCATGAGTAGCTCTTGTCAGTGTTCCAACAGCAGAGCACACACATCGAGTTTACATGTTAACACACGCTTGTGCCCCAGGAAGCGTCTCCGAGGGCCACGGGCCCTAAGCTGCTCGTGAGAGAGTTGTCATGACTCCATGGGAAGCACTTTTCCTTTCGCAGCGGTAGATAAAATCATGGCATCCTTCCTGCTGAGGCTGTTCCCCATATTCCAATATTCTGCTAGTGAGACATAAACTAGAAATGTAAAAAAAATAAAAAAAAAGAGTTACAAACTAACCTGACACAAGTTAAAATGACAAAAAAGTTGTAAAAATAAGTAAAGGGCTGAAAATTGCCTCTGATGATCACAATCCCCAATACGAAACAATGAACAAAAACCAGAACGTTCTCTTTTGACTAAATAATTTCACGCACACGTTCATGTGACCGTCATTCCAAATTGCCCCCGTCAGAAGCTCTGAGACTTACGAACTGCCCCTTAACCAAACCTAAGAGGGTTTTTAATAAATTGCAAACGTAGTTGTGTTGTCTGATTGTAGGAGTTGTGCTGGCGCCTTGGCTGAAGCTGCCTCTGTAGGTAGCAGGCGCAATCCACAGCCTGAATTCCCTTCTCTCCTAGTAAATCAGGATGTCTTGATGGACTTATTTTTGACTTTTTAAATCAGTGCCCCTTACCTAGCTATCTGTACATCCTGTGTGACGGCTGGATGACACCTCGCCACGTCAATATGCCACACGTGAGGTGACCATTAACACTGGTTTTACTGTTCGGAAAAGCACATGATGGTGCTGAAGCATCTAGAAGGATGAATAATTGCTTAGGACATGGAGGAGAGAGGTTCAAGGGCTTGAACAAGCGAGGGACACACCGAGCACAGGGACGCCAGGAAGCAGGGCAGGTGCTCTTCGTGCCCTGCCTGCCTGCATGCCAGGCCCAGTGCGCACGTGCACTTCTGTCCCAGAGACAGAAGTCCCAGGCACCCAGCTGCACACAGTTGTCCCCTGCCCGTCTGCCGCTGTGTGCCTGGAGCACATTCGGGCACCTTCCTGGAATGCAGTGATCCCCTTTGCGAGGCTGAGGAGACACAGCTGAGTGCCACCAAGAAATCCATGCATCTCTGCTCCCCGTGCTTTAGTCACTTCACAGGTATTAAAGGAAACACCTGGTTTCTGTAGGCAAGCATCCAGACAGAGAGCTGTGAATTAAATGTCCTACATCAGGAAAGCAGGTCTCTACTTTGCGGCACACTTTCCCAGAGACAGAGGTTTGAGGCAAAACTCAGAGCCAGACCAGAGCCAGACCAGCAGACTGTGGCCTCCCCATGAAGTCAGAGAGGGCTCCTGGTGGTGCAGACAGAGCAAAGCCAGGTAGACGATGTGGCCGAAATTCTGTGGCAACAATGGGCTGTTCCTGCAGGTGGCGTAGGTGGTGTAAGGTGGGAAAGGTGGGAAAGGTGGTGTAAGGTGGGAAAGGTGGGAAAGGTGGTGTAAGGTGGGAAAGGTGGTGTAAGGTGGTGTAAGGTGGCGTAAGGTGGTGTAAGGTGGTGTAAGGTGGGAAAGGTGGGAAAGGTGGTGTAAGGTGGTGTAAGGTGGCATAAGGTGGGAAAGGTGGTGTAAGGTGGTGTAAGGTGGTGTAAGGTGGTGTAAGGTGGCGTAAGGTGGGAAAGGTGGTGTAAGGTGGTGTAAGGTGGTGTAAGGTGGTGTAAGGTGGTGTAAGGTGGGAAAGGTGGGAAAGGTGGTGTAAGGTGGTGTAAGGTGGCATAAGGTGGGAAAGGTGGTGTAAGGTGGTGTAAGGTGGTGTAAGGTGGTGTAAGGTGGCGTAAGGTGGGAAAGGTGGTGTAAGGTGGTGTAAGGTGGGAAAGGTGGTGTAAGGTGGTGTAAGGTCAAGGGGCCAGTATTGCCTGCACTGTGTCCATGGTCACGGAGTGGGTGCTAAGTCAGCCAAGGACGCGTTTTCAGATGAGCACAGGCAGATGGGGGTTCTGGACGAGCGTTCTGGACCGCCATCGGGCTGTGTGCTGGGCCGGTGCGGGAGGGGTTGCTGAGGGTGATCGAAAGCCTTCTCTGTTGGGGTACCTTCTTACTCTGCATTCTGTTGGGACAGCTCGTATCTGGGGTACACATGCCTCTGTATTCCTGGAAAGCTGTATTTCTGTTGTCACTTTAAACTGTTTTCCTCCTAAAGGCAGGTCTCATATGAAAAAGAGGAAGGGACTCCGAGATTGTGGTTAAGAAGTATGGAGAACCCAAAGCCATTCAGTTCGGCCAACTTAGGAAGACTTGGCTGCTGCACGTTTCCTTAGCTCTGGGTCTCGCCATGCACACGCCTCCTGTCGCCACTGGTCTTGGTAATGATGGGCTTGTAAAACTACTGTTATTTTTAGCTCAGCAACTGATATATTCTATAAGCTTCATGTACTAGTAAACATAGCTTCATGAATGGAAAGGCGAAACTAGCTTCTGGATGTTATGTCTCAGGTTTCCGTAAACCTGTGCTGAGCCTCCTGGCTGTACAGCAGGTTGTGACCTCATGTGAGAGGGGTTCATGAGACCAAGGGTCCGTTGGCAAGAGACGCTCCTCTCAGAACCGTACAGGTCTCCCGTCCACCGTAGAGGGAATGTTCCTGCCACGGAAGCAGCAGTTTTGTGTCTGGCTTTGGGAAACAGAGCTTTCTGTAGAAACACTGAAACTTAACTTGGAAGACACTGTTGTGTTGTGAGGTTGAAGCATTACCAGTACGTCAAAAACCAGTTTATTTATGTATTTTTTTCCTTGTTTGGTGGTGAATCTCCAACAAGATGCAAAACTGTGAGTCAGTGATGGTGTCTGGGCTGGAGCTCTCCCAGCTGCTGACCATTGTGGAGGCAGGTCCTGCATCCTGGGGGAAACTGAGGCAGGGTCCCGCTCCCACCACTCCTTAGCTGTCCTGCACTGTCTCGGCCTCACTGTTGTCCTCTGTAACACAGAGATGTAGTCAGGGAATGTGTGTAAAACACCACATTTTTACACACATTTCAGTTATTAAACATTTCCATCAAGGGCCAGAAAGGTGTTGGCATAAAACTTGTATAGCATCTTGAGGAGGAAGCAGACACTTGTCCAAAGGACAAATTTCAAACAATTCAAATGACTTGTTACTTATGCATGAAAACAGAGAGGGGCCGTCTGACGGAGGCTGAGGATTCAAATGCACACGCCCACCCAGTCCACTCGGACCCCACACTTGCGCCCACCTCGTCCTGCTGTCCCGAGGCGGCCAGCTCTCCAGTGCTGTCTGATTGTCAGACCCCTGTCTGTCTTCAACCTTCAGTGGCATGCAGGTTTCCGGACTTGGGGCTTGTGCTAAAAGCCCAGGACTGCTGTGAGGGTCACACATCCTTCATCCATCGACCAGACGGAAGAAGGAAAGGGAGGACACAATGGCAGAGCTGAAGAAGGGGCCAGAAGCCCCCAGAACTACCAGAAAGAGACAATTCTCTTGTTCAGAGGTAAAGTCTGGAGCAGTTCCATGAGTGGAGAGGAGCCTGACCACCAGATGAGAGGACAGTTACCCAGAAGTGACCTAAGGAAAACCGAGGGAACTGCCAAGATTCTTCTTGCCAGGGTTAGGTAGAAAGCAGAAGATAGTAACGCCGGAAGTGACTAGTGACAGCGGCCCAGGGTGGACGCCTCCATCAGGGCGCCTTCAGTCCCACTCGGCCGACACTCAGGACGATGCCTCTGAGTTTCATGTCACAGACACTGAATCAGCAGAGGCATGTGGTTAACGGTCTTATACTTAGCACCCTGAGCTGGGAAAGTGAGCTGACGAAAAGATTTCTAGCCAAACATGAATTAGCCAGACATAATAACTAACTGATATCACGCCCACACAAGAATAAAATCCTTTTGCAGTTTTAGCATAGAGGAATAAATGAAAAAGTAAGCCAGTCAGCCGGATGAAAGCCTTTTTGTAACGGCCGAAAGCAGGAAAGTCATTTGGAAACACGAGGGTGGCTACAGCACAGGGTGATTCGTCTGTATTGCAACTGTCATCAGTGCCAGAAACTCAAATTCTGGATCCATAAGCCATGATTTAGAATGGGCTCTTATCACTTACTAAGTAAAAAACCTACACATTTCCAGGGAACTTCTTCTGTGGGCTTCTCTGTCCTAGAGGAACCTTTTGGAAAATATAAGCTGATTATTCCCTGTCTTATTGTTGAACTAAGTGAATTTACTTGTATATCCTTTCTAACGAGGCGGCACTCACGTGGCATTCAAGCCAGCAATAAGTTTCTTGGAAAGTTTGACAGACAAGAAAGTTTGACAGCTTAAGAATAACAGACAGACATGACGATGTCTGGGTGTTTTTAATAAGTATTGATGTTCTTCATGAAAATGGAAACTGATTATGTCTCTGAAGTCCACTTGTAGTATCTATAGAACCCAGGACTGGGCCTGTGTTGTCCAGGGGTCTTTGAAGGACCCACCGAACTCATGTCGGTGTCCTGGGCAAACACTGCAGTGGTCTCTGGGGAGTCCCCAGTAGGTCCTGCAGTTGATGCAAAAGCTGGTTGAGATTCTTGAATAAAAGGCCTGGAGGGCTCCCGAGTCTTCTTCTGGCTCCTGTTCGTTCTCCAGACCTTTGCAGGAAATGCAGGGGAAGGGCAGGCACTGCACCTTTGGGCTTCTGGGCTCTGGTCCCAGTTCTGCTGCTCAGGAGACCTGGCAAAGCGAGCACTTTGGTGCTTTCCCTCCTCACCTGTCCGATGGGAGCGATCATTCTTCTCCTTCTCTGTCCCTGAAGCTGATGGAACATGCTTTCACTCTTCCAAGTTCCAGAGAGATGTGCAGTCAGACAAGTCATTCAGCTGGCGGCTTGCAGTCCCCTCCCCGAAGGAGAGAGCAAAAACAGAATTGTTAGTAGCAAATGCTCTTTAAAGGATTTATGTCAGTGTGGGATACAAATTTTCCTCTTTGGACGATCTTAGAATGGGCTGTATGCAGTATTTACTTTTGTATTTTTACCTTAATTTTTATTAACGTTCCCTAATAGCATTCCTTATTTCCTTAATCATTCACAGCTGCTTTGCTCACCTGTTTCTCGGGAACCTAGAGCAGTCCCCAGAGTTTTATTATAATTTCCTCCTGAGCCCTCAAGCCAGAAGGAATGTGTTTAAAGTACTTAATAGATTCTCTGGGCCCTGGAATTTGAAGGCGAATTCTTAGAGTAGCCTGCTTTCAGGATGATGCATTTCTTCCCCATCTTCCCCGGACCCAAGTCCATGACTTTCCTGATGAAAATGGGAAGCCTGCTCCCTCTGCAGCCTGGGACCCAGTGGTGGAGTAGCACTGCCTTGGCTCAGCAGCCATCCCAGAGTTTGCTGCTACAGCCCCCACCCCCACTCACAGCTAAGCTCCGGATTAAACACCAGATTAAAAACCAGATTTGGATTTTCTGTTTTGTCCTTTTTTACCAGTGCCCCGGACAAGTCAATCGATCCATTGTTCTTGAAAATCTTCACTCTTGGTTTTCCATGTGAGCCAGAATTAGGGCTTTTTCCTGTGAAGTTGTAAGCCAAGGCTAAACTATTTCAGCAATGTTGTCTGCAATGGATACTATCCAGAGTCTGGGTGTGCAAAATTCTCCTGGTTTCCAAGCAGTCTCCACGGAGGAGTGCAGCCCCCACAACTTTGTGGGCGCTGCGTAAACACCCCAAAGGCTCTGCCAGAACCGCTCAACAGCAGGCACATTCCTGCCACACTTGCAGGGGCCACCCCTGCATGCGTGTCAGACCCTGGATCTGTGGGTTCAAAACACATGCCCGAGTGGATTAACCTGCGCAAAGATGCCCCAAACAACCCTCCGTGTATTTTCTGGTCCATGATGTGTTGAGCGTTGTCCCTGTTGGAGACCAACTAATCAATCAGCAAGTTGGAGAGGCGACATTCCAGGCTGAAAGAAGTGGCATTAGAGTCAGGAGGGGGTGCTGGGGACTGACCTCGGTGACACGTTAACGCTGCTGGGTGGCCCTGGCTGGTGCTTTGGGACAGAAGGGTGCAGAGCATCTGTGGTTTTGCCAAGCTCTCCCAGGGCGCGCCAGTGTTTGTGCGCACGCGTGTGTGCACGAGTGTTCTCGTGTGTGCCTACGCTTGTGTACGCGCGCGTGTGCGCCGTCGCCGGGAAGGAGCCACGCACAAGCACCAGCAAGTCACAGCAGGGCCTGGCGGCCCCCGTGGAGCCTTCGCTCCAGCAGACCCACGCCCGGGGCGGCCCTTGGGCCCAAGCAGGCATCCGAGCTGAGCGGGCGCGGCGGCGGGCGCGGGAGGTGGGGCTCGGGAGGAGCGGGCAGGGAGGGAGGAGTGAAGAGGGAGGCGGCTCCGGGACGCTCTGCAGTTACTACTTGACAGCAGCCAGGCAAGCCGCGAGGGACGCGGAGGAGCGCTCCGTGCAGGGAGGGCAGCTGGTCGAGTCCGGCCGCCTGGGGTCGTGGGGAGAGGACCGCGGGTAGCCCCTCCGCCCGGCTCCCGGCCGCTGCTCCGTGTTGCCGCGCGCCCCGCCGGCACCATGCTGCTGCCCCAGCTCTGCTGGCTGCCGCTGCTTGCGGGGCTGCTCCCGCCGGCGCCCGCGCAGAAGTTCTCGGCGCTCACGGTGAGTCCCGATCCGGTCCCTGCGCCAGGTGCGGAGAGCAGGTGATCCTCGAGGAGGTGGCGCCTCCTCCCTGGCAAGGCCTGGGCAGGTGGGACCCGGGCGGGTACGTGGTGTGCCAGCCAGGCTGGACGGCCTCTGGCTGCGGCGGGCTCCTGGGATCCTACCGCTGCGGGTGGGCGGGAGTTGGGGTGCGCTGCCCTCCTCGCGGGTGGGCAGTCCCCGCGCGGAGACAAGGTCTGCGAACGCCTGCACCTCTCTGCGGACCGTCCGAGGCGGACCCACCAGGGACTTGGTACCCACTGACCGCTGACCCGCCGGCTCTCCAAGCGTGCGCTCGCTGGGCGAAGGGGCTGCAAGTTGTGGGACCGGCTCAGGGCCCACAAGTTTCGCCTGACTTCCCCCGAGACCCTCCCTAAGCAGAGTTAGGGAAAGCAGATGACATTACAAATAAGGATCATTTGTCACTCCTGTAAGCGGGCAGAAATGGGAGGGCGGAGGCGCCTCCTAGTCCTGTGGCCGCTTTGCCCTCCGGGTCCTCTCCCAGGGCCCGTGCTGCGCGCAGGCCGGCGCGCGCCCCAGCGCGTGGGTCACTGCGGTTGACCGCTGTGTGTTTTTCTAGCTGCGACTTCTAGAGGACGGCCTTGGCCGGCGAGGCGCACGGTGCCAAGCACGGAGCTATGTCCAGGGGCTGCGCCAAGCCACCGGCCGCTGGCCCAGGCCGCGTCTGCAGTCCCCCAGCTCGGGCAGACCTCGTGGGCTTGCAGTGTTTGCAAACCCATAATTAATGCAATCTGCAGAAACGAAAACATTCCACTTAAATGTGTTTTTGAACAAGTGCTTGAGAAAACACGAAGGTAGAGCGAACACCTCTGGTGGAGAGACGCTTTTAAGTGGCCAGGGACTTGTCCTGAAGGCGTTTATTGTATCGAAAATAGACGGTTGAAATGAGCTGTGGTCCGGTTCTGCTTTTCAGCAAATTTGAAGCACTCCTTTGAGTCTTTTCTTTCTTCCTTTTTTTTTTTTTAAAGCAGTAAGAGGGGGAAGGAGTTGGTGAGTTCATGGTTCATACTTAAAATTCTTCTGGAGCCGTCCTGGGTCCCTGCCTTGTGTCTGCAATGGCTTGCAGATTAGAAACTGCTAACTTTCGCAGGCGCAGCTTTCCCGCACAACTGTTATCTCCCCAGAGGGGCCCATCCGACATTTACGGTGTGTGTTTGTATGTGTACCCATCTCTACATACACACACAGGTGTGCACAGGCACACGTACACACACTCAGAGGCACACGTGCACACGCACACACACATGCACACATACACACACTCAGAGGTGCACGTGTGCACCCACACACACACTCAGTGGTGCACACACACGCTCACACACACATACTCAGAGGCGCATGTGCGCAGACATGCACACACATACAGACACTCGGAGTCACACGTGTGCACACATGCACACACACTCAGAGGTGCACATGTGCACGCACACATGCACACTCAGGCACGCACACACACACACACACACTCAGGCACACATGCACACACACACACTCAGAGGTGCACGTGTGCATGGACACACACACTCAGAGGCGCACGTGTGCACACACACACACTCAGGCATGCATGCACACACACAGACTCAGAGGTGCACATGTGCATGGACACACACACTCAGAGGCGCACGTGTGCACACACACACACTCAGGCATGCATGCACACACACACAGACTCAGAGGTGCACATGTGCATGGACACACACACTCAGAGGCGCATGTGTGCACACACACACACTCAAGCACGCATGCACACACACACTCAGAGGTGCACGCACACATGCACACTCAGGCACGCACACACACACACTCAGGCACACATGCACACACACACTCAGAGGTGCACGTGTGCATGGACACACACTCAGAGGCGCACGTGTGCACACACACACACTCAGGCACGCATGCACACACACACAGACTCAGAGGTGCACGTGTGCATGGACACACACACTCAGAGGCGCACGTGTGCACACACACACACTCAGGCACGCATGCACACACACACTCAGAGGTGCACGCAAACATGCACACTCAGGCACACATGCACACATACACACTCAGGCACACATGCACACACACACACTCAGAGGTGCACGCACACACGCACACTCAGGCACGCACGCACATAGCACACACACATGCACACACTTGCCCCTACAGTGCAATAAAGGCGATCTAGGGACAGACCAATTCTCAGAATGAGACCCTCGTGTTTCCTTCCACAGCTGCCACAGATTTTCTGGAAGTGCAAAAAGCAGACTGTCATCTGCTCGCTGTCCTTGGGGGAGCCTCAGCCGGGTGGTCCCTCTGAGGAAAAGCAGAATCCGTGTGGTTAGTTATTGGAACAATTTAAATCTCTGTAGATCTTTTCTTCTCTCCCCTCCCGTCTTCTAATTTAACCGTTTGGCTTCAAACCTCGGGTCCTGTGCCTTCCCCGAGCTGACTCTCAGGGTCTCCGGGCTGCCAGCCACACGTGGGACTTCTGTGGGGGGAAGGGACTGGAAGTGTGATGCTCCAGTATGTCTTGCACTGCACTGCTCCAGAAAACTTTTGGCCTGAAAATCACATTTGCAAATAAAATGCTGTGTTGCTTTTGCATCCAGAA
Source organism: Rhinolophus ferrumequinum (assembly GCF_004115265.2). Classification (NCBI taxonomy): domain Eukaryota; kingdom Metazoa; phylum Chordata; class Mammalia; order Chiroptera; family Rhinolophidae; genus Rhinolophus; species Rhinolophus ferrumequinum. Next base: position 1,832,977 of record NW_022680354.1, read on the forward strand.
GAAAAGTTTAAAGCCATAAAATATTTTGGCAGGCTGCTTCCCACCCTGCCCCCACTCTAGGACATGAGGAGGTTTTCTGAAGGGCCTCAAGGAAACCTGAGAGGTGCTGGGTCTTTCTGTGCTACTCATGTATCTTCAGATCACTTTGGAGTATTTGGGAACCCTGGTGTTGACAGGAATGGCTTTCTCTCTGCAGGATTCACATGTGCTCTTGAATAAACCAGAGAGGCAACGTGAGTGGGTGAGAGGCTGGAGTGATGGCTGGGTGTCTTCTATAGTGAGTGGGCAGAAAGTAACAATATCTGTTTAGCACATGTGAGGATTAAAGATAAGTCTCAATATGCCCGGTACACGTCAGTTCTCCGATCAGCCTCATCTCTGAGGCTCCCACGGACTGGTACATGTGAGATGGTCTTAAATCCCGGGAGTGTCAACCTGCCTGCTGCTGTGTCATCAGGAGCATGTGGTATTGGCTCCGTGGTCTTGCCACCTGTCACGATGCTGAGAGCACACCGCTTCGCTCTTGGTGTGTGGATGAGCCTAGCCGAGCTAAGCGGTGTAGAGCGGATGTGCCAATTGAGAAAGATGTGATTCTCTGCCTCCTTTGTTCCCTGCAGTTCTTCTCACCAAGAAACAGGCAGCGTCACTGTCTCTTTAGGGCTTAGACGTTTGTCATACCTGTCCTTGGGGCACAGCGTTGCCAGAAGGTGTCACTGGATTTGATCACCCCATGACTTTGTGTTTGAGACTAAGAAAATCTACTTTGCTTGACAATCATTTTTTCTAATTTTCACCACAGTCATTCTTCAGAAATGGCACCATCAGACCCTTGTGTTTTCTCCTATGACTCTGACGGCTTTGCACAACCTGGCCTCAGTGGATCAGACCTCAGTGTTAGCAGGGGGTTTTGCTGAGTGTGAAGCGTGTGTAACCCACTCCAGTTTGGACCTGCGGTGGTACTTCTTCCTGGAGGAAGTGGGTGCATTCTAAGGCCAGCCCATCTGCATTCTTTGTGAGAATGGTTGACTTCTTAATTTTGATTTCCGAGAATGGCTGAGCCTGGGGAATAATTTCAGTATACATCACTGGGGCAGACAGATCACGACTCTTCCACTCTGTCAGAGATGCCGTCATATGGATTTGACTGACAGTCAATAAACCTACACCTGAGTGCTTTCTTTAGGGGCCGTGAGGAATGGGGTGAAACCATGCCCCTTTCCCAGAAGTCTTTGAGATGGAGCCATGCCTCCTTCGGAGCTGACTAAATGGCTCTGCGCTCATCCTTAAACACGGAGTGAAGCCACCCCCCTTCTCGTGCCTTTCCTCCTGGCCGGGGACGGTGCTGTCCTGGGCTCATGCCTGGGTTGCCCCAGTGAGCCCTGGCTGTGCTGTGTGGGCTTGGCTAAGGGCACTCCGTGTTTGCTTCACAACAACCTTTAACCCTCATAACAGCCTAACCAGAAACGGTTCTTGTGTCCACGTTTAAGAGGAGAGGAAATGGGGAGATCCCCAAGACCCTGTAAGAGCCCTGCACACAAAGCTGATCAAGATGCTTCCAAGCTCAACCTGAACTTTTTCTTCCTTTGGGGTGAGGTGGGCTGGGGGGTCCCAGCACAGGTTTTTGTGTCACTTTTAGGGACGTTATAATTCTGCACCACCTTTGCCCAGGACTGCTTGACTGTCAGCGGCTTTCCCACAAGGGTCTGACCTCGTGGGGTGGGGGGCAGGAGGGACAGGGTCGTAGGACTTGCTGGTCTGGGCACCATGGAACCACAGCATAGAAACAGCTGTTTCTCCGCCCTGTATGTATTCATTTGCTTTCAAAGAGAGGGGAGGAGATGGGAAAGCAGTGTTTGCTCAGATACACAGTTTAGAATGTTCCCCTGTTGGCATGTCCACGAGAAGAGCTCATGCTGATTCTGCCGAAACACACACATCAAAGGGCTCTTCCCTGTCCGGGGCGAGTGTGTTCCGTCCTGTGTGGCTGCTGTTCTCACTCCATGTCGGGTGTCTGAGGAGTAATTATGGGTTCTCCTCTCCCACTGGTGGACGTCCTGGAAGGCAGCCTTTCATTCATCAGCACGACATGGGCCACTGAGGGGGTGACGGGGAGGACACCAAACACAATCAAGATTTTCCAACCTAGAAACCCATTTACGTGGCGACTGAAAACCCAAACATCTGGAGGACTCACATTCATTTTGATTTGAAGTCAAGACCGTGAGTAAAACTCTGAGCCACTTCAGGCGCTCACAGGCTTCTGCAGAAAATGGGCACGGATGTGTCATAGGTTGCACGGTTCAGAAGATGATGGATTTCTAAGTAATTCTATATAAAAATCAGCCTTCACAATAAGCCGGGGGTTTAGAATGGGGCTGCTATTAAGATTGCCGGTGTTACCCTTTAGGCAAGGACAACCGTTACATATTTTTGAATTAAAAGATACCCTATTCCACACATACGAGGCTGACTTAGAATGATGAATTCTCAGTAGGATCTTGGAATTAGAGAGAAAACACTAAGAAAAAAAAAAAACACCTGAGTTAATTTATAGAAAACTAGAATTGTCACTTTTGTGTCCCCCATTGAAGCTGTGGGTAATGGGACAAGATGTCACTATTAATGTTTGTACGTCTTCAGAGTTTGAATAACAATCTATTGAATATTTTACTGAAGCCCACAAGAGGAAAGATTTCAGAAAATGAATTTCTAATTTCATAGGGGCTAAGAAGAAATTATTTTAAAAGTGAAAAAGAAAAACAGAAAAACAGACATTATTATGTGGTTTTGTAGTTCCAGGCTGAAAATCAAAGAACAAAGGTTGGCAATAAAGCACTGATGAAAAGAACCAAGGAAAATGTCAACTCACATTTATATTGTCAGGATTAAAAAGAGAAATTATAATGGAAACTGTATACTGTAATATCTGGCCCAATGTAATTAGAATTTTCAACATGGAGGCAGTCTCCGAATGACTACCGAAACCAAATACATTCAGGTTTTTATTATGGGGCATAATGTGGCGTGTAACCAATGAAGTTGGCATTTAAACGAAGGAGAAACGTCAGTAGAGTAAGTGAACGCTCTTCCTCGGATATACACCTTCCTTCTTTTTCCTTTTGTGTCTTTTCCCTGGTCATCTGTTCTCTTCCTTTTTTATGCTTCCGCCATTCCCGTTACGCACATGTCCTCGGCTTCTCTTCCCACCACACACTGACCGTGGGTGCTGCCCTTTCCACGTTAGGAAAGGGATTTGCTGTAATTCCGGAAGGGGTTTGCGTAGTTTCTGTTCCCCGTAGCCTTTGCTGTCAAAGCGTCCGTCTGTCCCCCCTCTGCCGTCTGCCGACCCCTGTCCTGGTGGCCTCTTGCTGTGGTGGGTGGGCCCACTGCTGTCACTGTATCTCCAGCATCGTGTTACTGACCCCTCCATGAGCAAGCCCCGTGCCTATGGCGAGATTATTCTATTTAGGGGTAAGCCAACTGTTAGCATTTGAGGTTGCTGGCAGTCGTCAGTGATAACGCAGTTACCATAGCGTGGAGGGTGTTAGGTAAACAGTGGTCTGTGGTCTGTGTGATCACCGCTCAAACGCTTGAGTGGAGTGGCCACAGTCTGTGAGGCCATCATTCTGGACCTTCTCAAGGTGGCGGGTTCTTAAAGAACAAGTTCATCAGTTTTTTCGCCAAAATGCCACAGTAATAGTGGTGACCTTGTCCAAATTGGGGTGTTTTTGTTTATTTCTGCTCTGTCCGGTCATGAAGTCTCCCCGACCCCAGCACAGATGAGCGGAGTTGTAGACAGCGGATATCCTTGCTGGGACTTCCCATCGATTTGCCGGCCCTGGGCAGGTCCATCCCAGCCCAGCCCCAGCAGAGCGAAACAGAAGGTGGGCGTATTCCAGACCAGGCCAAGACGTTACTTCATGGGGAGAGCTTCGTGCCCAGAAAATTGCGTGGAGGGCCCTTTGTGACGTGTGAAACATCGCAATGGGCAGACTCCTGTGGATTCTTCTCCCATGAAGACCCCATGGAGATGAACTTGGGGACCCTCTTGGTGACTGGGAGTGTCCCCCACCCCACGTCTTTCAGGAGCAGCAGGAGAGGAGGCACCTGCCACCCGTGGGGCCAGGACGAGACTCATGCTGGCTCTTCTTGTGTGGCTGAGGCCACACGAGCTGTCCCATAAGCAGCGACCTCTTCCTATGAGGGAGCTACATGTTGGTGTTGACGGAGAAAGGACTTTCTAGCCGTCTGGGCAGTAATGGAAGGTGCATTAGTGAGTGGGTAGGCTGATTAATTTTTCAGGGTACATTTCAGTTCTAGGATGGCAAGATGTGTGATTCCTTTAACCAGGCCTCTGCATTGGGCAGACACGCTCCCCAACTCTTCCAGTTCCATTAGAACTCCGATTGGGTTTGGTGGTGTTGCTCTAATGACAGCTCAAAATCTAACCCCAGTGCTCAGTCTCTTCCCTCTAATTTCCCTTTTCCTCCCTCTCTTTGTTCACATGTAATCACATTTTTAGCCCATCTTCAGAAGTGAACAAGGACTTGCCTTTTCTTCACTGTAGCTTGTTCCGGTTTTCTGAGTACAAACATTAACTGACGCACAGATTACTCTCTCCATATATGTGAATTGCATTCACACACTTGCACTTTTCTTAGGCTACCATAATTGTTTTAGAAAATTGAGGGAAAATATACAGATCAAAAGAAATGTCACAGAACCACTCTGTAACTTTCCTCAGTTTCAGAAGTCACTCTTATACCCTTCCTTATACTTGAAATCAAATTGAAATGAAAAAGACTTCAAAAGATACAGCTGCCCCATTGATAAGAACGAATCACTTTAAAATACGAAACAGAAGTTACAAAATAAGACATAAATTCCATATATACTCATATTAATAATTTTAAAAACAATTCAAGAGATTTGAATAAAGGTATTAGAGCAGAATTTAGTGCATTGTCTCTTTTCAGTTGTATATTCCTTCATTCCACATAAGCCTTGGGTCTGTGCAATGAAGAATTTAAAAAAAACAAACAGTATGCTTAAGAGTAATTTTAAAATAATGATCTTTGAAAAAAAGAAGGTCGTGTCCTGCCATATTGTGGTGGCAAGGTCAAGACTGTCAAATGATGGTGTTTGGAAGTTTGTAGCCAGTTTGGGGGCTTCGGGGTCCAGACAGGGTGCGTTCCGGGTATGGACAGCACTGGCTGCTGCCTTCTGCGAAGTGCCAGCAACTGGAAGGCAGCGCGGTGCTGTGTCTCACTGTCCCACCGCACTGTCGTCTCACAGTGGAGTGTTTTAATATGTCTGATTCACGAGGGACCGTTACGTGCTTTGCAGTGGAACGGATGGGTCAAAAGCAGACACAGGGTGTACCTGTTGAGTCCTGGCCGGGACCCCACTCTCAGCACAAGTCCTCCTGTTTCCTCCCGGGCATCCCACACGCACGAGCCTCGGTCAACATGCTATCGCTGTTGCTTTCCTTAGATGTGCTTGTCTGTAAGCAGGGGGAGGGGAAAAGGGGGAGAAGGAGGAGAGCGAGGGGAGGGCCCTGCCTCCTGCCCACGCCAAAGGAAGTCTGGGCCGGGGGGCTCTCATCTCTGGAAAATGGGAGACGCAGTTCTGAACATTAAAAGACAGCTGCTTGGACCATCCTCGTGCCGGCTCTAGGGCCATTCACTGCGGAAGAAGACGTGTCACAGGAGGGCTCTTCTCGGCCCCTACGGAAGACGCTGCTGAGTACTTCTCGGCAGGGACTGGTTTCAATGCAGACGGAGATTCACGTAACTTTGAAAACTTTAGCTATTGATGAGTCAGTAAGAATTGACATTGTGTGTTTCCATGGACCACTTATTTAGGTATTTAAGAAGATTACTAGGTTGTCTGAAGACAGGACCCCTCTCGTGTCCCCCTCCCCTTATTCTCAGGCCCGGGTTCTCTTCCAGTGTTTGGAGGACGCTGGGGGCGGGGGCTGAGTGAGTGATCAGCTCCTAAGCTCCATGTCTGAAGGAACGGTCGCAGGCGCTCCGGCTCCGCCGCCCCGCTCTGAACCTGCTCCGCCCGGGTGCTGCTCGGTCAACGCCGGTGGACGAATGGGCCCCGGGCCCAGACACAGGAGCTCAGAGGCGGTGGTCCCACACGTGGAGTTGACTCTGCACGACGGCACCAGTGTGTGCTAGGCGGACGTTCCTTTCCAGCTGGAGGCCCCGCCAAGCCAGTCTCTGCAGGCAGTTGTTGGAAGTCAGTGAACCCACAGTGAAACTGTGTGTATTATTGCTGTTACGACTGGATCTGTGTCCTGAGGCCATTACCCCGGGCTGGGACAGTCCCTTCCGGTTTGTGCACATTGTCTGAGCCTGCTCCGCGTTCCTGGGCCTGGGTGGCCCAAAGACACCTGCGGGACAGGCCAGGCCTCACTCCGAGGAGAGGATGTTCAGGGTGAATTTCCATTTGCTGCCTGGATTCACTGCCCGGTGAAAACTCCTCAGGAGACCTGCTTACATCTGCCCCCTTCCTTGTACGCTCCCTGGAGTTAATGACTTAAACATCATCCATAAAATGCTATATTGACTCCCAAGTACATGTTACTGTGAATCATACTCTAAAAAGTTTATGCTGAGGCAGTGATTGACACCTGGTGAGTGAGGCCCCGTTCTCAGCGCCACGGGCACAGGCCGTCTCCTGGACACACACGTCCTCCCAAGTGACAAGGTGGCTGCATCTGGAGTGGGATGAAGACGTCCGTGTAAAAACTAAATGGTCTTTGCCCTCGGCACCCTGCTCCCCAAGCAGAATGCACCAGCTTTGTGTGTGTCTCATTTGTCCTCTGGTATCCTTGCCAGGCAGCTGTCTGTGCTTCATGGGCGTATGTGTTTTGGGTTTCTGGAAGCCCCTCGGGGTGAGGAAAGTGAGTAACAGCTCTGACCTGAACATACACGTCGTTCCGTTCTCGCTGGGCTGGCTCCCCGCGTGTGCTGGTGCCAATCAGGTCTTCACTCTTAAAAGATTGATCTCCTGCAGGGAGTTGCCAAAGACAGATCTTCCTTTTCATTCAGAGATATAATCCAGGTGGAGTCCTGGGTCCCTTTTTCACACTCTTGGCATTGCTCCTACCTGTGGTGCCGCCTGAGCTCACGTGGGGCCCTTGGCAGGTACCAGTGGAAGCTGTGGGTCCTAACTTTCCACGCTCCACCCGTCGACCACACGGGGGAGCCCGAGAGCAGCCTGGCCAGGGCGCTGGGAGTGGGGGTCGGTGGGCAGGGAGGCGGGGTTTGGGGTTAGGACCACCAGCAAAGCTCTGGCCGCCTTGGGGACAGAGAGCGCCCCAGGTCTGCCACTTCTCATGAGTTCAGGCACCACATTCCACTTTCCAGTTTTAAAGATCTGACTCATGATGCAGAGATGCTAAATTCGGGAGTTAAAAATAACGAGGACTTTTGTTTTCTTGATGTTCTAGCACCTTGATTTGGAAGTCTGGGCCATGCATGTTAAATTCAGGGCTATTGCTCAGCTGCGGGACAGGAGTGCTGTGTCACTGGAGTGGAGCTTGGGTTTTGCAGACTGAGGTCTGCAGAGCTCGGTGGGGCTGTCCGGCCAGGACACCCTCTGCTTCCAGCTGCCAGGTCTCGCTTGGCGAAGTGATTCCGCCGCAGCAGTGGCTGCCCTATCCTATCTGCTAAAGTGACATTCTATTTCAGTGTTCTCCAGGACGGAGGTGCACAAACATGTCAATTTCATGGTGGGGTTTCCCCCCGAAGAACAACCGACTGTCGCAGATCACAGTGTGCTTTCTGATCGAGGCTTTGCCCCAGGAAGTCTTCAGACATGTGTCACGGGAGGAGGGCTCTGGGAGGGCGGCATGCCAGCTCCCGCTCCCTCAGCCACATTCCTACTGGCCTCTGGCTGGCATTAGCTTCACAACCATCCACATTTCTTTGCATCCCAAAATCTGGAGGACAGTTTTGAGAATCATTAGTGGCCCCCATTCAAATTTACATCACCTTTCCTTTACCCTCCTTCACTTTTGCCATCTTTTTCCGTGTTCTTTTTCAGGTGACAAAGAAAAGTGCATTTCTGGCAATAGCTGCAGGTTGGCCCCCAGGTTCTGATTTGTAAAGGTTATTGGGGGTCGGGGGACCACGCCTGTGGTCCTGAGTTTTCCATCAGACAGCCATGACTTCAGAGCCAGGCATGTGTCCAGGCTCAGCCAAGCCTATCTCGTTGTCCCTGCCGTTACCTGCAGACTTGGGCAGCTGGCAGGTTGATGCTGAGGCAGGGGATTCTGCTGGGCCTCCTGGAGTCCTGGGCTGTGACACAGGCAGTGAGAGGCCCCGCGCCGCCAATGCCCCACGGCTGGGCCCTGGACGCTTGGGTCCTGGGAAATCAGGCCAGCTGCTTTGAGTCCCGTGTCTCTTCAGTGGCAGGCGCATATCCACGTGTCTACGTGTGTGTACTGAGGTCGCCTCAGGAGACACGGGCGGAGCCTGAGGAGCAGGGACAGCAGGGCATGCGTGCAGAGCATGTGGGTTATGCAGGGCACCCATAGCCCTGCTGTCCCTTCTTGGGGTGTGTTGTCATGTAGTCCTTCCACCCAGATCCCTTCCTTGCTCTTCTTACTGTACCCCCAAATTTAACAAAAATGACAAAGAATTTCATTGACAAAGGTAGAAAATTAGAGACAAATACTTCTCTGCCTTTGTCTCTCTGTCTCTGTGTCTCTGTCTCTGCATCTCTGTGTCTCTGCCCTCTCCCCTCCCCTCTCACCCTCTGGCCTCCTGCCCTGTGTCCAGTGTGCTTGTGGTCACTCCCAGCCCTCCTGTCCCTGTGACCCGGCTGGCCACAGTCCGTCCTGCAGCACCTGGGACCCCTCCAGCCAGGCCCCCGGCCGTGGCAGCCCCGTTCCCACACTGGGGAGGCAGGTCGCCTGTTGGCAGGGCAGACGAGAGGCCCCAGGGGGTCTGGGCTCCCTCAGCTGAAACGTCTGAGGAGAGCATGTGAACAAAGCCAGAACTTGACTGAGAGCCAAACTCTAACCAGCCTTTCAAAAGAAGTCCCCAATTTTGTTTGTTTCCACCTTTCTACTCCAAACGCTTTCCGGCTTCCCCAGTTTTGTTGGGAACTATTTCTGTACAGAGTAGTCCTGTGTGGGTCTGTAGCAGCGAGATCCCAGCTCGCAGGTGATGGCCTTTGCCTGCCGGAATGCCGCGGGACAGCATGGCCCAGGGAGTGGGGGGAACTCCAGCTGCAGTTCTGCAGGTGGGGACACTGGCCCTGCGGTGCCCCAGGGCGGGACGCAGGTCGCTGCTGCGTCCTCTGTCAGTTTGCTTTTGGGGTTTTCTTCGTGCCCATCCTGTGGAATAAAGGGCTTTGATGGAAAAAAGGTAAATAACACCAGTGAAGTAGGTAAATAAAATCACCACACAGCATTCACAGTGTGTCTGGCGGTGCTCGAAGGGACTTCTCGTGAGGGCCGTGCAGTGTCCCCTGGGTATTGGGTGGGGACCGGGAGCCACCTGGAGGAGTGAGGAGGCTCACGAGGGCGGGGTGGGGTTCAGGGTGGGGGGGCGTGAACCGCCACTCGCAGAGGTGGGCCAGGCAGCCAAGGGGAGCCCCACAGGGCGTCAGAGCGGGGCCAGGCTGGCTCCTGGGGCAGCACGACGCTGTGCACAGCCCTCAGTAGTGGCTTTGCTCGCTGCCCCATTTTATGGCAGGGGCTCGCGGTCCTGCTTTCCCAGACCCCAGCCCGGGCGTAGCTGGAGCCCCCACCTGCTTTTGGGGTATCAGATGTGGGGGATAGTTTCTGAGCACTGCTAAGTCACCACAGACCATTGGTCCCATACTACATCACTCCTGCATGAGGTGGCCTGGATGCTGTCACAGCTTGTCACCAGGGAGAATTTCTGTGCTGTTCGCCGTGGGAGGCAGCGTGGAAGGGCATGTGGGCGTGGCCCGACCGCCGTGGCTGTGGCTGGTCCTGGTGGTGGCGCCCTGGTGCCACCCTCTGGCGGGCATCGTGGGCGTCCTTCCCACGCCCTGGATCTCCCTTAGCAGGGCCTCCCGGACACGGGTCTTGATGCTGCTGGTGACGTGCCTACTTTGGGAAGTCCAGCTTTCTTTTTGGCAGCTGTGGAATCAAAGCTTTGGGGTGCACGTTTCCTTTACGAGCGAATTCTCCCGTTAGTGCGAGGGTTTCAATACGCTCTGGGTCCCGGTGACAAGAGACAGAAGCCTCCTGAGCGCTGCTACGGAGAGCGCTTTAGGAGTGTCCACGATGGGTCCACAGGAGAGGAGTCCTCAGGTGATGGGCAAAGGGCCCGCCCCCCGGCTGAGCGTGGAGGAGGAGCTTGCGCGGGGCGGGGCGGGGCGGCCCGGAGGGGCGAGGATGGGGGCTGGGGTCGGCTGTCAGGCGGCAGGTCAGGGAGCGTGGCCCCCATCTCTGCCTGCTGGAGGTGCGCTCGGGAAACCAAACGGAAACAGGTGAGACCTGACCACCAGGGGCACACACGTGAATCTGAAATGGCTGCTTTTCTGCATCACGCCTGGTTTTGCTTATTCCGGCCAACAGCACAGAATTTGGAGGAGCAGGGCCCAGCCTGCTGCGCTCAGTCCCCCGAGACACCCCGCCATAGCCATGTGCCCCACCCTCGCTCCGTCTTATTTGTCATAACCTCGTGGGGTCCCTGAGTCTCTGGACTCTCACCAGAGGGTGTCCGGTCGGATGTGCTCAAACACTTTGAGTGGAAATGCGAGTCCCCTCTACACTGTAAGAACCCAACAGACTTCAAAGCAACCACAGTGCCTGGTGCGGATGCCACCTTGGGAGCCGGTGACAGTGGAGCAGTGACAAATGGTGCTCGTGCCATCTACATGAAGCTGTAATTACTTCATCCCGTGTTTTGCCTCTGGGGCGCCTTGTAATTATAAAGTGACTTGGACACATGGCTTGTAAACATGCAGGGTGCCAGGTTCTAACCAGACATGCGTGGTTGGAGTCATCTTGCACACAGAACCCCCAGGGACATGACACCTTTGTGAGCGGGCATGGGGCCTGCGCAGGTGCTCACGCTGCCCTCCTGGCAGCACAGCTCCCCACTGTCTGAGGAGCCTGCTGGAAGCCAGTGTGGCCCCAGTGGGGGGACAGTCGGCCAGTGGACGGGAAGCACTGTTTTTCCAAGTTTTTTTCCCTGTCTTCTCTTTCCCGTTCTACCAGGAACATTCCTCTGCTGTTTCTTTTTTCCCTTGTTTCTTGGCTCCCTCACCTCGTGTCCGCTGCCTTTCCCTGGTGCTGTTGGCGCACGCACAGCGTGTGCAGCCCTTTGCAGTGCAGTTAGGAAGGGTCATTGTTGGCCCCTGTGAGACAGACTCTGAGGTGGCATTAGCAAAGCCAGGCGTCCTGGGCTTGTTGCAGAAAGACCACAGTGACCTACCTGGCAGTGGTGGAATCCTGCAGGTGGCCCAGAGATAGGGCTGAGCCAGCTCCCATGTGGAGGACGCCTCCCTGCGGCCCACAGCCTGGCAGTTAGTGGGCGGGAGGACTTAGCCGGCCTCCAGGGGGAGGTGGACCCTGTGCCCCTGGGGTTCAGGATGCCGTCTGTCCTGAGGTCCTGGGCTCTTGTGCCAGCAGTCCTGGCCATGATCCTAGGACGTGCCATGCATGGCAGCTGCAGCAGGTCTGAGCTGGGTCTTCCGTGCTGCAAGGGACAACGTTCTGTTCCACAACCACGCCCTGTGGCCCCGTCTGTCCCTGTCAACCCGCTTCCTCCATGGCTCCTGGGGCAGAAATGGAAGTACCCAGGCCTACTAGCCCCTCCCTGTCCACCTCCTGCCCGGCTCCTTCCAGGCTGGTGATGCCAAGTGCTTGCTTTGGCACAGCCTGGCAGGGTGCTCCCGGAACTTGTTTGCCCCTTACCTTCCGCTCACAGCAGCTCTTCCTCCAGAAAGCCTCCTGACCCCTGCGTTGGTGTAAATGCCAACTCTGTCTGAAGGACACAGAAAGCTGGGGCATATTTTCAGTCCCACTTTCAAATATTTAAGTGCCAATTTATGAAGTACGTCTTGGGAAGCAACATAATCAGCAGGTTAATGTTGTGGAAGTTGTTGATAATTAACAAGGTGGGAATAGTAGTTAACGTAATACTTGCGGCACTTAGGGCCCGCTTGCGGTGAAACTTCTGTGCCCCTCACGACCCCCACTGCAGTGGGGGCCCTGGTCGTCCCACTCTGCAGGCGAGGAAATCAGACGCAGACATAAAGGGACACATGGCTGATGGGCTGGGGCCGGGTGACTTCCTGACACGATGATCACATGAAAGATGCAGTGGATGCAGATTTGCAACTGAGAAACTCAGCCACGGGCTCCAGCCTCATTTTGGTCGGGGTCACAGGGTCTCCTGGATTCGTGGACCAGGAATCTCATCAGGTGTGCAGCCCAGTGGGGGGCTCAGCTTCCCCAACTTCCTGCCACACTCTTTTGTTGGCGCAGTGTTTAACGGGACATTTCAGGTCAGATTTGAAGAAGAACGATTTCAGCCTCCAAACTTTTGTGGTGTCACACGTTCATTATTACGAAGAACTGATTTTGGTAGAAACATGTGAATAGACACGAGCTCTCTGACATACATGGAGATACACGGTCTGTAATCAGATTTGGTAAGTCGGCAGACTAAACACTCACCCAGGGGGAATGAGGCCGTGGGTTAGAGACAGTCCCCTGTCACTGCTGCAACACCGACTCTTCACGTGTTACCTGGTCCTCATGTCTGTGTGAACCTAACACAAGAGGCCTTTCAAAGTGAGAAGCGACAGTGTTTATTTGAGATCAATCAGAACAGCTATTCAGGGAGCACTGATTCAGGCAGAAGCCCAAATAATGTTCCGATGAGAAGACAAAAGCACGGGGTGTAGATGAGAAGGGGAAGGGGACAGTGACATCCACAGAAGGAAGGCGCTGCTCTCCGTGCAGATAACGTGACATAGAGATGCTGATTGTAAACCATGGTTTTAGTTTTCAGTGCTGCAGTCATCAGTCCGGTAGTCATAATGTCTGTTTTCTTGTTGTCTTTGCAAACAGTTCTTTGGGGCACAGTGTTGCTTAGGCCCAGGCCACAGGTCCCTTGGCCCTGTTTGAACACCCAGAGGTCTGAGGCAGTAGCTCCGTTTCTGTCATTGTTTTACCTCTACTAGATTTTTTCCGGGTGCTGTTACTCAAAGCTGGGATTTGTAGGTTACAGGTATGACACTCACAAATGGAATCACTCAGCACAGAGACGCAGGAGTGTCGTCTGACTGACTGCCATCTTCTCGTCTTTCTTTCCTTCACGTAGTTTTATGGTGGTTCTCGCCAAGATGCAGCAAGAACCAGCACTGTGCCCTCTCTGCCCCTCGTCCTCTGATTTCCTGCCCTCACTCTTAGGTGCGTTCCAGTGGCCTGATGACTTGGGGCCCCAGAACCCTCCAATGTAGCTGCTCCTCAGGTACCTGAGGGGCCCAGTTCTATCCAGTGTCATGGAGGCTGCTCCCTGCCTCGGACTTCACGCTGAGCCATGACAGACTGTCCTTGGGGACACTTCACCTTGGCAAAGGAGTGGTGAATGTGCTGTGTCACCTGCCCAGCATCTGGGCACCAAATCGCTCTTCCCTGCCAGGCGTGGCCTCCTGGCTCCATGGCCCCTCCCAGGTGGCCTTTGCTCTGTTTTCAGGGCTCCCAGAGCCTCTGCTGCGCGGGTCGTCACCTGTCCTCCTGCCAGGGTTCCTGCGAGGCCCAGCCCTCTGCGTGTGGGCCCTGTGGGAGGCGTGTGTCCAGCACTGCCCCCAGTGCGTTCTGATGACTGATGTGGAATCCGGGGCTGGCACGTGCAGGCCACAGGTTGTGCCGAAGCACCGGGTTGGGGTGCGAGGTGAATTTAGAGCATGGGGAGAAAGGCCCAGCCCAGGGGCCCCACTGCCCAGGAAGTGACGGGTGCAGAGCAGACCACTGGGCAAGCAGAGGGACTGACATTCCCCCAGGGTCTGAGACTCACGTGACCTTTATCAGTGCTGGAAATGACTTCTACGGAAAGGTCTTCTAGTAGGAAGGTCCCATGTGAGTTTAAGGACACTGGGTTAAAACAGTCCCGTTCCTGCAGGAAATTGGAAGCAGGCTCTTGCGACAGCTTGCTGAGTGTGACTGTGTCACCAGGCAAGCCATCCCTGCCCCACCACCCAGGTCTCAGGCTCTCTATCCTGAAACGCCGCTGAGGCAAACTTGAAAACCAAAATATTAACATTCAGGATGAGAATTATCTGCATAATGTTAAGTAACATCCCGCGTTTTCCTATTTACCTTAAAGAGAGTCTCATTTTAGTAAATAGGAACATCAGTGGTGGGGAAGTCAGAGCTGGAGGAAGTTTACAGTTCTAGAAAGTTCCAAGGGGTCTGTTCAAACTTCCTCAAAGATTGTTCCCTAACAATATGGAGGCAAAAGCAGTTACTTTGTGTGTCTTGAGAGGCACTGAAGTCGGCTGCTGTGAGTTTTCCACGTAATGCAGGTAGACAGTGAAGGAATTCACAATCAGAATGTGAAGGAATGTGAAGATGTGGGCAAACAGCCTGGCCCCAGAAATGCGGTAAAGATGGTGACGTGCAGGGAGGTGTGTGGAGAGTGAAGAAAGGAGATCAGGGCATTTCTGGACAGCATCCTGTGCTTATAGAAAGCATGGGCCTGAACACATATGTCTTCCCCAGTGCTTTGGATGACCGCCGGAGATGGCAGCCCGGGCCAGGCAGGGCGGGGCGGGGCACGGTGTCATCGGGGGCAGTGGAGGACCTGGAGAGGGGGCTTCCTGGTGGAGAGACCCGCTGGAACGAAGTGGGATGGCTTCTGCACTCTATCGCAGTCTTGCTAGCGTTTCAAATCGCCCTCCTTGTTGATAACCGCTCTGGACTGGCCCTGTAATGACCCTTCCCACAGCCATTAACGGTCCCCCTGTCATGCGTCCCACATGTGCCGGACGGGCAGCTGCTCCAGTGCTGTTGCTGGTGTATTACGTTCACCGCGTAGGAACAGACAAGTTCTCCAGGAAGGGAAAAGCCCTTTGGGTTTATCAGCAAGTGACTGGCTCAGATATAATCAGTCTCATGAATGTTCAATTAGTTTTTTTCCATTGTTTTTTTAACATACCCTCTGCATCTAAGGTTCAGAAGCCAAAGTGCTAGATGCGACTGTTGTAATATTCTCACGAGCCACAGAGACCAACTTGAAGCTGTCATGTGCCACAGACTAGACATTTCATGATTGAACTTGTAGGTAGTAGTGTTTTGACAGTGGCCAGATTTTTCTCAGGATTGTACATGCTAACTTTATTCTACCATCATAGAAACATATTTCTGGGACGACCAGTATTGTAGTAAAGACAACCATTTGGGAGAGGAATAAAAAGCATAAAATACCAGAGAGGGAACTTCCAGATCAAATAGTGTGTGACATGCTCAGGTGCCTGAACACACCTCACAAGCCCAAGATAAAGTAAACGACCTTGTGTCCCCAGGACACCATGGTGCCCAATTGTCGCCATAGGTGTGCTGACATGCCAGTCTGTGAGACGGCTGGGGCTCCCCACGTCTCTCAGAGCCCCACCCTGGATGGTGGGCCCCTTCCTTCTTGGGAGATATTCCGCCCAAACCTGACTGTGTTTATAGCCCTGGCCTCCCCTTCCATCACAGAAGGGAACCTTTTCAATTTCTTGCCTCTTTATTTAATCTGCCACTTTCTCCAAAGCTTCAACACACTCATTTTTTAAAAATGAAAATGAATTTCCCTGTTGGTTTGTATATTCTTTGCTCAGCCCAAAATAGTCGTCGGTCCTACAGCTCGCACCTTCTGTAGGTTTTATTTTTAACTTCTGTTGGTTACAAGTACAAGGCCAGCCTTGCTTTGAACTTCCGACAGTGAGAGAGCCAACGAGGGACAGTTGTGTCCCCCCAGCCCTTCTGGCCTCAGTGTGGAGGGATGTTCTCCATTGTCAAGACTTAAATGCTACTTAGGGACCCGAAGTTCTAGATTGATGGGCCATCAGCTGAAAAAGATTTGTAGAAAGTTCCACCTCAGGAAGAATGACTCATGCGGAGTTGCATGTGGACACATGCTTGTGTTGGTTTGTGATTTTTACAGAGTAGACTGTTTTTTCACTGTGACATTCTTTGTTCAGATGACACATTTTGTGAAAGCCTGATGTGAATCCAGATGGAATCGAGGGCTTCAAGAACACTCTGGGGCCAAGCTCGGGTCCCGTGGAGTTGGTGGCTGGGGAGGTTCCACAGACGGTCTGGGCGGCATCCGGTCCAGGAGGGAAGACGTGATGAGAGGTCAGGTCACTGCCTGCTGGATCTGTACACGAGGGCGTCGCTCAGCCTTGTCCTTTGATTTCCCAGTTGTAGTGAGTTTCCAGAAGTCTCCAGAAGAAAGCATATTTTCCGTAGTATTTGTGCACAGGCTTTGTCTGTCTCTCGGCATTTGTCCCAGAGGTCAGATTCCTCAGCCGCCGCTGGATACAGGGCGCACCTGCCATGTGTTTACTTCCATGGCAGCCAAGGCTGGGCTGTGGGAATGAGGCGGGTGGGCCTGAGGCCAGAGCGTCGGCCCACTCGTTCCCTTCCCCAGGGCTGCTTCCTGGGCCGAGGCCTGCTGAGCCGACCTCCCCGCTCCTCTGTTTCAGCGCTCCAAGCTGCCCACCAAGGCCCTGGGTATACAGTCAACAACCAGAGCAAAGCATTCAAACTAAATGCAAATGGCAGGTGGGCGTCCACGAATGTTGTGTAGATGGGAAATGTATCTCGGTAAGCTGTGGAAAGCTGTATTCTGCTTACTTCCACATATCAGCTGTATTCCACATGTTTACTGAGTTTATTAGCCGCTTTTCCTGTTGCTCAAGGATCAGTTTTCTTGGGCTGTTCCTGGCATGGGTTATTCTTAGAATTTTCTTAAATTCAATGTAATATCTGTTAGGTGAAAAGATTTACTATTTATATAATCTATGGCAAAAAGTAGCAAAGTCATCTACATTTCAGAGGAAGCACCAACCATTGTCTTTGTTTGTTTTTTAATAACTCTTTATTTTTCAATTACAGTTGACATACAATACTGTGTTAGTTTCAGATGTGTCGCTCGGTGGTTATGCATTTATATAATCTATGAGGTGATCACCCCAGTTAGTGCACTACCCATCTGGCACTATACATGGTTATTACCATATCACTGACTATATTCCCCCGTGCTTTACTTTACATCCCCATGACTATTTTCTAGCTACTAATTTGTACTTCTTAATCCCTTCACCTTTTTCACCCTGGCCCCCCAACCCCTCCTCCCATCTGGCAACCATCAGTTTGTTCTCTGTATCTATGAGTCTGTTTCTGTTTTGCTTGTTCATTTATTTTGTCCTTTAGATTCCACATATAAGTGAAATCAGACGGTATTTGTCTTTCTCTGCCTGACTTATTTCACTTAGCACAGTACCCTCTAAGTGCATCCATGTTGTCACAAATGGTAAGATTTCATTCTTTTTTAATGGCTGAGCAATATTCCATTGTGTAAATGTGCCACCTCCTCTTTATCCATTCTTCCATGATGGGCACTTAGGTTGCTTCCATATCTCGGCTATTGTAAATAATTCTGCAATGAACATATAGATGCATATGTCTTTTTAAATTAGTGTGTTGGGTTTCTTTGGCTAAATACTCAGATGTGTGATTACTGGGTCCTTCTTTGTCTCTTCTTATAGCCTTTGTTTTAAAGTCTATTTTATCTGGTATAAGTATTGCTACCACAGCTTCTTTTTTTTCTAATTTTCATTTCAATGGACTATCTTTTTCCATCCTGTTACTTTCAGGCTGTGTGTGTCTTTTGATCTGAAGTGAGTCTCTTGTAGGCAGCATATGGAAGGGTCTTGTGTTCTTATCTATTCAGCCACCCTATCTTTTGATTGGAGCACTTAATCCATTTACATTGAAAGTAATTGTTGATAGATATGTAGTTATTGCTATTTTATTATTCAGATTTTTTATCTTTTTCTTCTTCTTAAAGAAGACCCTTTAAGATTCCTTGTAATATTGGTTTAGCGGTGATGAACTTCTTTAACTTTTTCTTGTCTGGGAAGCTCTTTATCTGTCCTTCGATTTTAAGTGCTAATCTTGCTGGGTAGAGTAGTCTTGGTTGTAGGTCCTTGCTTTTTATCATGTTGAATATTTCCTGCCAATCCCTTCTGGCTGCAAAGTTTCTGTTGAGAAATCAGCTGACAGTCTTATGAGAGCTCCCTTATAGAGAACTGACTGCTTTTCTTTAACCTTTGCCATTCTAATTATGATGTGTCTTGAAGTGGGCCTGTTGGGTTCATCTTGTTTGGGACTCTCTCCATTTCCTGGCTTGTATGTCTATTTCTTTTGCAAGGTTAAGAAAGTTTTTCATGATTTTTCTTCAAAGAGGTTTTTAATTCCTTATTCTCTCCTCGTTGGGTATCCCTAAGGTACAAATGTTGGTACGCTTCATGTTGTCCCAGAGGTCCCTTAAACCATCCTCATTTTGGGGGGTTTTCTTTTTGCTGTTTTGATTAGGTGTTTTCTGCTACCTTATCTTCCAACTTTCTGACTCAGTCCTCTGCTTCATCTGATCTTCTGTTGATTCCCTCGAATGTATTCTTCATTTCTGAGTGGTTCTTTTTTATGTTTTCTATCTCGCTTTTTATTCTTCCTATCTCTTTGTTGAACTTCTCCCTGAGATCATTGAGCATCCTCATAACCAGTGTTTGGAACTCTGCATCTGGTAGATTGCTTGTCTCTATTTTGTTTAGTTCTTTTTCTGGAGCTTTGTTCTGTTCTTTTATTTGGGACATGTTCCTTTGTCTCCCATTTTGGCTGCCTTCCTGTGTTTGTTTCTATGTATTAGGTAGGAATGCTATGTCTCCCGGTCTTAATAGAGTGTTCTTATGTAGTAGGTGTCCTGTGGGGCCCAGTTGCACAGTCTGTCTGGTCACCTGAGCCATGTGCTGCAGGTGTTTCCCTTGCATGGCTTGTGTGTGCCCTCCTCTTGTAGTTGAGCCTTAATTGCTGTGGGCACATCAGTAGGTGGGATTGACCCTCAGGCTGATTGGTTGTGAGGACTGGCTATGACTACAGTGGAGGAGCTGTTGTGTAGTGGCTGACCCTACAGAGCAGGACTCACTTTATTGTGGCTCTGGTGCCTGCCCATCTGCCCTTTGAGTGTGTCATTTGTGGGTGGTTGGGTGGTGCTCTTGTGTGGTCTGAAGCTGGCCACCAGGTGTGTTAGTTCTGGGACCTCTTGGGAAGGGCTCTGTTATAGGCCAACATCAGCAGCTGTCTGTGCCCTGCCCAGGGCAACTTGGTATGAGCTACAAAGTGATCTGCAGATGGGTGTCACTTGTGCTGGCTTCAAAGGCTAAGCTGTGAACTGAGGCCAACTGCCCCTAATGCTGGGCTCAGGGCTGCTCAGCAAGAGGTTTGGGATATGCTCAAGCCAGATGCTGCTTATTTGGGGCTTGTGAACCTTTGAGAAGTTTTGGGAAAGTCTGTAGCATGAACCAAGACAGGCCATTTGTATGGAAAAGCCACTGGACACAGCTTAGGTGGGCCAACAAGTTGGGTGGGGTGGGGTCTCAGGAAATCACCAGGGCAGGGCTCATGGTGTTAGCCAGGTTGACGGAGACTCAGACATAGTGCCCGCCTGCATCTGTACACTGGTGGAGGGAAGGGCTCAATAAAGGAACAGTAGCTTCTGTCCAGGACAAAGCTGCCCCTCCAGTCCTCACCCTGCAGCCAGACAACTCAGTCACCCTCCTCCCCCCCCCCCACACACACATACCCTGTGTCCCTGTCGCCTCTCCAGCTGCTGCCCCAGTGCTGGAGCTCAGAGCCAGTGACTCCGTCGGTGAGTACGTCTGCGCATGGTCCCTTTAGGAGAAGTGCCTGGGGTTCCAGCAGTCCCCCGGCTCACTTAGCCAGCATCTCCACTGATCTTCACAGCCAGAAGGAATGGAAACTTCTCTCCGTGGTACTGAAACCCTGGGCTGGGGAGCCTGGTGTGGGGCTGTGACCCCTTGCTCCTCAGCGGGTACCTGGCAGCCAAAATATCCCTCCTGATTTTAACCACGTGGGTGTGGGACCAGGCTATTCCATGTCTCTGACCCTCCTACCAGTCTCGAGTTGGCTTCTTCTGTATATTGTTTGAGGTATGACTTCTGTTCAGCCAGACTTCAGGTGATTCTAAATGATGGTTGTTCTGCAGTTTAGTTGTAATTTTGATGTGGTCATGAGACAAGTGAGCTCAGCATTGACCCACTCTGCCATCCTGACCAGAAACTCTGAGGTCCTTTTTTAAAAAATAATGGGTACATTTCATTCATAATTATCCTTTAAAAGCCATTCCAGAAAGCATTTAAGTTTGCATTCTTGGCCATTCCTTGGCTTACCTAAGACACTCTTGTTGAATCAGTGTCAATGACAGGGAACAACACGAGGAGCTGTAGACAAAGTGCCAGTATGTTTGCCCCATTTGTATCAGGCGGACCAACGGAGACCTCCAGGTTTCTCGTTTCCCACGTGGTTAGAGCAGGTGAGGAATATGTGAGTCAGGACTTCAGTCTTGCTGTAGTTCTCCCCGGCACACGTTGTAAAGTGTTGGCAGACTTTGCAGGTTAGTGATGTTCAAAGCCCTTCTTTCAAATGTGCAGATGCCAGACAGGAAACACCTATAACCACCCCACCCTCTTTCCCACCCCTGGGATGGGGCATCATTTGAAAATCGTTCTGAGTGTTGAGGTTGATAATGAAGTGTTTTAAGTGCAAAGCTCATTTCTGTATCATGCGGTGAATGTTTCTAAAGTGCTCCATTAATATTTTAAGTTAAGCAGTTTTATTGATAATTCCAGTTTCCCTGGGTCTCAAAGGACACTGTAGTTATAGTGTAACTAATAGTTAGGTCATCTGCATGAGCATTTTGGGTTACTTGTTTAAGGCAGGTCTGGCCAACCTTCTGTGATGGGTCTGAGCTTCTCTCGTGGGAGTGTGCTCTGCTGGCGCCCCCTGGACTGGGCTGAGCTCCTGGCCTCCAGAGGCTCCTTTCCCCAACTGTGGGGTGGTCTTCTGTGGCCCACAACCACTAAAGGATCTTTATCCCACGATCAGCGCCCTGACCTCCAGGGTCTTGGCTCTGTTCCTCGATTGAACATCAGAAGGGGTGTGATTTCAGTAGAACCTCCTGAAATGTCTTGTTCTCGTGGAAATTCCTAACTGAGCAGTGCCTCTCCCAGTGAGGGAAATTTGGCAAACTGATGGTGGGGTGGGCTTTGCTGGGCTAATTGAGTGTGTTTTGTAAACAGATGTGGATTCACTAGTTTATATCAACATGAAGATTTGGTTGGTTAGTGGAGGAGAGCAACAGAATTACAGGGTCAGGGTTTGAATACGGAAGCTGTTTTCTAAACCTCTCTGTTTGTAAATGGTGTCCTGAAATCAATACACTCTAGCAACTCAGAGCATCATGCAAATTCGGGCCGGTACCAAAAGCCAAACCAAACACCTTTGTGGTAAAAATTGGAGGATTCTTTGGACCCCCGCCAGCCGCTGGTCAGTGTGGACGACATAGGAAGACGAAGCAGTTCATTCACTGACGAGGGCTGCCACTCTCCCCCATTTGCAGTCTCCCTGGAAATGCTTTCTCGTTTCTTCAAGAAAATTGAGTGGAAATTTCCAGTTTATTCAGTAGAATTGTGCGTGTGTTTTCTTCCTTGTCTTTGGGCCGGAGGACTAAATTAGAAACAATACTTTCTTTTCTGTTCTGCTCATAGAAAATACATACATAACTTGAAATATACTCATTTTCTCAAAGTTGGTTTCCTAAGTAACTGTGTGTGTGATTTAGTGCAGAATTTCTCATCGTGAATCAGGCTAACATCAGTCAGGACCATCCACTGTGCTGGATAAAAATGCCAAGTCACCTCTACCCTGGGTTCCGGATGTGAGGTCAGCAGGATGGAGCCAAAACAGCCTCCTCGTGACGTGGGGTCTCCTGGAGACCCTTCTGCAGAGTTTCAGAATTACCCACTTTGTCTTCATCTTTCTCTAGAAAGCCTTTCAGAAATACGTCTCCACTCTGACCTGCCAGTTAAGCTATTTCACCACATATGAGTTTACTGTTTTTTTAAAAATCCCATTTTTAAATTTGGTTACCTGAGACATGACTTATTCTAGGTTGAACAACCAACTTTTTGAAAAGGATTTCTATTCCAAGATCCTATAGTGTTTCTCTGATGTTTCATTTCTTGATGAAGTCATCTGAGATGCATCTAAGGCCACAAATCCCAAAACACTGAAGATTAAGGGATGTCTGGATTCTCTCCATTGCTATTTGAGGCACTTCCAGGATAATTCTTACCAAAACATAAAAAAAAAAAAAAAAAAAAAAAAAAAAAAAAAAAAAAAAAAAAAAGCAAATGTGAGATGTTGAAAGTTTATTACACATATATTTTCTGCTGTATCTATCTAATTTTATAGTATTGGGATTTCCATATGTGCAGGTCATTTTCTAAATATTTTGTAAGTGCTCCTTTAAAAGCATAAGGCAGTGATGTAGCTTGTAGGAAGGCAGCGGGCTGCCACCTTGCGTTCTGGGTATGGGCTGGAGGTGACC
The DNA here is from genome assembly GCF_004115265.2 of Rhinolophus ferrumequinum. NCBI lineage: Eukaryota > Metazoa > Chordata > Mammalia > Chiroptera > Rhinolophidae > Rhinolophus > Rhinolophus ferrumequinum. Next base: position 1,855,659 of record NW_022680354.1, read on the forward strand.
CCGGCTCAGGTTACCTGGGTGGAACTCCCCACTTTGCTGGGTTATTGAACTGCTGTCGCCTTTCGGTGTCTTGATCCTCCAGCAATTGCAGAATATGACTTTGCCAAATTAGATGTCGGCTACCATCCTCTGGCAAATCGATGGAAGCGTTGGTGTCCTTCCTTCCGAGGTGTGAATGAGGCCACCTGGCAGAAAGAGGCTGGTGTCTGAAGGTCGGGATTCTTGGCGGCGTCTCGTGTTTCACTGATCCTCTGGGGAGATGAGGAAATGCTCATGCCCAATTCAGAAGTGTAGCCTGGAAGACGTGTGGTGGGTGGGTGTGTTGGAAAGCTGAGTCCTTCGCCACTTTGCCCCAGGCTGTCTTCTCTCCCTGGTGAGGTTCCCAGTGGTGGTTGGTGGTTTCAGGGCACGTGGGACAGGTTATGACTCACCCACACAAATACCCTTCAACTCCCCACTGGCTGTTGCCCAAGATGCAGGAGCCTGTGCTCTGGCGGAAACGTGTTTCCGCGTGTGAGGTTGTCTACCAGTCCTTACACCTGAATGTGATTAACATCCAGATGCCACCCTCAAAGCTTTGGAGGCTTGGAGAAGGACAAGGGCCACCGCGGCCTGACTGGGAAGGGTCGGGAAGGTGGCCGGCGCTGGTGCTGGGCAGGGTATGCAACGCGAGTTCCAGGTCAGGGCCCCAGGACGGCAGGGGGAGGGCGCAGCCAGGTGTCCCCGGTATGAACCTCATGGGCCCTCTCCTGTCTCCACCGCCCTTGCTGCTACTTCAGGTGCCCTCATCTCTCTCCAAGGTGGTGAAGACGACCCCGGCCACCTGGTTCTCCTCGTGGGGGAAGACGGGCACAGATCCTGACTGCCGGACGTGGCTCCAGGGGACAGGTGGCCCGGACCTGTCTGAGTGCGTGGAGCTGCGGGCTCAGGCGAATGGGAGGGTGGTGACCCTGCTGCTTTGTCAAAGGCAGAGCACACTTGATTAAACGATCGCAGGGTGTCCCGTCCTGTCACGTGGGAGACGGCTAGTGAAGGACTTAAATGGGCCCCCCTACCTGACGCTGTTCCTCAGTCGATGCTGGAGAGGAAGGCTGTCTCCTGACCCGAACGGCTCCTCGGATGTCAGTGTGGTGTGTGCGTGTGAGTGTGTGAGTGTGATAGTGAGTGTGTGAGTGTATGAATGAGTGTGAGTGTTGGTGTGTGAGTGTGTGAGAGTGAGTGGCAGTGTGTGTCTGAGTGAGTCTGTAATCTGTTGTAACACAACACAGCAGCCCACATGCGTGTGTCAGAGTGGCAGGTGGTGTTCCCGTGTGTTCTTCCCGCTGTTCCTACCCCAGTGATGGGTCGCTTCCTTCCTTGGGGGGCAGGCGTGCTGAACCGCGAGGGGGTGCAGGCTGGCACTGGCCGTCGTCATGCGGGGCATCTCGGGGTCTGAGCTGTGTATTTGTGCACCAGGTGGGTGATGCTGACGGTCCCCCGGGACCCTAGCTCCCAATTAGGCTGTGGCGTTGGGGCACCTCTGATGAGCACAGGGCTGTCTCCTTGTGAAAGTCCCCCCAGCTCTGCGGCCACCCCGCTCTGTGGATTGTCCCAGTGCTGACAGGTCCCCAGCCTCCTGCTCAGGCTGGCGCTCCTGTGCTGAGTGCTTCTGTCGGTCTGTCTGGTGCTTGGTCCTCCCCCCAGCCCTCTGCCACCTGTCTCTGCTGGTAAGACCACTGTGTCTGTGTCACTAAATGCCATCTGCCCTCCGATGGCGTCCACATTCATCTTCTCAGCCAGAGTCCAGATGCACCATGGCTGCCTCCTTGAGCGCTGCTCACAGGCTGCAGACTGCGCAACTCCAGGGGGCGTCACGCTCATACGGGACGAAGACCGTGACCAACACGCTCGGGGGGCTGTTCCATCTAGAAGGTGCGAGCCAAGGGCCGAGTTCTCAGCTAAGCATCTGTCTCCTCAGCCGGCCGAGGTGCTTCAGTTTTCCAGCATTTGGAGAGGGGAGCGTGTGCAGAGGTTCTGATGCACGCTGGTCCCGTAGTCAGTGAGGCATCATGATTCATTTTACTTTTAAATGACCCTGTGCTGCTAACTCTGTGGAAAACTGGCTTCTGTCCCAGGATGAAGGCTTTAGATACATTTTTAAAGGAAAGAAAAGAAAAAGAAGTAAGATTTGATTGTAATTTCGGATTAGATTATCACGAGTTGACACTCACAATATAGACTTGTAGTCTCTCATTTTAGGGAAACGTGGCCAGATTGAAACCCGAAAGCTTTGGGCTGGGTTTGCCACCCAAAGGGTGATTATGTGCTGTTAATGTCTTAAGCTTTGGTCGCCTCCAGTAGAGAAAGGTGCTTCCCTTGTATGTCCGGGGAAGCTTCAAAGTCAACAACGTTGGGAGAGGCGGCGAGAAGGGGTCTGGGCTGGGCACAAGGCCAGCCGTCACTGCCTCCTTTCGTGTCCCCTACGGAGGGGCATGAGATCACCTGTGTACTTATTCCTGAGGCGCTTGCGAAATGGCCCACGTGGCAGGCACATGCAGAAATACCGGCTGAATAAAACTCTCCCCCAACCCCCTCGCTCCACTGACGCTGTCCCAGTGTGTGTTTCTGATGTGCAAGCCGGGCTCAGTGCTGTGGGGGGTCCATGGAAGCTGTGGGGAGAAGAGAGGGGGTGGTCAAGTGCCTGGGACCGACGGGGTACATGGCCCCGAGGATGAGGGACAGGAGGCTAAGGTTAACTTGGGGATGGAGGGGACGAGGGCTGCAGCCCCCAGGGCCCGGCTGGGGGCTCACTGAGGGAAGGGCGCTCACCTGGCTGCCTGGCTGGGAGGACACGAAGGCCAAGCAGAGGTGTGACCTGCAGACAGGTAGGAAAGTGTGGACATGGGAGGGGAGGGGTGAAGGTGGCAGGAAACTGGGGTCCCTGTAAGCGTTTAGATGCCATCAGCAGGTGGGGCTGGGGCCCTTCGCCGGGTGGGACACACAGGAGGAGGAGGTTGGGTGAGGTGACTCGGAGCGTCTTGCGATGTGTCTGCAGAGTGACAGGCCCTTCACATGCGCTGTGTCACGAAGCTCTCAGCATCGCGGTACGCGGTGAAAGGAGGGGTTATCCTAGTTCCCCAGGTGCCAAGGACACAGGTGGAAAAAGGGGGAGTGGAATATTAGTTCCGAGAGTCTGTGTTGTTGCTTTTAGCTGTCCCAAGCTGTGTCCAGAGCTCCTGGACACAGAAAGCTGTCTTGGCTGTGCACCAGGTTTTGGGGTGTCAACACAGATATGGCGGTAATAGTACTGATGGAAGTAAGGTTTGACCTTCAGTCTTCATGATATGTGATGATCTTTCATCAGGTGACAAATTGACGTCAAATGTTGAAGGGCACTAGCACACGTGTCATGTGTGCTTCACTGACCTGTGGTGTACCTACCTTTTGCCCTTGTGTGTAATAACTGAGGCTTTTCCTTGCTTTACTGTTGGTACATTTACATTTGGGCACATAGTTATGCATTTTCAGTGGCTTGAAGTATTTTTTTAAGTTAAAAGTAGCTCAACTCCTGTAGAAATTTGAAATGGAAGAGCCCACGGCGAGAGCTGAAATGTCCTGAGATGTCATTACCTGGAGATTAATCACTGATACAGCTGTGCAGCACGTGTGTGTGTGTGTCTGTGTGTGTGTGTGTGTGTGTGTGTGTAAAATTAGGGTCAGGTTCTACATTGTCAATTTTTTGTTTGAAATATTTTCTATATGTTTTATATGATTTTAATGACTATGTGTCTGAAACGTGGCTTTTCAGTAGTTAATTTAGCCAAGCTCTATTGCTCAGTATTTAATTTCTCTCAGATTTATTTTACTGTTTAAGATAATGGTACAGTGAGTACCACTGTGCCTACATATGCGTGCTTCTCTGTTGGCTTCTCACATGTGTTTTGTGTGGAGTTGTTGGGCTTCAGGATTTCACAGGCCTCTGACACATGGAGTTGGTTGGGATGTCAGTGCTGATGCAGCTTTGGAAGTGTTTGCAGCCAGTCACCATGTAGAGTTCAGAGTCAGTGAATTTAGTGTCCTTGGTTTCTAATCTAAGAATCTGTGTTCAGTAGACCTTTGTGTGCAATCACATCAATGACTCCAAACCTGTACTCACAGTTGAACTAAATGAGACTACTTTTGAGTCTCTGTTAAGTGGTTAACTTGAAAAGCTGCCGTCTCTGCAGTTTTATTTTCATGGGGTTCCCCACTTCTCAAATTGTGATGTCAGCTAGCAGGCGCTGGGCTGGGAGGTCTACCTGTGGACGCCCACCTGTGTCAGCGCACAGAGCGGGACCTCGCGCACGTGAGAGCAGGGAGCCGCCAGGGCCGCTGAGCGGCAGCCCGCCAGCCTCCGAGCCCTAGAGCTCCCGTATGCAGAGCGCGGCCTGTGTGCCTGGGCTTGTCGTACGGCGCTCAGCAGGCAATGCACGTTCACACAGGCTTCCAGTCTTATTTCTCTCCCCTGCAACATCTGACCAGCTGTGTGTTTTCATAACTCCCTTTCCCTGCTGGAGAACTAACATGTGCAGTTGGAAGCTCTGGGCAAATAACAACCCTTTCTCTTTTGTGGGCACGTCAAGGCCTGAATGGAGACAGATGACGGAGCAGAAACACAGGTGGTGAAGAGGGTTTGCTCATCGTCTGTGAGCCCCTGAAGTTTGCTGTGGGGGTAGAGCTCCGTGTACAGTGTGTGTGTGTGTGTGTGTGTGTGTGTGTGTGTGTGTGTGAATGGGGGAGGAGAAAGAAAGAGACAGAGACAGGGCAGGGGGGGAAGTAAGTACTTCGACGTGACGTTCTAAAGAGCTCTTCCCAAATACGCTTGCTTTTTAGGGATTTACGTGATGAGATGAAACCCAAATTACGTAACGGAACTTCTTTAGAAGTCTCTACAGTGTTTTCTCCTTCTGCAGCCCTCGTGGTTCTGACACCGTGAAGATGGCGTCGTGTCGCCGTCCCTGTGAGAACGCAGACACCCTGTCCTCGCCCCACTTGTCTCATTTTCTCCCCGGAGGAAGAACGGGGACTGTGGCACATTCGTTGGTCTGTTATCAGGACCCAAAGCGTGCCATGCTCTTGCTGGCTCTAGTTCCGGGAAACAGAGTGGCGCCATGTACCTTCTGTGGGCCCATCCCAGCCCTTAGGGGTGAGGCCAGGGGCATAAGCCGTAGTTAGTCCTGGCCTTGGAGACCTTCAGTCCAGGTGGGAGCTGACGCGGAGGGAAAGGGAACGGTCCAGAATTTCTGTGCATCCTGCTGTGGCGTGTAGGAGGAGCAAGGATGCTTGTGGCTAGGTGGTCTGGTGGCCGAGCCAGGGCCGGGCGAGGGTCCAGTGCCGAGGGGCCGGGCGCTGGGTCCAGTGAGTCTTCATGAGAAGAGTTGGGGTGGGCTGACCTGTGCAGGAGATCACATGAGTAGGGGAGCATTGCCACCCGGGTAGGAAAGTGGCCTAAGAATGAGTGTTTCTGGAGAACAGAGTGACGGATGTGCTGAAACAGTGTCCTCACGTCCGATGATGTGGCAGCTGAGGTGACAGGGGGCTTGTCTGAAGCGTTCAGCTGTCCTGGGTCCCAGAGCTGTGCTTGGAGGAGGGGCTGCTGGGTGTGCTTGTCCGTTTTCTGAGCTCAGAGGAAGGAGCTGGGGCTGCTAAAGATGGCCTTCAGGGCACAGTACTTACTATATCTGTGCGTGGGTAGGCATCCTTTTCTAAATTATTAAAATGTATTGATAACGTCCATGTATCAGGCATCTCTGTTCTAAAACGGAAAGAGAATCAGGAAATTAGAGATGCTGGTAGTTTCTATGTTGTGTTAGTAATAAGGTTTGAAAGTCCCCATGGCTCTTTGTCACTTCACCAGCGCTCTGCGTGAACGACTTGTTTTGCTCGGTGTGACGCAAAGCCTTCGGCCCTGAGCCACAGGATGCACCCAAAGCTGGGCCAGAGTCGGGAACCCCTGCCCCCCAGGTTTCTCCTGGGCACGTGGTATTCTAGATGCAGGTCTCTGGGCAACGTGGGCCCTTCGTCTTAGTGTCCCTGGTCCAGCCCGGCTTCCAGCAGGCAGGAGAGGTCACCTCATGTGGACGGAGGAACACACGAGAGAATGGATGCATCCCCAGGTCATGGGAAAATCTGGCGCAGAACGGGGATACAGGACAGGGTGCCGGGGCTTCTGGGAGCCTCACTAGGGCCAGCCCTCCGTGCAGGTCTCACATGCCGCCCTCCTGGTTCCTGTGTGGGTCTCACACTCACGCCGCCCTCCTGGTTCCTGTCGTCGCCAGACGGGAGCCTTGCAGGCACTGTGCCCTGTGCACGTGAGCAAAAGAGAAGGAGGCAGACGACGGAGGAGCCTACCACCTCTGCCGTTTCTCGGCCACTTCCTCCGGAGCTCAGCCGCAGGCGCTGCAGCCGGCCCAGGATGTGTTCCTGGCCGATTGCGGGTCTGATGGCGCCCTTCGTGAACTCAGTCTCCGAGGGGCTCCTGGCCTTCCTTTTTCTAAGCCAGCTTGGCTGCAGGCATGTCCAAACCCATCGTGACTCACCGCTGAATCACAAACAGGGTTGTGGAGGCCGATTTGGGAAAACCTATCTGACTGCCTCTTTAGTGTGTTCACATTCTACTGTGGTTCTCCAGTGTTTGACAAAACAAACAGTCCTGGTTCCAGGCCGCTGCCATCCAAAGCCACATCTTGTAACTCTTCATTACAGAGTACCCGTCCAGGCTGAGACCTCAGCCTTCGCGGCCTCGCCTTCCGGGAAGGGCTGGTAAACAAGCCCCAGCCCCAGCGCCCCGCGGGGCACAGCCTCGCTCAGCCCTGGTGCTCAGGCCACAGCACACCTGGGACACAGCCAGCCACACAGCCAGCCGTGTCCGTGTCCGCAGCCGCAGGCAGCAGGGTGCAGACGGGGCAACAGTGGGCTCTGCCTTTTGGCTGTTTCCCGACCATTTCACTCCCTCACTTTTCGTTAACCCTTTGTGTCTCCATATGAGCACATGGAAGGCAGGCAGCTGGGGCTGGAGGCTGAGAAGGTGACAGAACCCTGAGAAGCAGAGCCCAGCCGTACCCTTAGACCAGGGCTACCTGTGCCAGCTCGCACGTCTGGCTTCTGCTGTAAGCATCACGTTTGCCTTGCTTGTTAAGGAGACGCATGAGGTGGCAGAGTGATCCCTGAGACGAAACGGCCTGCCCCCTGGCCACTCTGCCTGTCCCAGGGCACCCATGCCCTCCTCCTCTCCGTGTCAGCTGCTCCCACGTCCCCTTTGTCTCTGACTTCTCTTTCCCTCCCTGATGGAGCCCTCAGCATGAACCTGTCCTTCGGGTCACATTCTCCCTGCTCCTAGCAGTCACAGAATATGCACCCTCAGGGACCTCCCTGCCTCAGCCCCCGGCCCTTGGCCCCTCACACCTCAGGAATTTCTGCTGCGTTGACACCTTGGGCTCCAGACAAGTCTCTTTGCAGCCAAGCCACACCTCCCTGATCCTGTCACCTCCCTCCTTCACCTCCTTTCTGCACTATTCAGATCTCAGCTGGGAAGAGGGCGAAAGTTTACATTAACCCATTGCAGTCTGAACTGACCGTCATGGGCTGGCAACTTAGTCCACCCACTTCTCTCTCATCAGGCCGATGGCAAAGGTGGTTTTCATTTTAGAATAAACAAGATGTGGAGAAGTTTTTGTGCGTTTGTTTCTGTCTGCTGCATTTCAGCACTCACTGAGCTGGCTGCCTCGCGAACCTGCCAGCACGATGCGTGGAAAAGCAGTGAGTGCAGGCTGAACTTAAAAGCTTCCATCTGGTAAAATATTACAATGCACGTGGCCTCAGTCTGTGTGCTTAGCTGTGTCTCTGTCCGCTTTGGAGTGTTTCTTGGGGTAACTTCTACGCATTTTAATATGTAAAGCAGTGACATTTAACAACCCTTTGGATTGGGGACTGCTTTCATGTGGTGACATCGGCAGTTACAGTCTTTTATGACTTGTGCTCTGTTATTACCCGGCAGCCCCTTCACTGGTGCCCTCAGCCTTTCCTAGCAAATCACATGAACCCAGTGGCTGGAACAGAACCTCAGGCATCCCAGGCCTGGAGGCCGGAAGTCCAAGATCACGGTGTGGGCGGGATGGACCTTCTCAGGCCATGGGGGAGTCTGTTCGCGGAGCCCCCCGGGTGTGTGGTATTTGCTGGCAAGGTCTGTCTTCCCTGGGCTTGTGGGTGCAGCCCGACCTCTGCCTCATCTTTTAGGGTGTCCTCCCCATGTGCACGTCTGTGTCCAAGCCAGGCACACTGGACTCAGTGCTCACCTTTCTTCACCATGATTGATGGAACTTAACTGAGTACATCCACGGCAGCCCTTTTCTGAGTGAAGTCACATACTTCTGTGGGGGGACACAGTCGAGCTGCCCCGGTGTCTGTCAGGCGTGCCTGACCTCCCTCAGCCCAGAGCCCTTCGGCCTTGCTTCCGTGTGGCCTGGATGCACCGACGTGTGTCAGGCACTGAGCTGGCCTTCACTTCTGCTGTTCTCTGGGAGGAAGATGGTGGACCCAGGTTCCAGCCAGGCCACCCCGCCCTCCACCGCACGGCTGTGTGTGGAGTCAAACACTGGGCGGCGCAAGGGGGCGGGAAGCTGCCCTGACAGGGAGGAAACCGGACGCGAGTAAAACACGTTGCGCGCCAGGAGGACGGGGCCCCAGCGTGGCGGTCACCCCTCACAGCTTGAGGCCGCCTCACTCGCACTGTGGAGTCCACGGGCCGACCTCCCGCCAAAGTCCGTGGCGGGACCCTGGGACGCGTGGCCTCCGCCGAAGGAGGTTTCAGATTTTAAACCTTGGGGACGCGAGACATCCGTGATGCAAGCCCCCAGTTCTGTCAAGGAGAAAGCTGTCACGTGGTAGTACGGGCTCCGGCCCGGGGGCTTCTGAGACTGCAGGCGGTGAGCACGGACCCAGCCTCAGCTTGTCCTGGCTCAGGTGGGGGACCACGAGCACCTCACCTGGCATGTCCCTGTGCCTCAGTGCCACTGGCCGTGGCCACAGGCTGAGGCTGCATTTGGGACTTCAACTCTGCCCTCACACGAGTGTGTAGGACGTGGAGGGTAGCTGGCCGCGTATGCTTGAGCAGGTTCATGGGTCACCCACAACATGTCAGGGGGCTGCTGGGGCAGCTCCCTTAGAAAGCTGACCCTGCGTAACTGGCCAGGGCGTCCGGACCACAGGAGCGATTTCTGGGTCGTTGTGTGTGATTCCCGATGGGTCAGTCCACTCACTGCAAACCTTTCTCCTGTCCACCCACTGGGGGGGTGTCTGAGCCGTGCAGTGTTTCGCTCTGGGTCCACTTGAACCTGGATGAATCTGAATTCTGAAGAGGCCAGAGACAGACAGAGCCCAACAGAAAACTGATTACATTTTATTAAAATCACACGTTAATTTGTGCACGTGAAATTATGGACGCTCAGATAGTGTGGACACATTCATTGCCAAAACACCGAAGGGTAGGATGAGAGTGAAGGGAAGAGCTGAGAAAGGCGTTCGCAGCACCGCAGGGTGGGTGCAGAAGGCGCTGGGCTGCAGTGCGGATGCCCCTGGCTTAGAGTCTTGACATGATGTCACCACACACCCTTCCTTTAAAGCAAGGATTTGGGGTCAGGGAACCCTGAGTCCTCATGACGACTTCTGCCAGAGTCAGGCAGTGCTGCACGTGCGCATGTAAAGATCAAAATGATTACCGACAAGGGGAAAACATTGAATGAAAACTTGAAATGTTAACTTGAGACTCGGCATTAAAATATCTGTGCGTGTGAGCTGTAGGAAGGTTTTGTTCTCGTGAGACACAGATGCAGAAAAGCCTTCTGAGTTTACTTAACTGTGATTTTATTTCGCTATTTCAAAGAGATACTGTCCCGTTGGCCATATTATACGCGCACAAACCAAGTGGCAGCTTTGCAGAAATTACAAGCCCAATGGAGGGTGAACTGTGTTGTCTGGTGTCATAAGTCTTCCCTGGAATAAACCGAGACAGCGCTGCCTCGGTTGAAATGCTATTTTTTACCATTTTAGGGCCACCCACACGTTCTGCCTCACTTCTTCTTCTTTGATGGACCTGACTTCCTCACGTTAGAAGTATCTTCTAACATTGAATCCTTTTCCATTTACAAGTCTCTAATATTGATTCTAATATTGAATTCACTTCTGGAGTTACCAATGATTGTTTTTTTAACAGGCTTATGTCTCCCCCATTTTTCACCCATGCATAGAAAATTACAGATTGTATTTGAAGGGAAAATTTCTTGTGGAGGCAAAAATATCTACCTAAATTGAAAAAACTCAATTGTATTTGAAATGCAAGTTTCGGCTTGCCATTCACATGAGAATACTCTTGGCCTTGAACCCATTCCCTTAAAGATTTAAAGACACACGTGCACACACAAAACCCTGAAGTGTAGTTTTTAATTCGTAAGATTTTCCGCTTTCCCTACTTTGCATCCCTTCCAGTTTTCCTTGTATTTTAGAGGCACGGAGGAAGCCAGCACCCCACCATCAGTCCCCACACAAATGTCACAGCTATTGGCTGATCCAATCGGATTCATCCAAACCGGGCAGACTCCCTCTTGTGGGTGTGTCAGAGTGAGTGACACAGGCCGGTGCTGGGGGTGAAATAGCCCGGCCGAAAATGCAAACTTGAGCCTCAGTTACAAATGTCATGGTCACAAGTACAGATCACATTACAGTTACCACAGAGCGAGGCTGGTTTATCTGAATGGACTTCTCTTGGTGATGAGGTGACAGCGGCCACGGGATGAGTGACACCTTGAGAGACAGCCCTGTCTTGTGCGACAAAACGTGGACAGTGGCAAGAGGCACCCGTGTGTTTGCCCCGCCACCCCGACCCCCGGGCTCCCGGAAGCAGAGCTCCCACTTGGCGCCAGGCCTGGTGTTTCTGTGGCCTCCGTCCTGCCGTCTGCACAGCGGAGAAGCTTCTCGGTGTTCCCGGCTGTGGCTTGCTCGGACTCACTGCCGTTACATGGCAGGGATTCGCGTGCTCCAGCACCGCCCATGACATGGCAACATGGGTCGTTCTTGAGTCCTTCAAACATGCTGTGATGGGCACTGGGCAGGAGACCTCACCGAAGTGAGCGAAGACTAAACTGGCAGAACGGTCGCCAGTGTTCCGAAGCGAGCTCTCTGAAGGGCTCTGACCCGAACCTTGGTCTTTGAAGTACAGTTTGTTGGAAACCCGTTCCCACTGCTTTGTAATCTTAGCCTTGAGCACGACGCTGTGAGGCTTTGTACAACGATGAGGCGAGTGTGTCACGAATGCTCTGAATACATTCGGAGCCTAAGCCGACAGCGGTTCAGAAACCGGCATTCAGAGTGTAAAGGCCCAGGTGTGTGTAGGGTGGCACCACTGTCACAGCGCTGGTCCTGACGTGGCACGATTTCAAATTAGGTTGTTTGCTATGTTGCTATCACAGTTTTAGGTATGGTGCTAAATACTGGTCAGTCAACCTGGCGTTAGACGGGCAACTTGATGATGTCATTCTTTTCCACGAAAGTATATAAATCCTCACTTTCTTTTCTCAGTGAAGTGACAGCTAAGAAAATCTGTTTCAAGCGTCTCCATTTCATCGGGCATGTTTTCTGGTGTTTGACTGGCTTGGCGGTCGGTGCTGTGTTCAGTGGTTCTTGCCGTTCACTGGTTTTTGACATGAACCCCTACCGGAATCGCTGTTCAAAAAACGTAATTTGGTTCTTGTGGAAGCCACTTTCAGAGAGTTTTGCTTGTCCGTGGCTGTGGATTCAGGAAGCTCAGACTGTCACGAGCGTGGCATTATCCTGATGCCACGGGGACACACCTGAATTCAGGGCTGTCTGTGTCTCCACTGTGAACCCCACCGTGTCCTGTCCTTGCTGCAACATTTTCCCAGCATGTTGGGCGCAATGTTGGTGAGTGTGTTAGACACTTTTACCAGATGTTACGAGAGGCATTGTGAATGAACTTCTTCTGTAAGACGCGGCAGCATACCGGGCGTGGAGCCAGGCCGCTGGCCACGCGTGCGGAGGCATCCTGTCACTGTGCCTTTCACGCTCATTGGTTCTGGGTGACACTCTCATTGGTTCTGCGTGACAGAATGCTAATCCCCTCAGCAAGGAACTCAGATGGGTGCCTGGGCGTCCTCTCTTCCCGTTGCGTTTCTCTGAACTTGATGCCTGCCAGTTATCTGCGCTTTGCTGTTCCAAGAGCCCGTCTCAGCCCCTGTAATGAGCTCACGGGACCAGGTCGCTGCCAAGGAGACAGAAGTGTCAGACATCCATCCGTTGGGAATTAACAGCAACTCGTCTCTGACATACCAGCGTAGGAAGCCTTGGTGCTCTGGGCCTGGGAGCCCTGGGGTCTGGAGCAGACGCACCTGGGGACATGCAGGTTCCTTGTGTCTGGCTCTCTCGAGTCTCTCCCCATGATGGTAGCGCCGGGCTGGAGCGGCCTGATCCCAGGACCAAGACGGAGGGGTGGCGGAGACCCCACAGAACAGCTTCCTGGGGCTTCTCCGGGAGTTGGGGGAGGGCTGCGGGCTCCCTGGGTCCCAGAGCTGACCAGCCAGGGTGGTTAAGACCTGTGCCAGCAGCACGAGCTGGCCCTCAGGCAGGGGCGTCTGTTTCTCTGAATGAACCATGGCAGTGGGGACACCATATGTCGGGGACAGCCCTGCTTTGCCCTGTTCCCCTGCAGTCCCTGAGGGGCTGTGCACTGAGACCCGGCTGTAGGGGCGTCTGGGAAACCGACGGTGGCCAGTTTGACCTCCACAACCTTCTGTCTGACACTGATGGATGCTGACCCAGGACAACCGCCTTTAGTGACTGCAGTCTTCACCGTCGGGGCGACTTCCAGGGGGCTGACATTTTCCTCAAGAAGCCAGAGCTGTTACGGGGTCTCTTTGAAATGTCTGATCTCTCTGTAAAATACAGATAATGTGTGTGTGATGCTTTGAGCACATCCTGCAAAGTAATGCGAACGTTTATGGTGTGGTAAGATGTCTGTGGTGCACGAGGGCCCGAGCAGCGTGTGGTGACACTGCTGTTTGGAGAAGCCACGTGGACAGGGCAGCCGGGGCTTTGCGTCCTCACGCCCTGCGCTCGCCTGTGCCCCCATCGCTGCCCATGGGGGCCGGCCCTGTCCCCACCTGCACACACACCATCCCTTTCACCCCGCCGCACTTAGTGGCACTGTCCCCCGTGGGCATGGCTGAGACAGTGGGTCACCTGCCCTGGGACCGTACTTTTCCTGTCCTCTGCCCTGGGTCCCGCCTGTCCCCACTCCCCAACCCGCTTCTCCCACTTTCTACTACCAATCCGAAAATACCTGTGAAGGCCCTCGAAATCCTCTTTATTCCCGCCACAAAAATCTTCATGTCTCTCTTCCTCTTGTAATTAAAGTATTTCTCTTTTCTCTGTAATTAAAGGTGTGAATTTCAAGAGCTTCTTTTCAAAAAATGATTTTTTTCCTCGACGGTTTGGTTCCTCGACGGTTTGGATTTGTTTCATTAGTACTCTAGCCATGGCATTGACCTCTACAGGTCCTTTTGCCAACTGTTCCTTTCAAACTGGAGTTTAGGGATCTAGGGGGATTCACCCCTTCTCCTGCTTCTGGGTAGTGATGTCCACCAGCTGCTGGCATGACACACGTGCTCCCACTGCCCTGGGTGGGCGGGGGTCTCCAGACACAGGGGGGCTTCAGAACATAAATGTGGTTGGATCAACAGCAGGACGACCGAATTTCAGCTTTATTTAGTTCTGATTGATTTAAACGTGAATGGCGGTCGTGGCCCAGGGTTTCTGTTGGGCGGTGCGGATCTAGAGGACAGTGTGCTCCATGCTCCAAGGTTTTGCCTGGGTGGCAGGTGAAACGGATCCAGGCCACCTGGCCAGCCTTCAGGTTCTTCCACGAAACACTTCAGGTGGTGAAACGTACAGATCAGGGGAACTGGCTCTGCCTGTGTTAGCCCCTGAGGCCGGGAGGCAGACGCCCCAGAGAGAGGAGCCCCCGACGGACCACAGAGGCGGCCAGCAGCCAATGTGAGTGTGTGTGTGTGTGTGTGTGTGTGTGTCGGGGGGCTGCTTCCAGACCCCTGCCTGTCTCTGAGATTGTGCGTGTGCGTTTCAGTAAAGGTGACAATGGTGAATCGTGGTATGAGGACCCGGGGAGCTGTGGCGACTGCATTTCAGAGAACTGTGAAGAGGCGTCTCTGCCAAGGAGCCCGGGCCTGGGCTGTCTCCCAGCGTAAACAGGTGTTTAAACATGTGCAGAATGTGATTCCCGTGTAAGGCCAGGGCCTGGGGAGAGCCGTTCGTCCCTCTGGTGGAGCCCGCACTGCATCTCGTCCAGCAGGGCCAGAAACCCGAGGGAGAACTGGGAGAGCAGGACAGCAATGTTGTGACCCGTCCCTCCTGCCCCATCCGGGTGCCTCCCAGGGCTTCTGTTCTGCAGTCAGTCCTGCGCGAGCTGACTATGACAGACTTTGGCATCTGTGTCTTGGAGGAAGAAGAGCCAGCCCTGGACCTTTGGGCCCAGTGTCCTGCCATACATGAGGGACCAGTCAGTGGGACCGGCCCAGAATCCTCGGGTCGGTTCTGGCTGCATCACACTCACTGGGTGACCTCCTCTGGGGGCCTCTTCTTCATCCGTGCCTCTGTGAGCTTTACCCACCTAACCTTTGGGCTCTGTCCACATTCCATCTGAAAGGGCAGCTCCTGCATTTGTCCCCAGGGCACGTGAGCAAGGCCCTTGGCTCTTACTGTCACAGCACAAGGGACCTGGGCTTCCTTCAGGTTTCTCTCACGTTGGGTGGTGGTGGTGTTTGGAGGAGGTGCGTACGGGGACATGAGGGTCTCGTCCATCCCCTCCTTTCCCCGGGAACCCTCTCTGCTTACCCCAGCCTCTGCGTGTGCAGGTCCATCAGTGGTGGGGTGAGGGGGGTTCCTGCTGACTCTGAATACAGGACGGCTGGCACAGGGGCGTTCCGTTGTCCGGCTCGCTCATGCGGCAAACCCTTGCCGAGAACCTGCTCTGTGCGTGGACTTGTCGGGGAGGCACTGCGCCACGGAGTCCGTGACCCCTCAATCGTGTGACCCTGCTTAGCAGCTAAACGTCTGCACTTTCAAGGTCTTTACTGGGCACACATGTTGCCCCAGACAGGGAGGATCACGAACACAGGAAGAAACGCGGGTGGGTGGGACGTTGTACGCGGTATTTCGGATACTCCGTGGGTCTCCCTGGAGCTGGGATGCAGACGTGGAACTGGGCTCTGTTCAGAGATCAGAAGCCCCTGGTCTTTATGCGATGTGATCATGCTTTGGCACTTTTTAAGGTACCAGTGGAGGTGCGCGTACGTGAGACCGCATGGCTACTGCCGTGCGTGTCCCAGTCCCATGGAGCGGGCTCGCTCACCTGCTGCCTGGCGGACGAGGCCATCTCGCTGGGGCACCATGGCACGTTGTTTCCAGCAGGCTCTGTCTTTGTTTCCTGTTTCTAATCCTTTAGTTATGGCTTCAGTGGAAGTGATTTCACCCCAGAGCACGTAGTCTCCACTGAGGTTTGGCTAAGAAACAAAGTATCTGGTGTGTCGGCTTTTGGATGCACTTCCCCTGCTTTGCAGGTTATTCTGCTAGTCTCTAAAGTGTGTTAGAGCAATTTGCTCTAAATGCCTTGCAATGAGCAGGAGGCTTAAGAAAGAAATTCTCGCTGCACGCCTGTGGAGATGCTGTTTCATCGGCGGATGCATTTGATATTCTGAGGGGAGTAAGGACGCAGGGAAGATGGTGGCAGTCTGTCCTTCCGTTCGGCTGTCCCAGAAAATGTGAAGCTGTTAGGGAATTTATGGACTATATATTTAGTAAAACAGCTGCTTTCTAAACACAAATATAGGGCGACCAGGGTATATGGCGCCAGCGCTGGACACATGGATGCCGCAGCTTTTCTCCCTGCCATCCATCAGGTCAGGTGTCACCGTGTCCCCTGAAAGCAGCAGCTCAGAGCACAGCGCAGATAGCACGGCCCAGGGTCCAGGCGTTACGTCCCGTTTACTCCACGTGGAATTCCTGGGTTCCACTCGTGTCCCACCAGGGTCTGCGATGGAGCCCGGGGAAGTGCCTGGTGGACCAGCAGCGCCACTGACGGTGCTGCTTGCGAAGCCTGGCCCACTGGGATTCCCGTGGGTGTGCAGAGCGGGCTGTGTAGGAAACAGGGTCTGTCACGTGCTAATACACATGTTCAAGGTTGATGTGCCCTGTTATTTTTAGACACTTCTCATTTAACCTACTTTATCTCGTCGGGACTCACTCCCCAGGTAGAATGTTTGTTTTTGGTATCACCGAAGGGCAGAGTTTATGTGTGATCTTTGGTGTGTTTCAGCCTAGAGATGGATGAAATACACATGGCATCAGAAGGCACTGCACAGAGGCCCTGCAGGGAGTGCTGGGCTTTCTGGGCAGGAGGCAGGTCTGTTCTGTTCAGTGCAGTCCCATGAGAATGCCGAGGGTATCCATGGCCTCACCCTCTGTTATTCCCATATTCCCACATCAGTTTTCCCAGACACCTTCTCTTCCCCTGCCACATGCCCTAGTAATTTCGTAGTGAGTCCCACAGGGTTGTGTTAATACGGCACGTCAGGCAGTAAACATTTACTGAGCGCCGACTGTACACCCGGCACTGTACTGGGATGCTGAGGCCACATAGGAAAATGCAGGTCATCTCTACCCTGTAAGAGTTCCGGTCCCATGGGCTCTAAAGCAGCTGGTCGAGTGTCCAGTATACTGTTCTCCCATTTCCCAAACTGTATTGTTTCTCAAAGCTGTGACCTGCGGAAAACATGTAAGTTGTTAAATACTCACTTGGCCAGTGCCTGATTTCTTATTGAGATCTTGCATAAGAAACTGGCACTTAATAATTGCTGAACTCATGAAGACATTGTCTGCCCAGGCCCCGTGGGCCCTCTGTGAATTCTTAGGTGACCAAAGTGTGAGGCGGCCCTCTGCTAGAGTGGGTATGACCTTGACAGCGTAAGGTCAGCACCCCTGCAGTATTTTATGGGGTATTTGTAAGCTCCACCTCGTGCAGACCAGTCACCTCTGATCTGTAGGCATAATGACTGAATATTGACCGTGGTGATTTTTTTCATTGCCAAACATAATTCTTGCATTAATGCAACACTGCCTGCATGCTATTTTATGAAGAAGAATTTTAAAAACAATGAATCCTTATTGAATTTAAATAAATACATATTTGGAAAAATTAATAACTCGAGAGATTTCTTGACTTAAGGAAGTACTGACAAGAAGCAAAAATATGTTTTCATCATTGAAATTAATACTAGTGTGGAGTGAGGGAAGGAAAATAAATTAAATGTTGTGGAAAGGAAGAGGTTTGTGAGCAGGAAGTACAACACATGTCCGTCCCTAGCTGTGGGGCCAGGAACCGAAACCTTGTGTGCAGAGTGTGACGTCAAAGAAGGAACTGGAAGAATTCTGGGGAAAGTTGGGTTAGGGGACCAGGAGCCAGGAAGGCATCTGTAAGACACTTACAAAAAGTCTTTTGTCCGTTCAGATAAAACAGTGAAGGCCACATGGTAAAAACAGGAAAACAGCAATGGCTGGTATGTCTCCTGTTTTCATCTCGGTGGTTCTGCACTGTGCATTTCCATATCATCACTGCCCACAAGAAGCGCCCAGGGTGTGCGCGCCTGAGCGTCTCGGCAAGGCTGTGGGGACTGCGTTTCTCTGGGTTGCATCTCAGTCCTGAGAGGACTGTCGTGGTTCCCCACGCTAGGTCGACACTTTTCCTGGTGTGTGGTACTTGGAGGCATTGCTCCAACTCCTGTGTCACCCTGTCCAACATCATTCACCCCTCTGTTGGGTCCCCCTCTCCTGTCACAGGCACCCCACCTCCATTGACCCTGAGTGTAGGATTAAGTCCTCATTTTCTTCTTGCATCTTCCTTGAAAAACCTGCTATCATCTCCTGACCTGGTGGTCATGTGTGGTCCCAGATGGCGTGGGGGTCATGTGTGGTCCAGGTTTTCTGCCTTCTGGATTTTAAGCTCCTGAGGGTGGATCCCTTTTGCGTTTCCACCCTCCTGGAGTTGGGTACAATGCCTGGCAGAGAGTGGTCACTCAGAATTGTTTAATAAGTTTAATTCTAGCTGGATCTGACTTTTGAGTTTCCTTAGAAAGATGAGGCTTTGTCCTTAGTTACAGAGTGTGAAAAGGAGGCAAAGACAGTAGAATGTTGAAGTGCGTGTTTTTAAAGCACACACAAATTGGCTTATATTACTTCCAGCAAATAAATGAATGAATGAGTAAATGAGTGAATGAATGAATGAAAGATTGAATGAGTGAATGAAGGAATGAGTGAATGAATGAATGAGTGAATGATTGAATGAATGAGTGAATGAATGAGTAAATGAAGGAATGAGTGAATGAATTAATGGGTGAGTGAATGAATTAATGGGTGAATGATTGAATGAATGAGTGAATGAATGAATGAATGAATGAATGAATGAATGAGTGAATGATGCCACCGTATCTCTCTGGGAAGAAACACCCCACAGAAAGTGCTGTTTCACATTAGCCTTGAAGCTGCACTTAAGAGGCTCTAGACAGTTTCCACGTTTGTGTCAGATTCAGGTTTTCTATTAAACTGTCAAGTAGGTAACTCTTTCCTAAATCTGAGAAAATCCAGGCTTTGCACTGCTGAAGTTACCCTTTAAAGTAGGCCCGATTTGCAAGCACACTGCCACCTGCCCCTAGCTGTCCCCATGATCCCACCTTATTCGCAGCATGAGTGAGCCTTGTCCTTGGACTAAGCACGAGCACTTGGGGCCCATACCCACCTCCGCATGGCCTGTTATTTAGAAAGTTCTTGCTTTCGTGAATCGTACAGCTGCAGAATCAGGCATTTCAGAGGCATTTTTCTTCCTGTTTACCCATTCTGTATGTTATCCCATATCATCAGGAGTTAAAAAAAAAGTCCTCAGTCAATATTACGGTGGGAAAACCTACCCAATTAAGGTTTGAAGAGTGTTTTAACCTGTTTCTTAAATGTTTGATTTTGCTCCAACTTTTTCTGGCTTAAACCCATGCATTTATTAAGCAAAACGTTGGTCATGTTTCGATCCATTTGCGTCCGACACACTTATCTTCTCAGGCGGGAGCCACGGCGGTGAGCACAGGACATCGCGTATGTCCCCCGGGCCTCCCGCGCCTGCGCTAACGGCACCGTTCCTGGCAGTGGGAGCGGAGCCCCCGCCAGTCGGTGGTGCTTGTTTTCACCGACCGTGTTGCTCAGGATCTAGTTGGTTTCCCAGGAAATTTGGCAAAGTGCCTTTTATCTTAATTACCTATTAATAGTTTGAAAACCCTCAACCAAGTTCTAATGGAGAGTGAACCCTTCAGATTAGGGATGTTTTGTTTTCCTTGAAGGGCTTTGTTTGTTGAGGAATACAATTAAAAGCTCATTTTCCTCCATGCACTGTCTCCCTTGGAATTTAACTGCTATTGAAAATGCGGAGGGGAGAGACGTGCATAGAGTATGTGTTCTCTTATTTCCGAGAAAGAATAGTGCCATTGTTAGTTCTACACCATTAGGTTATCAAGAATTATGGTCAAATTCCAAACGCCTGAATGCTAGGCTTGTGTGTGCGTGTGTGTGCGCGTGTGTGTGTGCGCGTGTGTGCACGTGTGTGCGTGTGTGTGCGTGTGTGTGTGCGTGTGCGTGTGTGTGTATGTGTGCGTGTGCGTGTGTGTGTGCGTGTGTGTGTGCGTGTGTGTGCGTGTGCGTGTGTGTGTGCGTGTGCGTGTGTGTGCGTGTGCGTGCGTGTGTGTGTGCGTGTGTGTGCGTGTGTGCGTGCGTGTGTGTGTGTGCGTGTGCGTGTGCATGTGTGTGTGTTAGGAGAGACAGAGCTTCTCTCTTCCCATTTAGAGAAAGTGATAATTACGAGGTCTTACCCTAAGCCATCAGCATGTCCTCACGTAGGGTTCCAGGAAATAGACCATCTCTTCCACATAAAATTAGCAGGACTTAGGTTTATTCCATTTTTTTATTTAAGAGAGAATATTGGATGGGTTCCTATGTGAGGCTGGGTCCTGAGCATGTTACATGTTCAGATTTGTTCACTATTGTTTCTCTCTCTCGCACCCCCCGCCCGTCTCTCTCTGTTTCTCTCCATCGCTCTCTTTCTCTCCCTCTCCTTGGCTGTCTCTCTTTCTCTAGCTCTCTCTCTGTCTCCATTTGTCTCTGTCTCTCCATCTTTCTCTGTCCCTGTCTCTCTGTCTCTCTGTCCCCCGCTCCCCAGTGACGCACTGTGGGGCCAGCTGTGTGTTATGAGAACAGTCCACCTGAACTCTCCGTGGCTTGTGAGGAGAGAAATGAGCACTTTGTAGTGAGAACTTTGTAGAACAGAAGTGGCGTGTCAGGGCTGGCGGACTCCTAGGAAAGAAGACTGAAGAGACTCGTAGGGGACATTGCCCTCCCCTACTGTAAGCCTCCAGGGCACCTCCATGGCTGGAAAGTTGAAATACAGTTTCGGGTGAAGTGAAAAATGGGGTTGAAACTCCTTAGTGACAGTTCAATCCCAGGTACTTAGGTACCTGCTCTGCCCATTTTTAAGGGAAAAAAAAACAACACAGTTTCAAAGAACCCAGAAAAGGCAGTGATCTATTTTCACTTGAGCACAACTCGTTTCAGCAAGTGAGAAGTGCGCGCATGCTGTTTGAACTTGACCGATTTGAGAAGTACCGCTCCTGTGCCCAGGAGGCCCCACTGAATGGAAGTCCGTCACCTCCAGGTGCTGCTTACCAGTCGCTTGACTGACACCTTCATCCAGAAATGGGAAAACGACCACTGCTGAGCAGTTTCTCCCTCTTGCAAGCGAACGCTCTGAGATGGCACGTGCACCTGCCCTGCCACAGAGCGCCCCGGACCTTCCTGGCCAGGACCGCAGGGTGTGGGCTGTGGGGACCTGCCGCCTGTGTGAGGGACATGGCCCTGGCAGTCTGCCCTCTGGGGTCGTTCTTCTCTCCAGGGATTGCTCTCAGCCTCAGCTCTTGGGTAATTTCTAAGCGGTGCCACTCGGTCCCTCAGGGCCTCAGGGGAGCGCTTGGGCATCTTTTCAAGGAATGAAGGAGCCTGAGTTTGAGAATTTCCTTTTCCCTCTTACTTACGAGGGACCCATGGAGGCGGGTCCCTGGACCTTTGCTGAGCCTATTCCTGGTTCTCCAGCTCAGACTGGAGGACGGGCTTGGTCCTTTGAGCAGAGCTGTCTCCATCTCATAATGTTACTGGGGCAAACGACGCCAGGTAGACCTGTTCAAATCCACAGGGACCCAGCGGGCCCAAACGCCCTGAGAGCAATAGTGAGAACCACAGCTCTGATTGTCTCCTTTCCCCCTTTCTTTCTTTCCTTTAATGCATTACTAATGCCCCAGAAGTCAGAGACAGCACGTCTGTGGGGCAGGTGACATTCCAGTGACCACAGCCTTACGATGGTTCCATGTGTCCTGTCACATGAAGCCTTCCTACGAGCTTTCTGAGATCCGCCCTCTTGTGTGCTGGCCCATCTGGCATCAGGAGGACTAGGCAGGACTGCGGTTGGAGCACAAGGGTGGGACTGGGGGTCCGGCGTGGGCGGGGAGCGCCATGCATTGTCCTAGGAGGGCAGGCGTGGGAGCGGGCGGCCAGGTCGCAGGTGTCACTGGGAGACACTGCTGTCCCCAAGAGATGTGTCAAGGATATCAGAGGAGCCAAGGCAAAGATGGGAATCCGGGGCACTGCTGTGAGTGAAAGGCCCCTGGTGTGGTCTCCATGGGCTCAGTCCCCGGGGAGGGCGGGCCCCTGACGCCAGGTCCACTCCATGCTGTGGGTGACATGTGCCAGGTGTGGAGAAGTAGCAGGCATTTCGTAGAAATAGTTTCCTTCAGGGCGTGGGCATTTACTTGGAAAGTGATCATCCAGTTCAAACAAGGGCCTATGGATGGGAAATGAGGTTGTGGGGCCATTTAGAGCGGGGCCCGTCCGATCGAGGCTGACACTCCTGAGATCCCAGTGGGGTCCAGACACGATGGGAGCAAGCTCGCAGACGGGTTACACCCTCAGGGGACAACATGGCTGCTCAGACTATTGAAGGTGAAGCAGAGCCCACGCCCCGCAGACGTGAGGTTTCACGCACGTTCGGCATTCAGAGATTCTCACCTAGAGAATTACCGTCATCCAGACATTTGGCAGCAGATGAGGGCACAGAAATTCAGAGGTTTGGGTGCCCTTTCTGGCAGCTCCTCCTTTCTCTGACGTGATGTGGTCCTAGATGGCCGTCTGTTTTCTGCTGCTCTGCAGGACATTTCTTTACATTTGTTTGCCTTCTTTCCTTTTTCCTCCTGCAGTTTTTGAGGGTCGATCAAGATAAGGACAAAGACTGCATCCTGGATTGTGGGGGGTCCCCGCAGAAACCCCTCTGTGCGTCCGACGGAAGGACCTTCCTGTCCCGCTGTGAGTTCCAACGCGCCAAGTGCAAGGACCCTCAGTTAGAAATCGCTCATCGTGGAAACTGCAAAGGTAAGCTACGTGTCGTCGCCCGAAGACCGGGAGGTGGGTCGGCCGCTACCACGGGTCGGCGTGGGTTTTGCCTCCGCCTTTGCTAAAGTTGTACATGTAAGAACTTTTCTGTCTGTGAAGTTTTTTCAGAGCACGTAAGGCAGGACAGTGATTTTTGGGACTGTCTCGAGCAGAGGCTTTTCTCACTCCATTAGTGCTCTATTTTCTTAGAATGTTTTATGACATCATGACACACATTTGTCCGAGAGTTTCACAGAATGTTTCCAGTGTCTTTTAAAGTTCTTGTCACCGAAGTTTGTTGTTGGTTGTTTCAGCTCTTTCTTATTTCACCGTTTAGCAAATGGGATGTGTACAATTCACCTGGACCGCTGCCAGTGATTGTTTTGTGCTAATTTTACATGTGTAATTTCTGATTTTCCTGCTTTGAGAATCAGACTTCGAGTTAAGTAGCTTGCTTAGAACAAAGCAGTGAAATACTTCCCACACTGATGAGAAGTTTGACTCAGAAAAACAGGTTGATGTTTCAAACATAAACAGTTCTGTTCAGAAAGAGATTTAACTTCTTTATCTTATTCTCTAGGATAGGTTTTCTGGGCGGGAATTCCCGCCCGTTCTCAGGAATTTTTTCGCTTTCCCGTTCTCGAATACTGAGATATCAACTATTTTCTGTTCTCCACAATGAATCGTTTCCACAAAGTGACGGCCGATACTACCAACCACCTGGGTTCAAGGAACTGATTTTCCCGATTTCCCAACCAACTTTTCTTGGGATTCGGGAACAGAAAAGCGAAAACAATTCCTGAGAATGGGCGGGAATTCCTGCCCGGAAACCCTGCTCCAGGAGACAAGAGCACACAGTGCTCTGGGGTGACAGTCTGTGGTTAGCTCTGGGGAAGCAGAGCACAGGTCTGCTGGCCACAGGAGCCTCCTGTCCCATCCCCAAGCTGGGCCACGTTGGGGTGATTTGCTCTTTCGTCCTGTCCTAATGCCATATCCTAGGTGACGGATTTAAGTCACACCCTGACGTGACAAAGATAGCATTCGCCCTGTCCCTTCGGCCTGGGTGTTGCTCCTGTAGGCCCCCTAGGGAATGCTCTGATCTCAGCGCTGAGATCTTGACCAGGGCTGAGATCTTGACGTGGGACAAGCCCTGTCCCCACGTGTGTTTGCTGCAGCTCCACGGGCACTGGGCAGGACCTGACGTCCTCTTTCCTCTTTGCTTTTGCCTGTAGCTGTGCCTGTAACCGGCGGTTACACGTTCTGAGGATATTTTCTGCTGCTGTGGTTTGTTCATCAGCAGAGTACTTGAGGGCCAGGGCCTGAGCTGAAGCGACAGTGGTTCTGCAGGCAGAGAGCCTGGCACGTTGCTCTGTATGAGGGTGTGGTGGAGAAGGGCTTGTGGGACTCAGGCCACGCCTGCCCTGCGGTCGGATGCCACTGGTGGGGTTGCCCCTCCCACCCCCCCACACACACACCACATGCGTCATGAGGGTCCCAGCACAAGGCTGACACACGTGAGGACGTTACCCGAGGGGCTAGGACAGCGGGCGAGCAGACAGTGGGAGCTGGAACATTAGATCTGTAATTTGTTCTGCCTCGGCAGGCGGAAGGAAAGCCATAGGTAGCTGGGGCAGAAAGAGGGTGGATGCGTGGAGGTGGCCCTGTGTCGGGCCTGTGTGCCCAGCTCAGCTCACATGGCCCCTGCCCACCTCCACTGGGCCTTTGACCGGGGTTTCCAGGCCCTCAGGTGACGAGCGTACCCTGGGTCAGCCTCGTTGTGCCCAAGGCCTGGGCTGCTCCTCACGGGACTGGCAGAGTGAAGGAATCAGTTTCTGCCCAGTGAAAATAGTTCCATTTCACTCTGCTGGTGGGTTTGCAAGGGAAACAGCGCAGCGAGCAGAGTTCCTTCATACTTGAAGGAATGTACTGCAGTGGGACTGTCACCCTGAGTCCAAAAACACAAGGCTTGCCCTACTGACGTGAGCCCATGGGCCAGGCAGGGCCCACCCAGGCAAGGTGTGGCCCTGGGACGGGCCGCATGGCATCAGCTTGGGGCTACTTGGAGGGGCTAGTCTTTGGGGCCACCCCCAGACCTGAAAATCAGCCTCAGAGATTGGGGCAGAGGATATGCATTTCAGCAGCACCCCGACCCTGACCTGCGGGGCGGGGTGGGGGCTCCAGCCCATTGGGAACAGCTGGTCTGTGATGACAGGACCACCTAGTGTACCTGGTCACCCAGGACGTGAACCTGTGGGGGGAGCTTTCGCCTACCTCTGGCCCAAACTGGAAATAGTGTTAATTTGGAAGATGCATTAAAAATAAAGAGCTATAACTTGTTGAACAAAACCAATGTGGTTCACAAATTAAATTTTAGTAGGGAAATAGTTTTAAAACGTTAAAACACAAATAGGAATGTCTTTCTTTAGAAAATTTTCATAAAAGTAAAGATGATAATCATTCAAATTAGCTGCATTTGAAATTGTTTCTTTAAATTATATGTACTAGCTACAATAGAAAACATACTGAAACTCTGAATTTAGCGGCAGCAAGCTGGGTGCTTTGTCAGCTAAAGGACGTTTGCTTGAGATCTGTCTGTGGTGATGGGGAAACGCAGGACACAGCTTTAAAGAAGGTTTTTGTGCATGAAAAACTCCTTTGTCTCCCTAACCATCCCTTCCCATCCTTAGAAAACAGCAGAAAACACCGGCCCAAATCTCAACCACCTGGAGTCCTATCGTTCGATACGATTATTTTGTCCTTGTAGCTGTTTTCTCAGTGGTCATTTGGGTTTTAGTAAACTGTATGCTATTTTTAATTTCCTTGGAGAAAACGTAAGTGAAAATTCTCGGATTCATTTAATAGAGATACACACATACACACAATCTTAGTTTGTTCAGGGGGACAACTGGTAATCCTGAGGCAGCGTCATTCTATGTGATTCTAAAATTATGTGATTAATTAGCTTCAATCAGGTTTTTTCCAAGAGATTCTGATATGTTCCTTAGGATTAATGAACTTAATACTTAACATTTTTTTCTTACTGAATGGCTCCTTGAAGAGTCACCTGAATGAGGACGGGTAGGTTTTATTCCCTCTGCATCTGACCCAGCTCTGGTTCAGAGGCACCTCAGGACAGAGCCACGCAACCGGGAGCTGCCTCCCCCGTGCGCTGAGATGGCCGTGTCAGCCTTTCCGGGGAACCTCAGTGCCGGCACATGCAGCTCTCCTCCAACCGTCCTTCAGTGGATTTCGGGGTCCTGCAGTGACAGAACAGCCCACACTGCCAAGGTGAGGTGGCAGAGGGGTCTCCAGGCTCAGTAATGGGGCTCATCCAGTTCCCGGTGGTACCCCCATCACAGGGGCCATGAAAACAGGGCCCCCAAAACCTCTTGACCTGCCCAGACACTGCAATGTGCTTGCTGTGACTTCAACGAAGACCGAGTCAGCCCTGGGGCCCTGGGAGAGCCCAGCCTCACGGAAGAAGCAGTTTTCTCACCGGGACACATGCCCAACAGGAACGGTGTCTCTGTCCACACTTGTCCTTTCGGCCCTAGACAGCTCCGCTCTCGGAGTTCTCGCACCTCTGCCAGGAAGGACAGCGTGCCTGGTCGGTGGTCCGGGACGGGGACAATGTGCAGTCTCACCATGGGCGCAGCATGGCCACAGGGTCGGGAAGGTGGCAGCCACAAGCACACGGCTGGAAGGGACTGGGCCCTGTCCCTCTGCGTCTGCTTCGTGACACCAAACACATCGATTGCAGGACGCTTGGCCCGGAGCTTCAGGCCTCGGCTGTGGTTATACACCTCAGTCACCTGTGCTGACAAACAGGGAGCGATTTAAGAGTACATTCAAATATCAGGTGATCTCTTTAGAGAAGCTTCTAGAAGCCATCGCCTATGCAAGCGGAGCCTGTGAGAACAAGAGCTGTGGAAGTGGTGAGTTTTGTGTTCCTTTTCCGACCACGTTCCATTGGATAACCCCAATCCAGTGTCCTGCCGCAGCGCCTAATTTGGCGCCACATTGAGCGTCTGCATTTGGCATCTGTGAGCGTTAGTGGGACCTGGACTGCAGTCCAGGTCTCTGGCTGGAAATCCAAGGCCAGAGCGTCCGTGTCCCACAGCTGGTGGAGGTGGCCTGTCCCCATGGCCTTCCATCTCGGCCCTCTGCCACGCCTGCCTGCAGGGTCAAGACCGGGCTGCTGCTGGACAGGGCGTGAATTCCTGTTAAACACAGATGTCTCCATAAGTAATACCTTTGTTACCTTACGTGTGTTTGGATCCAGCCTAACTTTTCTGGATAATTCCCTTGGTGGGCATTTTCACTTACTTCATTAAGCAAATTTCATACCATAAATTTGTAACACAAAAAAATGCGGTAAGGGAGAAGTAGGGAAAAATACAACTTACCTCGTAAAAGCAAGTTTAATTTAAATCAAAAGGACTGAAATGAAAGAATGCACAGGTACCCACAGACTTCAAAGTCCTGTTCGTTTGGTGCTTCAGCGGCCATGGCCAGCAGATGTTAAAGCCCCTTTAACGAGAGATTGTTGGCCAGGCGGCAGGTTTTCAAATAAGAGGGCCATATGCACCTGGGACGTGCCAGGTTTGGGTGAAGTGCTGGGACTCGGAGGTCCTGCTTTTAGCCCTCATCTTGGGGGTGGCCCTGGAAAGGGGTTCCGGGCTCTAATCTGCGTTTCCCTCCAGAAGCAGCCTTTTGCTTGGATTGGGGCTCATGGCAGAAATAGGACCTCATCACAGGGGACTGTCCTTCACCCAGGCTGGAGTACGCTGCCGGTCGCTTACCAGCCCAGCCCCCCAGATCCAGCACTTAACACCCCCTGGCCTGCGTGAGCCATTGTGGCGGAACCAGTTCACAGTGAGCCCTGCTGCTGACGGGACCTGAAGACAGGTGTCCCCGCTGCCACCTGCTCTGTTGTCTAAGGGCACAAACACTGACATTCACAGCACACCCAGGTGAGAGCTTTCTGCTCTGAATGTGAAAGAGGAGATGACGTGTCCTGATGTCCCTCAGGTCACACGAGTAACCGCTGACGTTCCTCTGCCCGATCCCCGTGCGGGACTTGGCGTGTGTTTCATGGGATCGACTTGGCGAGTGCTGGGCTGCATATTTTGAGGGCAGGTCACATGTCTGGTGGGGGACAGTCCCATACTCCTGTCCTCCGGGAAGCACTGCTGTGGAAACGACGACTTAAATATTTCCATCCCTGTTTAACTAAGTTGGATTGAAATGTTTTATGCATTTCACGTGACGATCGCCATTGACCCTGAGTAGAAAGAGGGCTTCACATGGAACAGGTTTCTCATAATTTTTGAGAAATGTGTGCAATTTGTGTTTTTAGAACTCAGCAAACACATTACTGTTTTCTTTTAATCTGAGACCACTGGGGCTGTCTTTCTTTTCAACAAAATTTCTGGCATTAAGTTAAAATAGCTGAATAGAAGGAGAAGCAGGAGGAGAGTCAAGTACCAGGAGATGCTGGAACGATGGTGAGATTCCTGGAACTGAAATCATAACAGGTATCTGACCAGGCAGCGTCCGAGGAGTTTTCCGAGACCGAGAGCCTAACATGGGCCAATGTGTAAGGAAAGGAATGTTGTTCCAGAAAGCTTTCCGGGTCAGCTGCCAGTGGCTCCTGGTCGCTGTCCTGGCCACCATGGCAGTGGTGGACCCTGTGACCAGCAAGCCGGCACATAGGACAGGGCCACAGGAGCCAGCAGGGTCGTGATGGAGGCAGATGGCACCCCACAGCGTGGGGGGCACTGTGACCAGTGCCAGTATCGTGACGCGTTTGCAGAGCCCTGCTCTCTCCCTGCGAGGACCCCAGGGGGACAGGCAGAGGCAGCCTGGCCAAGAAGCCACCATTGCACAGAAATCTCAGTGTCTGCATTGACCCAGGGCCTTCCCACTGGTCCGACCTGCTCAGACAAGCGTTGATCTTGGCGTTCCCTGAGGAAGCCCGTGGCCGCATGACCCTGGGACTGTGTGCTGAGCCCTCACACCACGGCCACCGCCCGGAACCGTCTCTGCAGCTCTGTAGAGACTGGCGGCTGCTTCAGTCTTGTTGGTGGTGGTCAGAGCAGTCGTTTGGTGTCACACCTTCTATTAGGGGATCCCCTGAGGCGAGGGACAGCAAGGGCACGAGGGTCTCAGGACAGCCCTGATTGTCCCTACCTGGGGACCAGGGCCATGTCAGCCGTCAGCAGCAGCGCCTTCCCCTTGGGGACATGTGCTCCGAGGGTGGCCCATGGATCGGCATCTCAGGACGCTGGGCTCAGTGTGCCTTCTGTCAAGTCCTGTGGAAAAAGACAGCTTACGCTGCTGTGCACGCACGTTTTAGAAATTCAGTGGAAGGCGGTAACCCACTGACGGTCAGCAGGGCTTGCCGTGCCTGAAACGAATGGGGTTGTCAGGTGTCCTTTCTTTAAGGTCCAAGGAGCCCGTCACGGCCATGCTCCACAGTGTTGCCACAGTGTGTCCTCTACGTAGCTTTTACTGAATTTTTATTAAAAAATGATAAAAACCTAAGTGTAGTGACTGCCCTGCGACCTGCTCAGGCCTCTTCGCACTCATCACTGAAGACGGTGGCGTCACCGTCCCGCCCAGCCTGACAGGAGCCCCACCCGCCGTGGCTCTCCATGTGGTGCTTGGAGCAGGAGCACGCCAGCTGGCGCCCAGGGGACCAGGAGCAGCGGGCGAGGACCTGCGCCCGCATCTTGCCAGCTGCCGGGTTTTCTGGTGCTACCAAGGTCAGGATCACAGAGCCTTGTGAGAGGACGCCTGCTGGGCCTCTGACCGCCTGGGGGGCACATTCGGCCGTGTCGTCTCGCCTTTAAAGTAGGTAGTTGGACCAGAGAGCACTGAGAATCCCTTCTGTTTGGTGATTTTTCTGATCAGAAAAGTGCGCCTAACAAGCCCTTACGTCAGACGCTTCATCACCTGCCACTCTCCTTAAGCGTCGGATGATGTCGTCTGTGGGGACGGCTGTCGCCTGTAGCTGCGTCTGGGGGCTGGCGGAAGCCCAAAAGGGCACTTAGTTCCTATAAATCAGTTGTTAGCCTGCTGTTGTTTTCTTCAGTGAAACAGGTATTTGCATGAAAGAAGTCTATGTGGGCTGTGCCTGTGTGTGTGTGCGTGTGCGTGTGCGTGTGTGTGTGCGTGTGTGTGTGTCTGTGTGTGTGTGTGTGTGCGTGTGTGCGTGTGTCTGTGTGTGTGACTCTCTTTTCTTCCCAGGCCTCTAGGCCGGGTCTTTGGCCCTGCTCCAGGCTATATCTATTCGATTTCTTCCTTCTGCAGGCCTGCTATCTGGATAACCGTCGAGCATGGTGGTGCTCGCTCGCTCTGAGCCTGTCTCTGGCAGGAATCTTACCCAAACCGGTGTCCCTTGGCTCCTTCATGGTGTGCTAGCAGGTCTGATGTTGGAAAGGTCCCTCTCTATAGATTGAAGGCCTCGTAACAAGAGGTGGCATCGTCGCTCCCCTGGCCCCGCAATGATCAGAAACACACAGACTTTTTAAGAATAGTAGTGAGCAGTTCTCTGCTGGCTTCAGCACTCCCTGGAGTCTGCGCTCATTGCAGAGCGGGCTTGGATCGGCTCCGCCCCCCTGGAGGTTATAGCCAGACTTCCCAGAAAAGGTTTGCTGACCTCTTGTATAATGACCTACTTTGCTGCTTTGATAGTTGTGGTTATCAATTATCAGAGAGATCGTAGGATCAGTTATTTCCTGTAGGAATGCCGTCAAAAACCGTCTGAATAATGTATTCTTGCAATAGTTTGCAGTTTATTTTCATTTTTTCCTGCATGACTTGGCAACCCCCATTAGTAGTCAGGGTGTTCCTATTATAGTTTGTCTCTGTCCTCAAGCATTTACAGCTATACTACTTACTGAAAATGAAAACTAAGTTCCTTTCCTCTCCAGTGAAATGTTACAAACTTCACTGAGCGCCTGCACGTTGGTGGGGGCGGGGCGGGTGGGCGTTCTGCCCATTTATCACAGCACGTCTGTCTGTATTCAGAAGGGAAAGGATATTTTATTTATGCCAAAGAACATTGCAACACAGAATTCTTAATTTTTCTGAGTCTGACCTTCAAAATGATAGGTGGGAAAAGTATCACAACTTTTGAAACACAGTGTCTGTCATCATTAGGTGCCAATCGAAACGAAAGGCACGCCCACCTGGGGCTATCCATCTGCGACCACTACCGAGAAGAGCACGCTCCGTTCATCTGGCTGCTCTTGCTGGTCCAGCTCCCACCTTCTAACGCCGGGCTCGCCTGTGCCAGGCCCCAAACTGGGCCACGAGGGCACAGCCGTGACAGCTGAGCTGACCCTGCGGCTTACAGCACTGTGCCCACTTAATACCCACTCAGTGCCAGCCTAGAATCAGAGTCAGTGGGTCTGCTGACCAGAAAACTATCTAGCGGACCTCTCGTTGTGTGTTAACACGATGGGATGCTGCAGCCATTCCGTGTTCCCGGGGATTCCCGCCTGCATACAAGGAACTTGTCATGCTCCATCTCTGGTGTGAGCTACACACCGTGGGAGACAAACACAGGGGCTCAAGGAACACTGGCTCACGCTTCCCGTTACCTCGTCGCTGCGGTGTGCCGGACAGGTGACCCCACAAGGAGAGCTGAGAGAGTGTTGAGTCCAGGGTCACATGCGAACATCATGTTTCCTGACCTCATTCTGGTCAAGCTCTCAGTCGCATCTAATGGCTGCTTTCCAAATTCTTCAGCAAAGTTCTCTTCCAAGTGTTGCTTAATCCTGTTTGGAGTGATTTTAGCAAAAAAGGAAATTATTTGCTTCCTGATTAAATGAAAAACGTCGTTAGAAACAGCCATTGTAAAGCATCGTCGTTTGTTTCTAGTTTATAGCGAGCATTGCATTTTGATAGCTGCTATGACTGATGCATCTTGATGTCTAAACAAGTTTTGTGATCACACTGGAAAAGGAATCTATTTTACTACTCAACTGAGAGAGCAGATTACTAACCAGGTAAATGAGTTGCTTACTAAGCTCACTGTGACTAACCCACAACTCCTCACAATTTTTCCTGTGGGAAGCCTGTTGTTAGGGAAGCTTGCTGAGCACAGTGGATCCTTCTGGAGCTCCTGCTGTTTTGGGTACAAACAAAGCTCTCTAAACATAGGTGAGCAAATGTGCACCAGATCATTTTCCTTTGGTCTAGTACAGTGGTTATCTTTGCTTAGAAGAAGATTAAAATAGTATTTTATTGCATGAAGATATTAATATTATAATTTTCACTTCTGAGGAATTTTCCTACGAGGTAAACATTGAGCATAGAGTTGACAAATCACTGTGAGCCAAAAAGTGATGTGATACCACTTCATGGCTAGTAACAATAAAAAGTGAAAAAGACAGGACATACGTAGCGGTGAGGATGTAGAACAAAACCTTTGTCCCGTTTGACAGGGATGTAACATGGTTCAGCTGCTGTGGAAAATAGTTTAGTGCTTTGTTTGGAAGGTAAACACAGAATCATCACAGGTGCAGAAATTGCCATCCTAGGTCCAGATCCAAAGGACTTGAAAACCTGTTCACACGAAAACGTGTCTGTGGGTGTCCACAGCAGCGTTATGCACAGTGGCCAAAAGGTGGGAACACCCAGGTGCCGTCTGCAGGTGAACAGACAAACGGTGCTTTATCCACACAGCGGCACGTCATTCTGCCATAAGAAGGGATGGCGTGCTTGCTGGCACACGCTATAACGTGGATGACCTCGAAACATGCCAGCTGCAAGAATCCAGTCACAAAAGGCCACGTCTTCGATGAGTCCACTTCTATGAAATGTCCAGAACAGGCAAAGCCACAGAGACCAAGAGCAGCTGGGCAGTTGGGGGAGGGGTGGGAGTGGCTCCTCAGTGGCCTGGGTTTCCTTTTGGGGGGGGGAAATGTTCTGGAACCCGATGGAGGAGGTGGTTACACAACGTTGTGGGCGAGCTAAACGCCACTGAATCATACACTTTAAAATGGCTAAAATGATGAATTTTACGTTTTGTGTAGTTGCGTCATAATAAAAAAATTATGGTGTTTGTGTTCTGAGGATTTAATTTTCAAACAGTTAA
The DNA here is from genome assembly GCF_004115265.2 of Rhinolophus ferrumequinum. Lineage (NCBI taxonomy): Eukaryota > Metazoa > Chordata > Mammalia > Chiroptera > Rhinolophidae > Rhinolophus > Rhinolophus ferrumequinum. Next base: position 1,888,372 of record NW_022680354.1, read on the forward strand.
AAGTAAATTGTCCAGAGTGAAACCTCAACAAGGCACTGAACAGTTCAGGACCTGCTTAATTTCTAATCTAAGCATGAGTGCACAGATAGTTACACTCCAGCCAGGGGACAGGTTGGGACCTGCACCTAGAGCCTCGAGGGAAAGTGTGAGCCTTTTCGTTGTGTTCTTCAGAGGTGATATAAAAGGGGAAATTGGGACTAATATAACTTCGAAGGTGTGCTTCGTGCTGTGATTGCTGTCAGGGGTCATTGAATTTCGCGGACAGTGTGTAGACGTTAGTCAGGCAATGGTGTGAAGTGACATTCAGGACACTGGGGACGATAGCAGATGAGCTGAGGACAGGCCGGAGGGAGGTCTGTGACGTGACACTCACTCACCGCAGTGTGTTGTCTGAGAGGGTGGATCTCAGGTTCCGGGTTCTTACCACAACAAAGTAAATAACAAAACAAAAATAGCACAGGGGGGTGGCCTCAGTTTTGGAGGAAACCCCTCAAGCTATTGTGAGTCTCAGCATCCTGGTTTGGGGGCTGCTGCTCAGACTCTTCTCTGTGGTAAAGCCCTTGCACCTGACTCAGAGGATCTGGAATGGGGAACAATAAGCAGGTGGCTTGAGGCAAGCCACCTCAGGTGGTGACAGACTTTTTTCCAAGGGACAGTGGACACAGGCCCACAGTTTCCTCCGATTAAATGGTTAGCAACACGCAGGCACAGACCTAGGATTCCTACTCTATCAAACACGAGGGTGCAGGTTCCAGAACCGTCCGGCCAAGGGTAGATGTGACGTCTTTAAAAGAAGGCATCCAAGCCGGGAACAGGGCCCATGCGGGGTTTGGAAAATGTACGCCTTCTGGCATGTTCCACGAGAGCTCCAGCATGAGATGTAATTTGTACCTCCGTCTGCACCCGTGCAGAGACCCTGCATATCATACTTTCTCTTTAGACAGTCAAACCACAGGTTGTCTTCCAAACACGGGACAGAGGTCCAGCAAACAGTGATTCCTCGTCAGCTAAACACAGACTGCATTAAAACCACGTTGCTGAGTGGGTTGGCAGGCCAAGCGTCCATGCGGATGGCAGCCCTGAGCCCGTGAGGGTCTGTGCGGCGGGCAGCCTGCCCACGGCACCCCGCAGCCCAGGCTCGGAGCCTCCACCGGCAGGGGCTGTGTCAGCACACGGACACCCGGAGCTGTCGCCAGCGGCCCGGAGCCTGGGGGCTGCTGCCCAGATGGCACTGTGCAGCCAGTAGCTTTTACTACCAGGCAATCAGAAAGTCACCAACTAAAGACGCTGGGCGGTGGCCACGTCCAGAGGGCTGTGAAGATCTGGATAACTTGTTATTTAAATCTGGAAACGCTTAAGAAAAGTTGGGAAAGCCATTCCTTGCAAGGTTTAACATTCAAATGAGCTGCATTATACAAGGCTGAATGCAGTGGGAGTTGTCCTTGCGGTTGTATCCCAGGGCCTGAGGCCTGGGGTGGGGACTGCACAGCCTCTTGTCAGCTGGGCATGGGCCCTCCTTGAGCCAGCTTCCCTGGCTGGGTTCAGGCAGAGAGGGGACCTGGCCAGGGTAGTTGCACCATCAACCCTTTCACGGGAAGTCGCACCCAGCGCCCTTTCTGGTTCCCAGGCAGTGTGGGCGCAGTGCAGACTACACAGCTGAGGGGGAGAAGCTTCCGGGCTGGGCTGCTCAGGGCCGTCACTCACACACGCGCGGTGCCCATGGACGGCCGTGGTGTCCAGCGCGGGACCTGTTACGCTTCAATGTTGTTAGACTTTTCCACTACTTTCTTGAGTTCTGATGCGTATCTTCCTAAGAAGCAGAAGGACCACCGTGCTTTACGTCAAATTATGTTGTCGTAATTTTAACATGAGTGTGCGAAAAGTTGGGACGGATGAGAGGAGTGCTAAGTAGATAGGACCCTTTTTATCTAATGCATCGTCACACTTAAAGTTGGGAGCTTAGTGTCATTCTGAGGTCCTAGGAAACGTAGCTGCTGAAAGAAGAGGCCACCATGGCTTGTTTCCTCACAACGGTGGTCTGCAGACTGGGCAGGTCCCCGGGGCCCCCAGCTGAGGGCCAGGATGTCACGTGCCCTCGAGTCACCCTAGCACTCCCTCCGTCTGGACCAGTGTATTTGGTCTGATTCTAACAGTGGTTTGAGACCCAGCCCCTCGTGGTGTGTGGACTGGACCCCATGTACTTAGACGGCCGTCCTTGTGCCTATAGAGTCGGCCTGGGCCTGCACTGCAGCTGCTGCGTCTCCATTGCCCACGTTGCACCAGGCTAAACCAGAAACCTTTCCTGGGCCTCTGCTTCCCTCAGTGCACAGGAGACCCCGCTCCCTGACCACACGAGCCTGTCACTGTGTGACACACAGTGTGCGTGCAGCTCGAGGCCTGCCATTCTGCTCGGGCTTGCTCTCCCAGGGGACCCTCCAGCCTCGGCCGTCTGCACGCTCCTCTGTGACTCACGCGTTCGCGTCTTCCATCTTCCTGTGTCACGACAGCCGTCTCTGCTCTGTGTTTTCCTGCAGACGTGTCCAGGTGTGTGGCCGAGAGGAAGTACACCCAGGAACAGGCCCGGAAGGAGCTCCAGCAGGTGTTCATTCCGGAATGCAACGATGACGGCACCTACAGTCAGGTTACAAACTGCGCCTGAGCCGTGGGGAGGGCCAGCGGTGGGGAACAGAGCTAGAGGAAGGAGACGGCCAGGGTGGCAGCGGGAAACCGCCCTTCACACGGTGGAGCGCGAGCCCCCCTGAGCCTCACCTTCACGAGCAGGTGTGTGTGAATTCCTTCCTGGGGCAGATATTCGTGTCATTGCCCCACGGTCACCTTCATTACCGTGTGGTGGGAACGGGCAGCTTCCTCAGTGCGGCTGTCCAGCGTGCTGACCCGATGAGAACCTGCTTTCAGTGTAATTTTAGTTCTGGTGGAGCTCGCACTAGAATCAGAACGTGAGTGCCAGCCATGAGCTCGCGAGACTCCAGACACGGAGGCCGTGGGCCCTGAAGCTTCTCGCTTTGCTCTGAGGGCTTGGTCAGTAACTCGGTCGCCTCTCTCAGGCATGCCAACGTTATCGTCACACATACTGTTCCTCCTGCTTAAGGAAAAGGAATTCCTGAATGCCAACTATGTAGCTTTCGGTGGAAAAACAACACGGCATCTGCTGTGGGCTCTCTGACACTAACGGGAGCCCTACACATTTTTAAATCCATCATTTCACCTTTGGAAGACTAAGGAGAGAGAGAGAGAGCAATGGAGACAGGTTAGCACTGCAGGCAGTGTCACTGCCTAGTCGGACAGATGCCCAGGGACCCAGGCGTGCGAGGGAAAGACTGTCCGCTAACGGGCTGACCAGTGTCTTCTCCTTGACTCAGCCCTGGGCCACCTGAGAGACCCTGAACAGCTGGACCCTGGGGGCCTCGGGTGTCAGATGCGGGCTTGGGCTCCATCTCAGAGATGGTGAGGAGTAGATAACAGTTCAGGTGGCAGCACACGCCAGCTGTCGGTCAACGCCCTCGGTTGCGTTTTTCTGTCAAATGCTGAGTCCAGGCCATCACACTCTCTCCGCCGAGTATTGCGATGCAGTGGGCCTCCTAAGAGAAGGACAGTGGCCTTAGCACCACGGAGGCACTTGAGTACTGACCGCTGTCCTGTCGCCTCTCCAGGTCCAGTGTCACAGCTACACGGGATACTGCTGGTGTGTCACGCCCAACGGAAGGCCCATCAGCGGCACCGCCGTGGCCCACAAGACACCCCGGTGCCCTGGTAGGTCTGATTTAACTTATGGGGGGGCGCCTTCCACTGACATCGGTGGGCTGATCTTCTGATCATCTTACCTATGTTTGCTCATGATTCAAAAGAAACTCAGCTTTGGTGGCCTTGTGAGGAACGAGGGGAAGGGGTTTGTGTCACTGGACAAACCCTAAACTATGACGAAACTTTGTTTTAAAGACGGCTTTCCAACAGAAGGTCGGGTCTGAACCATGATAGGTCACAGGGACTCGTGATTCTTGATATTCAGAAATAACTCCCAGGACTCGAATCAACGGTGGAAAGGACCCGATGTTTTCTTTGGCAAGAAAAGCAACAAATTCTGGTTTTGTATGTATGTGTTTGCAGAAAAACTGGATCATTCTTTATAGCTCCATCTCCAGATGGTTTATTTGTGTTATTCCTCAGAAGAGGGCATGATGTACAGAGTTAATAATCCTGGCAGGAGAACACGCTATAAAATAGTCTGTGTTCCATTAAGATTTTACCGAAAACATTAGAAACATTCAGATCATTTGTATTTGAAAATGGTCTGCAGCCTGAGTTTTGATTAATTGTTTGGGGAGACCTGTCAGATCATCTATGACGAAATTTCATGGTCTGTGTGTCTGTTTCTAGATTAGACTTATGAAAATAGGCAAAACATCATTGTATAACAATAAGAAAGTACAAAACACCTTCCTGATTTGTCATGTACAATATTGCAACAGTGGCATTTCGAGTTTTCTTTGAGATTTGTTTTCTATTTAAAGGAAGGCGTTTTATAAGTAGAAATTCTGCCATGACTCAGACATTTATAGCGGGAGCCGCGGCACAGAACTCGTAACTCCCTCAGAATGATGACATGTGTAAGTAACAGTAACACGAAAGCTTATATTGCTGGTGACTGGTCCCCACTTCAAAACCGTGGGGTGCACATGATGTGGAATTAAAATATATTTATTTTTTAAAACTATTTTTTCATCAAGACCTAAAGATGGCTAAAGAAATATTTTTAGTGAGCTAACATTGCACCTAATAATTCTTTTACAAACGCATGGAGTGAATGAAAAAAGAGCAGAGCACATGAAGTTGGGTCCGCGTGTGTCCCTCCCTGAAAGACGGCTTCACGCACTCACTTCACCCACATCGCAGCCTTTGGAGTCCGGACTTGCTTTACAAAGGAACAAGTGGGGTGATAGCTGTGTCTGTGGTTCCAGTGAGCCCTTTGGAAGCATTCCGTAGGATCCCAGAGAACTTTCTGAGAAGACCATGTGCAAAATCTGCTGCAATTCTTAGATTCTCCAAGTAACACTTCGCTTTTGGGCTCAAACCACTATTCACGCACACTCTTTTTTCTAACCAGGTATTAGTAACACTTCACTGGCTAGAAATGCCCCACTCTGTTCACACCCATCTGGAGCTTTCGGTCCCAATGATGGGTTATGGGAGAAAGGGCCGTGTGTCCTTTTGTGAAGGTCCAGTGTTTACCACGTGGGGAGCTTCTGAGGGGGCGGCGACGGATTTCAGATTAAACGTGCAGCGCGGGCTAAGCGGGCCGACTTCTCAGCCCCGCTCTCCGTGAGCGGCTCGTTCGCTGTCGTGGCAGCGTCTGGTGGCTGTGAGCTGCCTGCTGGCTTGGCCTAGGTCGCCTCACACCTGCTGGTGCTAATCTATTCCATAGCTCCCACAGTTATGGAAAAATTTTGTTAGTCCCCAGTCATGTTCACGTATTGATTTTGCAAAACCTTGGGCCTGGGAGAGCAGGTGCCTGGGTTAGGACATGTGTGAAACTTTGTAGAGTTGTGGGGAGTTTGAGAAAACTTTGCAGTTCAAGGGAGAGTTTTGGGAGGATCACACACCACACACACACACACACACGTGTGAAGTTTATGATAAACTTTGGCAGCATGTAATTTAAGTTTTCCCAGATGTAGACGCAACCTCACAGAAACTGCAGAGAAGTAGGACAATGGGACGTCCCTTCGCACGACTCAGTGATGAATGACATGTCACAGCTGTCCAGAGGTTCCATCTGCAGACGGCCAGGGCCTCAGTGTCCAGGTGCGTTCGCCCCCACCCCTACCTGGCACTTATGAGGGCGCGACACCCACTGTCTGTCAGGAAGGGAGCGGTTCCCATCCCGCTTATCAAAACTGGGGAAACATCAGCGTTCAGTAGGTACCTTTTGTCCTGGAATTTATACCAAATTCACCATATAGGTACATGCTGCAACCACTTGGAAATCAGAAAAAGAGATTGCGAGCTTAGCCATACACAGTGGCTGTCACTCAGATGGTGCACGTGCGTGTTTATCACCCGCGCAGACACAGCAGGAAGCGCAGCCACGTGTGGTGGGAGGGGGAGCCCCTGCACCACCGCCACCTCCTCAGGGCTCCCAGAAAGACCTTCCAAAGGGGAGGATTTGTGCATTTTTTATGGCATTAGTGCGAAGCACCCCAATTCCTATTCATCAGTAGGAAGAATGAGGTAGTGTTTGTGCCGGTCTCAGCCTGTCCTTAACCAGCCCTCGTGGTTCTTGTTTTGACGGCAAGACATCTGTCCTCAGCAGTAACCACCAGGAAACTTGTAAAGACGCTGCTTGTCACTCAGTAGACCTGGAAGTGATACAGACACCTGGGGCCCACGGCTGGGCCTGGGGATCTGCTTTTATTAGGGTCGTGGGTGGTTTGCTCGGTTTACACAGCGGAAAACTAAGCAGTGAGGAAAGTGAGAGTGGCTGCTGTCGATGACAGTGACAGGTGGTTCTAATACAGTCACTGGAAGTGGAAGGACGAGAGCCCAGAGCTCGGAGGTCAGCCTGGCTCTTAGGGCAGCCTGAGGGTCGGACACGGACCCGGGGTCACACAGTGGGCGCGGCGGCTGGCCTGCAGAGATGCAGAGAGACACCTGTGCTTGCGAAGGGGAAGGTGTAGGGACTCGGCCCCCTGCTCTGGAGCCCAGGGCCTCGACCTGTGTGGGGATTCCTGGTGCCATGCACTGATGAAGCGGTCATGCAACATTTCACAGGTTTAAGAAGTTAAAAGTGCAAATACTGTCAGGAGAGGAAACACACAGACTGATTTCTCCCAAAGCGTGTTCAGGGGTTGGACCCCCTTCCCTGGGGTGTTTGAAGCAGGGAAGGGGGCAGGTGCTTGGGAGCTGGCTGGAGGCAGTTAAGGAATGGAGGCCCTGGCGGCTCTGGGGGAGGGTCGGAAAAGACGTGAATGAGGACGTGGGAAGACCAGTGGTGAGGGGTGCCAGCAGCGATGTCCTGCGGTGGAGACAGCGGGTGTGGCGTGGGTGCCGTTGGCTGCATCGTGGGGACAGACACATGGGGTGTCACAGCAGCCTGGGCTGGCATGGTGTCACCTTCTGCTTCACAGGTAGGAGCTGTACCCAAGGCCTCTGTGCTGGTGACAGAGCTCGGATGTCAGTCTATAGCTTTGTCTCGTAGCCCACAGTCCCCCTGGATCCCATGACGTAAGACCACAGGCCTCGACGTCCTCATCAGAGATGGAATGCGTTAGAATGTGTGTGAGGCCTGGCCCTGAGATCCAGGGCCGCGTGGCCCCCAGAAGCTGCCTCGAGGACGAGAAGCTCCAAGCTACTCCCCGTCCTGAGTCTGAAAACCACCATCTGCTTTAATGAGCCCTCCTCACGGTCACCCTTTCCTTGACGGCTGTGGTCGGGAAATGAGGAACGCGCAGCACAGATTTTCACCACTGGTGATGGTCAGCCATGTGACGCGTGACTCAGAGTGAGGCAGGGCGCTCCAGGATGAGAGGCCACTTTGGCCCCTGTGGACACCTGCTTGCTGGTGTTTGAAGGGCTGACACATGTGAGAGCCCCAAGAGAGCCCCAGCCCCTGCTTTCCCAAGCGACAGTGTCCGCGCCCTGTTCGCCTCGTACGCGTGGGGCCTCCCACTCATTACCTCCATCCCAAGAATCCCCACCGTTTACTGTTGATTAAGTTACTCACAGGCAATGCTCATAGAGCGTCTGCCAAGCAAGGTGCTGGTGGCCTGGGAGAGCCACACAGACACACCCAGCCCTGACGCCAGGGGCACACACTGAGGGGGCGGCTCACTCTGTCCAGGACAATCCTCAGAGGCCTCCTGGGGGACACAGGTCCTGAGAGAGGGACAGGTTGGCCGGGCCCAGGAATGGGGGCAGATGGTCTCGTTCCCACCCTTTGTTCCTAAGAGTACCCTGCTCCTCGGTTTGCCCCTCTGTGGTTTGCCCCCAAGTCCGCCAGGGCGGTGAACAAGACTGCCAGAGAGAGGGGCGTGTCCATGGCAACCGTCGCTACCAGCAGGTATTTAGGACCAGGGCTGCTCTGAGCTGCCTCCGGGTGCACTCGGCCGCCCTGCCTGCGAGCGGCCAGCAGATTTGTATACTCCCCCTGCCCTGTTGGCTGAAACCCCTGCATCTGCACGTGCCTTTCTGCGCAGGCTCTTCTCTTGCAGCGGTGACTTTCAGGAGATACTGGACCTGCCGGGGCCACCGAGCAGCCCTCTGTCCTCTAGGCCTGCCTCCCTCTGCACACAGCTGATGGCTACATTTTTCTGGAGAGATTTTCTCTTTTTCATCTTTTTTTAAAGACTTGAAGAGTGACATCGCTAGGGTGGGAGCACAGCTTCAACACAAAGGACTTTTTCCAAGGGAGGATTTTGCAGCTGCCTCGTCTCTGTTATTTGGAAGTAGCCTCAGGCTTTCTAATCTCATGTCCGCCCCCACCCTGGCCAAGAGCTTATCCTGGCCTGAGTACAAAGCGGCTTGACACACTGTAAACTGAACCTACGTGCAAGAATTCTCGGTGTTACAATAGCCAAAGAATGGTCACGTGTACCTCAGTTTGCGGGGTATGTTTGAAGGAAGCTGCGGACTTCCTTCAAGTTCCAGAAGACAGGAGGGGAGATGCCCCACAGGCTGGAGGCTGCAGACATTCACCCCCCAGAAGGTCAGGTGTAGGGAGGTGTTGGGGTAGGGGTGGGGCCTTCCTCACCTGGCAGCCATGCCAAACGGTCAGGAGGCCGCACTCACAGTGCAGGAATCTCTGTTTATCTCCTGGCAACTTTCATAAGATCCATCTGAACTATGCTTTGACGTTAGTTATGGAAGGCTCTGCAATCCCGCGACAGGAATGAGGAAGTTCACGGTCATGTTTGGGGTTCACTCTGCTCGTATGCATTCGGTCTAAATGTGGGTTCTCAGAAGGCCCAGTTGTAAACGACAGAGGATCTTGGGTCGGATTGAATAACCACTCTGCATGTTATTTATGGGAATTTGACCATGATCCTTGCATTTCCCTCCGATGGCTAAAGTCTTAGCCTCCACCCGGAACGGGGGAACTCCACGTATTTATCAATATCCTAAATGATTTCCGAAAAATTTTAACTTGATACAGAGAAGCTGTTTTGTTTTTCACTTTTCCCCTAGTGAGTCTCCCTAGTGCCCTACAAAGTGAGGAACTTGATGAAAACACCCAGAAGAGTTGAATTCCCAAATACTGAAATCAACAGCACAGCTGTGGTTGGTTTCTAGTGTCTCCGAAGTATTTCTTGATGAAAATTATTGAAATGCAAATTCAAAATTGTTCGCTTGAATTGGAAAGGTTACAGATCAGAGGAACTTTTTAATTCTCCCCTCAAAGTACCTTTTTCTTTAGGCTTAAAAATTATCTTCCTGAAAAAAGATAGTTATTAATATAGTTCAATATATCTTGCTAAGGAAATGTAAAGAGGTAGCAAATGCATGAAAATGGAGCCCACTTTTCATATGGACATGGAGACCAGTGAGGTACTGACTTTGGCTGCCAAACTTTAATGCTGCCGACCCCTGTCCACGGTTTCGCTTTCTGCTGTTTCTGTTATGCAAGGTCAACCACAGTCCGAAAATATTAAATGGAAGATTCCAGATATTTTGACAGCGAGAAAGAGGACACATTCGCATAACTTTCATTACAGTATATTGTTACAATTGTTCTATTTTATTGATTGGTGTTGATCTCTTATTGTTCCTAATTTATAAATTAGACGATCATAGGTTTGTATGTACAGGGAAAACATTTTATATCTAGGGTTCGGTACAACCTGCAATTTCAGGCATCCACTGGGGTTCATGGCACGTAGGCCCCGTGGATCAGAGGCCTGCTGTATAGACAGCACTAAAGAAGTGATTTTTTTAGAGGAAAACATAAAATGTATTACCCTCTAACACAGAGCATTATGGCAATTTTTGAAATGTTGAAGAAATGCATCTTACCCATGATGAGATAAAACGGTAATTCGATGTAGCCAACACAGCATGTGCAAAATTTCCAATGAAAGTTCCAGGTTGTGGGAGTTTCCGAAGGCTTTGGATTAATACTGCAATTTAGAAAAATTAAGTCAAATATTCAAAGAAAAGGCCACAGGTTGTGGCTATTATGCCAAACACGACGTCACTGCCTGTGTGAGAATCAGCCTGCGGACCTGTGAGTGACTCGTGACTCACGCTGACCCGTTCTGCCTGGTGCACACCTGTCCCCAGACCCTCGTGGGGCCGGTTTGAATTTGGACTTGGCTTTGAATTATTCAACTACTTGGTGAACAGTGTTTAGGTGTTGTTATTTTTCCTTTTAGGAAAAATGCTTATTACTTTTATTATTACTTTTTCTTTCAGGAAGAAAAAGTGCTTTCAGATGACTAACACTTTCATTTTTATTACTTCATTGTGCATTTACTGTGGTGGCTAATTTCTAATTGAATTTTTCATTACTTCAAAAACATCTTTTCCCACACCTGTTCCGCAAATGGCTTTTCTTTCATATTTCCTAATATTTAATAAAACTATAAAAGAAATTAAGAAGTCTTTTAGAAGCAAATGGTCCTGATTTATGGAACCCCCTTTAAAGAACACGGGGTGTGCTGTACTCAAGATGTGCAGAGATGTAAAAACAAGTGTATGGATTTTCCTTCTTACTTTTTTAAACAAATGGTACATTTTTCCCAGCACCTTTTTTTATGTGCAACTACAATAGTCAAATGTTGGGAAGATTTATGAAACCGTCAACATGCTGCCTGACCTTTTGGCAAGAACGATGCCGCCACACACATTTATTTGCTCCTGCCATTGAAGCATGTAAAATTAGACACTCAAGTAGGAAATGGAAGTATATAAAACAATGACATTAAAGTGGATACAAATGGAAAGTAAATCCAGAAATAATCTCTCATTTTGAAATGAAAAATTTCGATTTACGTAATTCCTTCCTTCACCGTTTTCGAGGAGGAAATTCTCAGATGTGGGATAATCAGGTGCAAAGCGCAGCAGCTGGTACCTTGAGAAGCTGCTTTTCTCTGATGCTCTGCTAACCAGGAACCCCAACTGTTCAGAGCCAGACCCGCTGGATGGAAACAAAAACCCAGGAAGCCTGAACACAGGGGGTGCCCGCAGGTCTTACCCCCCCAGGCACCACACAGGTCCGAGCGGAAACAAGTGGTTTTGTTTGGTTTCTCTGGGCGTGCACAGAAATGGAACAATAAATGGCAAAACAGGAGACGTCCAGGAGTGCTAGAGACCATGCTCGCCAGGGTCCCCTCTGCAGCCTGCCAGAGACTGGTGTGATCGCGGTGACGCTGCCATGCACAGTGACAGGACACTAAGAAGAGCCGCGGGACGCACAGGGCCAGCCTGTTTCTTCAGAGCTCCGCCTCTCGCGTTTCAGTCTGCAGGGGGGCGTGATAACTGCTGTGGCCCAGCCACGGGGTCCTGACTTAGTGGGTCTGAGGGAGGCTGAGCTCTCGCCTTTGGGACACGTTTCCAGGTGACCTGATGCTCCTGGGTGGCCCCTGCTCAGAGGACCTGTGGTGGAGGGTTGGTCACCTCTACCCGCCATGACTTGCGTCTCCAGGGCCTGCCGGCCATCCTCACCTGTGTCAGTGCCTCTCCCTGTCCAGTGGGGAGGGATGTAGTACCTCCTTGGTCTCTCTTCCAAGTGTCCTGAAGAACCTGCTGGGGTCCATTTGGTCTGAACCCTTTAGGTGTCTGATGGAGAGAGCGGAGGTTCAGGGAAAGGTCCCTGCGACTCTCCCCGCAGCAGGCGGGATGGGTAGTCCAGCGGGCAGCTGTCCTGAGAGCCCTGGCCATGGGACCCAGACGATGCAGGCTTTCGTCTCGCCTCCATGTAAGGTACCGACCATCCCCCAGTGTGGCTGTGGTTCAGGTGGGCTCGTCCGTTCAGAGGGACCCTTGCTGGTCTACTGGACCACCTGGGGGATAGGGGCACCAGGCACTGGTTCCAGCTGAGCCTGCTCTTGCTGCCAGGTAGGTAGGACGGTCGCACAATGTGCCCATCCTCCTGGAGGCTGCCCCTGTGGTCAGCACGTCTGGCCCTGGCCCCTGGCCTAGGTCAAGGCCAGGCCACCAGTCTCTCCCCAGGTTCCTGGAAAGAGGACGTGGGGTCAGGTGCTCCTGTGTCTGAAGCGGGAAGGTGTAACACTGGCTCTGAGGGAAAGCTGGTGAGAACAAGTGCGAAAGGCAGGCAGGCTCAGAATCCGGGGCGTGCGGGCTCCCCGTGCTCAGCGAGGCAGTGTGGGTGCTGGCTCGGCTGGTGATGCAGCTGGCTGCTGCAAAGGCCAGTTCCCCTTTCAGCGAGAGCCGTCGTGTTTGGGACCACAGCTGTGTTGCAAGAAACTGTGCTCCCGGTTCCCACAGGACTGTCCTGTTCTTCGGTGCTGCTGTTGCAGGAGGCGAGTGGCTGGCTCCCCCGGCAGGCACTCCAGTGGCCAGCGGCCCTGGCTGCTCCACGGGCACTGGACCTCCGGGACCGAGCCGGGGCCACTGAAGGTGCAGGGATGCTGCAGCCGCTAGAGGTCCTGAGAGCAAGTGAGACGGGCCCACGTCAGGCGGAAGGGAAAGACCTCACACGAGACGCCTGTGTGCAGTCGGTTCACGGCCTGTCCACCGATGGGTGTCAGCACCACCGGGAGGCACCCCTTCATTCTGAGATGGGGCAGATGTGGCCCCCCAGCCTGTGGGGGCCGCTGCCTCATCCAGGGTCCCAGCCTCACCAACACCTGGCCAAGGCTGGCTGCTTGCTACGTCCTCTGGAGCCTGGCCATTCATACCGAGCTGTGTCACGGTGCACAGTGACACCTGCAAGTCAAGGTCCTTGTTGGAAATGTTCACTAATGTGAAGTTGGTCCTTCCAGCTACTCACGCACAGGATGTTGGAGTCCACCTGGCATGACTGTACGTCCTGTTTTTACATCAATGGACACAGAGGGTGTGAAGGCGGCGGCTTCCTCTGTCTCCTCCCTGATTACTGTGAAGCCGGTATTCCTGAGTCACACACTCAGGGACAGTCTATGGTCATGAGAGTCACGGTGTCTGGGAAACGTTGCTTGTCTGGTGTACAGTGTCACATAACAGACGTACAGTGTCTTCTGCTACGTGCCTCCGGAGGCGGGGCTCACTAAGGCTGCCCCACGCAATGGGGTACCCAGCCGGCACCATGGTGGGTGGGTTTGAATCAGATCAGTGGGGACAAGAAGCAGTTCCTGCCTTGCCCTGATGAGCTCAAGATGCTCAGACTCAGGCCTGCTGTGGGGACAGGAGCAGAGAGTGCACAGCCTCATGCATGGGGCCAGCTAGACGGGGCCGGACAGATGGGGTGGCCTGCGGATGGTGTGTTATGCTCTGGGTGGCCGGCTCCTCACCCACTGTGACAGACACTACTGGGTTGGTCTGCAGCCACCCAGGGAGGTAAGCCGGGCAGGCACAGGACCGCACCGACTGACCGGCAGCTGAGCTCAGACAGCTGCGTTGTGCAGGCTGCATCCAGCGCTGGCTGCCCTGGCGCCCATGCTAGGGCGGGCCTTCCACAGGAGGGCAACACGGGGATGGCTGCTTATCAAGAACTCTGACGTCAGTGTCACCTCCTCTCTCCCGGGGCCCTCGGTGCCTGGCCCCCTGCCCCCACTCTGCCATGTCGTGCACAACTGTTTTTCACCTTGTTCTCCGCCCAAGCCTCTTCACAGCTCGGAGCGCGTATGTGTGTTTGAAATCTGACAGTGGCCCCTGCAAGTAGCCAGCGTCTCGTGAGCGTTCTCAGGTCATGCTCAGGCATCCCGCTCTTAATCAGGGCCTTCTGCACACGGTCGTCACAGTAGGCTGTGCAGAAGCCGAGAGGGTAAGACAGAGGTGTGACCTGGGGCAGGCCACGTGCACAGAACGGCACGGATGGATGACACGTCGCAGAGGACACTTCTGGGCCCTGGAGGGGCCTGGGCCCTCGCTGTGGCCTGGACACGCCGTGCCCCTTCCCACCGGGTCCTCTCTGCCTCGTGCCTCTTCCCTCCCTGCTTCCTCAGAGGGGCCGCCCTGATGGCTCTGACAGAGTGAGCTCCCCTGAGCGGCTCTGCCACTTACTGGCTGAGGGACCTGGGCAGGCCTCTTGCCTCTGGGCCTCCATTTCCTCATCTGTATCATGGGTGCGATGAGTAAAGTGCCGTATCATTGGGCTGTATCCGCAGTGAGTGACTTAATGTATATGAGGTACTAAGAAGGGTCAGCACGCAGTGGGACTGTGTAGACATCAGCTATGTGCACAACTGAGAGAGAAATTATTTTGGTAATTTCTGTTTAATGCCCATCTCCCCAAACTAGATGAAACTTTTTAGTGCTGTGTCCCTTGCATGGTTTACCTGTGGGAACACACAGAGCACGTGTTCAATGAATGAATGAGTGAGTGAGTGAATGAATGAATGCGTGAGTGAATGAATGAGTGAAAGTTGTCACAGAGGGAGGCTGAGCTCATGCAGGCCTGTCGGTGCCCTGCCAGTAGCCGTACATTTTTGTCTGGTTGCTCTGAGTGGAGCCAGCATTCTCCTTGGGAGTGGGTTGTCGCCCTCTCCACGTGTGAAACATAGCTGTGTGCAGAGAGGCTACACGTGTCATATGTGACACAGACACGCATAGAATCACGTGACCCGGATGTTTGCGTGAGCGCTCACAGGCACCTCTGGTGTGTTCCTTCAGCCACAAGCTCCCTTCAGCCTGAGGCAGGAATATCCTGCCCACTGTACAGACGAGGCCGCTGAGTGCGGACGGCCACAGGCACGTGCCAGGGCCACGGAGCGGTGAGGAGTACGTCTGTTCTGCTGTCCACGTTCTGCTTTCTGCCGACAACGCCATGCCTCCCGGTAGTCACACAGTTGTGTGTCACCGCACATGTCCTGATGCGGGGCAACCGGTGGCTCCTGAGAAAAGCCTGGAGATGCGTCCGTGGAGAAGCCCCCGAGCGACGAAGCGGCCGATGTTCAGGGCAGGCTTCATGGGACGCTGTCCTCAGGGAGCCCTGTGTCGGCGAGGTGACACGAGGTCACAGCACAGGGAAATGCTGGTCCAGAAAGTGGGGCAAGCGTGGCCCTCGCTGTGCCTTCCACTCCCGTTCCTTCCTTTTTTTGTTCTGTCCTCTCTCTGTCTTTTTGCGGACGCAGAGCCACGTGATGTTTGTCCATGTGCTGTTGGCCAGGAGATTTCCAGAAGGGCTGAGGCCCTGGCTTGGTTCCTGCCTCTGAAGGAGATGCGGGCTCCTGGCTGACCCGCACTCCCTGCCACGCGGTGGGCTGAGCTCAGGCCGGTGCTCGTCCTCTGGCACGCAGGGCTGCCTTCCTCGCCTTAGCTACTGTTACAGAGCACTTAGCACTTGAGAAAGGGGCTTGTCCGGGACCACCAGCTCTGCTAGCAGAGCCTGCGCCCTCCTTCGGGCCGCTTGGCACCAAGGTGGCGTTGCTGAGTGAAGCTGGGTTTGCACCAAGTGCTCAGAGAGACAGGACTCCGCCCTTAAGCCGTAGACATTCTCACATGGTGTTTTTGTGGTTTCCTTCACCAGAAACGCATGCCCTACTTGCTAAAGAGGACGACCTTTTAAAAGAGCGTTTGACTGGAATGAGCTCTGACTGGTGGGAGGGTCCGTGTCCTTTGGAATCCGGGTGAGGTGCAGTGGTGAGCAGAGTCTCATGTCACAGAACAGACATTGGATCGGGACAGAGCAGCCACCCGCCCTGTGCACAGCTTGCATCTCTTCACTGTCTCCAATTCCCACCTCCAGGTCCCCCTCCTGCACCCTCGTCCTAGAATCTTGCATGCCCCAAACTCTCGGGAATTCTTCAGCAAATCCTTATCTCCGGAACAAAGTAATTACAGAAGGAGCTGCCTTTTGGTTCTGGACCTGTGGGTTCCCGTTTGCATTGTTGTTTAGCCATGAGGACTGAGCCATGGTGCTCAGCCGTTTCCGCATCCCTGGGGATGGGGTGTTGCAGGAAGTTTGGGGGAGTCTTCTTGTCCAGAGGTGGTTGGAAGATGAAGCAAAGGCCCTCTCAGCATCTCCTCTAATGTTTGGACCATGGAGCTGCTTCTCGAGGGAGCCTGGCTTCTGCTTTAAGATTATTTCTTATATGTGAAGGGCAAGATGGAATTATTTTTGTATGGATTTATTCCAGTAAGTGCTGGCTAAATTTAGGAGTTGATGAGAAAACCGAAATGTTGGTTGATTCAGAGAGAAAAGAAAATTTCTTAATGCCGTCTTCGGCTTTTAGCCTCTCATCAAATCGTGAACGAGCAGTTTGGACTCTTCCGTCCTTAGATTGCAAAATATTGTCTCAGTTTGGTTGGGAAACTCTCATGGGGGCATCAGATTATTATTTAGGGCATTTACATTTAGCTCAGAATATTAAAACCTACGTAGTTCTATTCAGAAATATTACCAAACTATTATAACTTCCAGCCAAAAGTGGAAAACGTTTTTTGACTCATTGTGGAATCACATGATAAAAATAAACCGATGACTAAGAAACTTAAGCTCTTAAGAAATCTGGGTTTGTAAAGAGATGGTACAAAAGGGAGAAACAAGAAAAGTGGGATCCCGAAAGCTTTGTGAGAAGGCCACACAGGGAGGCAGGCCGTTTTACGTCCAGGGGACTCATACCAGGCAGAAGTTTAACCCCATGTTCTGATGCCTGGAGACCACGTAGCATTCTATCCAGTGGCAACAGCAGCAACTGGGGATAAACAGGGGCCTCGGCAAGCCCTGAAAACGGTGCAAATAGATGAAGTGGGGAATAGGGTCCTTTTTATCCACTGGTGAAACTCAGTTTGCAAACGCACATCCTCCGTTACATCCCAGACAGGCAGCTGGGGAGAAGGGGTGTCTCCTGCTCAGCTTCTGGGAGGCTGGCGATACCGCGTGTTTATCGGAGAGAGGTGTTGGGGATGGCCGTGGCGTGTTCCTTTAAGTGGTCTGGGAAGCGTAGGAGAACCCGTCACCACCAGGTAGTTTCCGCCAGTGTTTGAGGGAGTCTTCGTGCCAAGAGGCTCTGTCACCTTCTCTGTCCTTCGAGACCCCTTTCCACTACGAGGTGCTGTGTGTCTCCTGCTGCCCTGCTGTTAAATGTCCAGTACTCTCAGACTTGCACGTAGTTTCTATCTTTAGCATAAGTGTTGGTTTGTATTTCAATATCAGATTCAAAGTTGAAATAACCAACAGTAAATTTCAAGTTCTCGTTCATGAGATGCTTTTGCTAAGAAGTATCACCTAGCATTTGAGCAGGGTAATTCTACCAGAACCCTGGATAGGGTATTCTGAACTGAATTGGCAGATAAACTCCAAAGTAATTTTGAACAGAATTTATTTTATTTCTTTGGGTATGTGTAATAATGATGAGGGAAAATGTTGGTGCCTGTAGAAGTTCCAGTGTAATGGGGAAGAAAGAAAAACTCTTCCTATTTGTAATATGAATCTTTTAGTAGAATATAAATGCTACAAAATTTTGTTATAAGCTACTTCATCGGCCTGAGCCTACTTCCTGTTCTCCTTTACAAAGAGATGGTTCCTTGGTTTCTTTTCTACAAGTATTCCAGTTGAAACCAGGGTTTTTGTTTCTCTTCAGTTGTGTAACTTTTTATTATTAAAACAACATTTTTTAAATCCAATTCATTTTACTACTGCAACATGGTGAGGTACCGTGTTTCCCAGAAAATAAGACCTAGCCGGACAATCAGCTCTAATGCATCTTTTGGAGCAAAAATTAATATAAGACCCGGTCTTTATATTATATTATATTATATTATATTATATTATATTATATTATATTATATTATATTATATTATATTATAAGACCTAATCTTATATTATAGTAAAATAAGACCGGGTCTTATATTAATTTTTACTCCAAAAGATGCATTAGAGCTGATTGTCCGGCTAGGTCTTATTTTCGGGGAAACACGGTATGTTAAGAAGGCAACAGAGATAAAAGCTGCTCTTACAAGTATGTTTCCCGGGTTAGGAGTTGTGATTTCAGGTGGCCGTGCCACCTCAGGGTTCTGGATGGCTTGTATAATTGAACTAGGAAGCGACAAAGTGCTGTGCAGTCCTCAAAATGGGGTAAAGTATTTATGTAACAACGACTGACGGCCATGTGAGAGCCAAAGTAAATCCATTGCTTCTGTTCCCCCTCCAGGTTCCATAAATGAAAAGTTACCCCAACGGGAAGGCACAGGAAAAACAGGTAACTATCTTAAAATGAATTTACATGATGATATATTACATCTTATCTAATTTATGCCTTAAAATAAGTTCTCAAGTTAAAATTTAAACATGTACCAGTGATGATAAAGAGAGCTGACGTAGTTTGTTACTTATTCATTCGGTGAACATTTGCGCAACCCTTAGGATTGCCAGGCGCCAACACAAGCCAAGTCTGAGAAGTCCTGATGCTGGCTTATGTTGTTAGGTGTCCTGTAGCTGTTGTTAGGTGTCCCCTGGAGTCCATACCTGTGGAGAGGACTCAGGTTTAGTATTCTGGCTGTTGTCTGTATGATTCTAAAGCATAGAAATCATTGAGGACTGCAGGTGGAGTCGTCTCAAGTCTTCCTTGGAAGAGAGAAGAATAGCATATCCACCTGGGGCAGCCACTTCCTGGGGGACTGGTACCAACAGGAACCAGAGGGGGCCGTTATCCGTTCCTTTAGAAATCACTCTGTAGCATCCCGGCCCATGTCTGGAGGGCTGCATGCTCATCATGGCTGACTCCCACCTGTCCCTGTGTCCTTTCTTCCGCTGTCACCCTATAGACCCTTTGACACATTTTTTGTCTTTATCTTATATCAGCCTTTAAGGCCAGAAGTTATTTTCAAAATGGAGTAACAATCACATTTTAGTACTGAATCTAAGTCACGGTTTTTGTGAGAGAGGCAGTGTTTGACCAGTACTAAAGAAAAGTGACCCACAGCCAAGTAGACCTGAGTCGTATTGGACCCACCTCCCTTAAACAAGGACACTCTGGTGGCGTGGTCCTGCCCTGGGGGGATTGCAGAGTCTGTCTGTGTTAGTAAGACAAACACGCACATTGACACAGGAGGAGCCACTATCCTGTGAGAGCGCTCGGTGAGGGTGGGAGTAGAGGGAGCTGTTGATGGACGGGTTTCAGGACAGAAGAGGCATTTGAGTGGACACATGGTGTGGCAGTGGAGACAGGTGTACGCGTTTCCTCATAGTTGGGGAGAATGGCCCGTTTTCCAGCTGAAAGACAGCGGCAGGCAGGCGTGGTCAGAACACTGCGAGAGGGCTCACGTTTGCCAAGGAACCAGATGAGGCTGCGTATGTCCGAGCCATGGCTCAGACCGGCGTCTGTGAGATTCACTGAAGCTGCTTGGATGGGCATATTGATATTTTGCAGAAAAGAGGAAGTGATTAGCAAGATGAATCAGATGCTGAAAGGAGGAGCTGGAAGGAAGGAAATACTGTTTCAGAGGGTGCTCCCTAATCTCATGCATTGTGATACCTGTTGAGTCCACTGTATTAAAAATAAAATAGAAAACAAAGACAAAAGATCCCTGGGGAATTGGTGTGTTTAAGGGAAGAAAACTTCCTATGGAGGCCCCTCGGTCTCAGACATGTGTGGAGATTGAAATGAGATAGCAAACTCTCCTAGGGGCAAAACGGAAAGCACACAGCTCTCCATGTGCTTTATTTCATTTTCTCAAAGCTGCGCCCAGTGGGTGCCAGTGGGTTTGTTATTTTGGATGCAAGTATTGAAGGGACTAGCCTGGGAGAGTCATGCTGACAGGAGAGGGGGGCCACAGGCAGGAGACGGAAGTGCTGCTCCTGCTGGAACTGGGCCCAGTGATTCTGGGGACAGGCTGGTAGCCCCAAAATGTGACCTGCTTAGGCCTCAGCAGACAGGCACAACTCGGGTAATGTGTTGGACTGTTGTCGTTTAAAAAGACCTTTAAACATGCCAAGGCTTTTTCTCACTCTGCGCTTTTAGGGCTTCTAAATATGTTCTAAGTGTGCTCCCAGTATTTTAGTTTCTTGGAAGAAGATGACAAAACATTCAGTAGCAAAACGCTCAGGTTAGAGTTGCTGTCAATATTAGGCTTGGATATTTCAAATAAATGATGTTACATGTTGTCAGTATTTTGACAAATAGGAAACTATTTTTAAGAGATTATTTAATGTGAAAGAGTGTTGGAAAACTTCTTTTTGGTTTTTCCCCTGAAAAGAACTTCTGAGAAACTGCATTGTTATTCTTCAGACGACTGGGAAAGTAATGGATCGTAGTGACGAGACAAGCTGTGTGCTGGTCCTCGTCTCTGCCCTGCTTATTGTATTTTGATCCTGAAGTTATTAGATAACAAAATTGCATGAGTGGAACACACTAGGCTGGTTCTTGGAGCCCCCACGAATGGCCTTGTGACCACGTCCCTAGCAGGGGCCCACTTGTCACAAGAAGGATCCAAAAGGTCACTTGCCATGTTATCCTGCTAGGTTTCAGGACCCTGCAAACTTTGTAGTTACCCAGGGAACCCCAAGACTGTTTTTTAACAAATTAAACACAGATTATTCATTTGGAATATATGTCTTCAGTGAAACGACCCCGAGTTCTCTCATCCCCCGCACTCCCATCCCTCCATTCTCTGGTCTCCTTCACTTTGTCCGGCCACCCCAGCCCCTCACACCTTAGCCTCTCACGTGGATTATTCCCCTGCACAAGGGGACAGAGGGGCCTCAGGGGTACAGAGGTGCCTGGGGGCAGTTCAGTCCATGATTCGTTCACCCCTGCCTTTCCACTCAGGAACATGGGGCAGGTGCGGGCGTCTGGCTCCCCACTGCACCCCTCGCTCCTGCCCGCCTATCTCCCCGTAGCATTGAATGACCGGACTCACTGATTTCTGAGCTGAGTTTCTCCCTGCTGCTCGAGGCCTGCTCACATTTGTCTCTTCCTCGTGTCCATCCTGCGGCCTCTGCTGGCTCTGCTGGTGGCTGGAAACCACGTCTAACACTTCCTTCATGGACCGGTGTTTCCAGCCATGGGTGGAACAGTGAACTGGCAGCTCCCGAGGCGTCGCTGGGGCTTTAAGACAAGCCCCGGCCTGGACGCCCAGGTTGCTGCGCATACTGGGGTGTTGTTTGCATTAATTTGTGGGGGCGGTTTGCAAATCCTTCGCCTCATCCCGTATGCACACTTACTTACTTACTCTCATAATTGTAGTCTCCTTGCAAATCTTTTCCGTTCTGAATTCAGATGCCTCAGCTCCAGCGCTGGAGACTCAGCCTCAAGGAGATGAAGAAGGTGAGCTCCAGGGAACCGGGGTTTGGGGGGAGCAGAGCAAGGGTGGTCCTGGGCCTGGGCGGGGGCACGTCATCTGGTATGACTCCACGCAGCCATTTCCTACTGTGCGAGCCGCCCTGTCTTTCCTGAGGGCTGTGAATGCTGCCATGTGCTTTCATATAGTGTGACACAAAGGTGGTGCTTTAAATCAAGATCTCCGGGCTGGCATTTCATAGTTTCGGTAATATAGAATACATCCTTCAGAAGAGTGCCATGGCATACGCCATTTTGCCTGGTCCTGTGTCACAGCTGTCAGTCACATCAGGCACACATAAGCTGTGTAAAGTCACATGCACAAAAGGTGCTTCCCAAGTTTTCTGAATTCTGTAGTCATGACAGGTGGGTTTCCTACTCTCAGCCTTGGGGAGCTGTCTTAGGTATCTGCCAATGTAGCACCAGTTTTCCGGTCAAAAGAGATCAGGGGTTGAAGACAGAATATAAGGAACGCACATCATAAATCAATCTGCGACGTAGAATTACGTCGTGCTTTGCTAATAATAGCAATAGTGACCACCGCTGGCACGCTGCTACTCGCTACCCAGCGTACGCTCAGCTGAGCTGCTCGCTGAGTCTTGAGACTCCTGCCTCACAGGTGAGAACCTGGGGTGACCTGTCCCAGGTCATAAGACCAGCAAGTGGCAGAGGTGGGCCGGACCCGGCCAGCCTGCGTCAGTGCAGTTCTCAGGCACAGAGTGTGATGACACCACACTGTTGATGTCCAGTTATGTCCCTTACACACATCACTGAAAAGATGCGCAGAAAGTTCTGTCTTGCATGTTACACTTTGTGTTGACTCTTTCAACTGAGTGAAACCCTGTATGTTCTGCGAATATCCATCTTGACCACCCAGGGATGTTTCTGGACGTTGGGGCTTTCTGCTAAATCCTGCTTCTATCAGGTGGAGCCTGTCTGGATTCACATAACTTTTATTTACACTTTTGGATGAAGAAAGAAAGAAAAAATATGCTAAAAAATGTAAAATGTATATTATTATTTCCTGTTGTCTCACGCACATAATTATTTCAACTCTTTTTTTAAATGTACAATATGGATTTATTTATTATATTGTTGTTGTTGTTTTTTTTGGCTTTTAGGCTACCTGCTGAAATCTTTAATTGAGACACTTTTTGTTTTCATAATTAATTAAAAATAATTATCATTTTCTTTTGATTTACTAGACATTGCATCACGTTACCCCACGCTTTGGACGGAACAAGTTAAAAGCCGACAGAACAAAACCAGTAAGAATGCAGGTAAAAAGGGCCTAATGTCACTGGCTTTGCTTTCTTGAACTTGAGTGTATAGTACATCTTCTTCTGTGGCTCCCAATCAGTCGTGCAAATAATCGTTACAACTTGGCCACCAAAATGTAGTTCAAATTTTGGTATTTTTATTACATTTTCTAAGTTATTTGAAATATTTCACTGCATGTGCAAAGAAGACTTTAGTTTTAGATATGAAAGTGGAAATATTGATCATAGGTACTTGCTTTTGAGCTAATTCCAGAGATGTCAACTCACTTGGCTAATTTGGTTCAAAATCCTTGAAACCGTGTGGATGGCTTTGCTACCAACCAACCAGTGTTTGATAGAACTTTTACCTTTGAAAACTGACTACGTGACGTTTTGTGGACAGGTCGTGGGTTTCTGTGCCTGGTTAGTGACTTTCCCCGTTTTCCTGAAAACTGACGCCGTCTGCAATTCTCGTTCGTGCTCAGTTGATTCTGTGCATGTCCTCGGCTCTCAAGTGAGGTTTCCATATATTGTTATTGAAGGAGAGACGTCACCCAGGGCCCGTGCTTGGCTGCCAGAGACACAGACTTCTAAGAACGTGGGTTTTCCATGCTCGGCCTCGAGGGACAAACTGCAGACCTTCCCAAAGGCGGGCTCTCTTAGAGCCATGCTTACCGACATTTCTTCAATGTGTGTTTTCAACACCCATTTACGTAACGAGTTCAAAAGGTCCATGCACGTTCCGATAGGAAGAGCAGCTGGTTTCTGTCTTCACCCTCCTCTGCACCCTGAAAGGGACTCCTGAGGCAGTGCCCGAGTCTGGACACTTCAGCCGCCAGCTCAGGGCACCAGGGCAGGCTGTGGAGGGGAAATACTCTGACTGACCAGAGAATGACCCATGAGCGCAGGGTAGGGGGCTGGGTGGGACAAGCCAGTGCCTTCTTCTTACTCGGTTCCTGCCCTGTGGCTTTCTTACCACTGCCTCAAACCTCAGTGTCTTATCTGCATAGTTTCAGGGTTTTTCTGTCCAGCATGGGCCTGCGTCCGCTGTGGCTGCGCTTCTGTGGGTTGAGTTAATAAAGGGCAAAACCAAAGGCTCGACCATTGGATATCTGTGTACAGATGGCAGGGAAATTAAAAACTTATTTACGGGATGTACAATTTTTTTCTCAGAAATTACTATTATGGACAAGTTTCCCTAGTGTCTAAAGATATTAACCTGTGTACTTCTCCTATGAACTTTAGAAACAGAGTTAGTTTTGTTCAATATTTTCACTGTATTCTCAAAAGTTACCTTATTTGACTTGCTTCTGTATTATGTACATTAGTGCATGGGAAATTAATGAAAACAGTGTATGTTTCAGATTTACTGGTGGGTCTTGAAAGTGTCTCATGGGAGAGTAACATGGCAGTACTTAAAATTAATTTGAGACACAAATGTAAAATTATTGTAAAGAAGGTCACTGGACATTTGCATTTTTTAAAGCAATTTTAATTGTCAGTATAAAGCTATTTCAGGTTTTGGCAGTAAGTTCCATATGCACTCATGAAACAAATACATTTTTGTGCTTCAGCCATCACTTGCTGTTACCAGATTTTCAGGCCTTAAGTGGCCTGTCAGTTATAATTAACCAATGAAAACAGTGCAGGCTTTAAGTATTTAGTGGGACTGAAAATAATGTTTCAGGAAGTTCCAGTTTACATAAGTTAGCCTACACTATAATTTGATTAAATCAGCCCAAATGAGTAGATCACAAAAAGACGACATTGAATTGATTTATAGACATGGGGCATGAAATTACCTGATTATATCTGTGCTTAATACCAGTTGTCCAGACACATGTTCTTTTGAGGGTCTGAAAAGAGTCAGACCTCGTTGGTATTTTAGGATGTTAAAAATAGTATTAAATTTATTAAGTTAACAGAGAAATGGCAAATGGTCATGGGGTTTCTATGACCACTTTTGTCATTAAGATTTCAAATGTCAGAGGAGTTTCATTTGTATTTAATTTTTATTTTTGAAAGATACTTTTACTAATAATTTTCTTTGGTGGAAGTAGACATATTCATTTAACAAAACATAAATAATTTGACCTATTT
The DNA here is from genome assembly GCF_004115265.2 of Rhinolophus ferrumequinum. Classification (NCBI taxonomy): domain Eukaryota; kingdom Metazoa; phylum Chordata; class Mammalia; order Chiroptera; family Rhinolophidae; genus Rhinolophus; species Rhinolophus ferrumequinum. The sequence continues at coordinate 1,913,121 of NW_022680354.1, forward strand.
ATTATTCTGTATTTTTAAAAAATGTACCCTATGTGTTAGTACCGTCAGTAGCTGAAGGAGATGGGTTCCAGGACCCCCGCAGATACCAAACTCTGTGGATTCTCAAGTTGCTTATGTAAAATGGCCTAGAACCACACATATAGTCTGCACACTGTGTCCCCATTTCCCAACTGAGGACCAAAGATACTGTTTTCAATCTGCGGTTGGTTGAATCAAAACCCACAGATATGGAAGGGCACCTGTGCTCTTTCATGTCCTTTTATAGAACAGGCCCAATTAAGCACAGATTGCTTTTCTCTGATGTGTCTTTATATCAGTTAAAATGACTATTTTCCCTAGGAATTTGTACTACAGTATATGATGTCACTTATTTTACCAAATGCATGGAATATGATTGCCACGTGTGGATGTGATCAAATGTGTTTTGGAGCATGTAGTGATCGTAGTTTTTTAGAAGGACTATTCTTTTGTTGTTGTTGTTGTTTTTCTTTTCCCCTCTTCTTCCGCCTCCCCCCACCTTCTGGTTCAAGACATTTTTTCTCAGTCTAGTTGTGTAAGACACAGCTCCCTGGCCCATGCCGGTATTACGAGCCTTGCGCTCCCCCTGGCTGAGGCAGTCGGTTGCCAGTTGTCGGTTGGTTGCTCACAGCAGCTCACGGCAGCTCACGATGGCTGCCGGCCACTCATGCTGTCCACCGGCTGCTCACGGCAGCACATAGTAGCCCGCAGAAGCACTCAGCAGCCCACGGAAGCACACAGCAGCCCACGGCAGCCCACTGCAGCACACAGCAGCTCATGCTAACCTCCCGCCAACCTCTGGTTGCTCACAGCAGCCCGGCTCCAGAGAGAGCCATTGTTCACATTCTTAGCTGTAGAGGGCGCAGCTCACTGGCCGATGTGGGAATCGAACAGGCGGCCTTTGGCGTTAGGAGCACCGCGCTCCAACCACCCGAGCCACCAGGCTGGCGAAGAGACTATTCTTGCAAAGGAAAATAAAGTAATCCCAGTCTATGAAAATGTATACATAGTAGGCAATAACAACAATAAATATTTATTTACTAAATTAATAGAGTTTTACCATCATATGTGTCGTGGGCACTTTGATGGTATCATAACTTTTTTTTTCCTAAAACAAACAAAAAAATAGACAAATAACTAGAAAAGAGAGCTCATCTGTGTACCACTACAGTTTGACTGCTGGACTTTTATTAATTGAAATTCAATATAAACATAAAGAAAATATTCTCCTGTTGGTTCATTAAGCGAGAAAAGCATCACTTTCATTATCTGAATCAATATACGAGGTCTGACAATTATGCTCATGAACTCATCCTAGAAAAAGTGCTACATACCTCATTGCTGAATATCACTATGGTCACCTTCCAAGTACTCCCCCTGGGAAGCTATGCACCGATGCCAGCACCTAGTCCACCCTTCAAAGCAGTTTTGGAACTCTTTTTCTGGAATGGCCATCAGAGCTGTCATTGTATTACCCTTGATGTCCTGAATGTCATCCAAATGTCTTCCTTTCAATATTTCCTTTCTCTTCGGGTAAAGAAAGAAGTCATTGGGGGCCAGATCAGGTGAGTAGGGAGGGTGTTCCAATATAGTTATTTGTTTACTGGCTAAAAACTCCCTCACAGACAGTGCTGTGTGAGCTGGTGCATTGTCGTGACGCAAGAGCCATGAATTATTGGCAAAAAGTTCAGGTCGTTTTCATGTCACTTTTTCATGCAGACTTTTCAGCACTTCCAAATAGTAAACTTGGTTAACTGTTTGTTCAGTTGGTCCAAAGTCATAATGAATAATACCTCTGATATCAAAAAAGGTTACCAACATCATTTTGACTCTTGGTTTGAACTGATGGAACTCTTTTGGTCGTGGAGAATTGGCTGACTTTCATTGTGCACTTAGAGGCTTTATTTCAGGATCATATGGGTACACCCATGTTTCATCACCAGTGATAACACGGCCCAAAACATCGTCTTGCCTCTCCAAAAGGTCTTGGCAAACTTTAGCTCTCCTTTGCTTTTGTTCATCGGTGAACTCCTTCAGGACCATTTTTGCACACACCTTTGTCATGCCAAGATTTTCAGTTAAGATTTTCCTGTTTCTCTGTCGATGTTTACTTCTCGTAGTCAGCTGATGATTCTGACGCACAATTCAATGAATTTTTGCAATGTTTTCATCAGTTCTGCTCGTCACTGGCCACCCTGACCTCTCTTCATCAGTGACCTGTTCTCTCCCCTCAGAAAAACGTTTAATCCATTTGCACACCGCTGTTTTCTTCATGGCATTGTCCTCATAAACTTGGATGAACATGTCCCTGGTTCCACTTCCACTCTGGCCAAGTTTAACAAGAAATTTAATGTTTGTTCATTGTTCTACTTTAAGCTCAGACATTCTTGTGACAGCACATAAAAACACAACAACAATAATGAATGCCACTCAGCAAGACACCTCCACACGTCAACACAGACACAGCTGTGAGACACTGATATGCCAACATTATGAAACCTTACTGAGCTGTTTGTACAGCGCTGCCAGTGTAAGCGCACGGTGGCAAGTTTGCAAACTTAATTGCCAGACCTTGTATATTGAAAAATGAGTCCAATCTGAAATTGCATTTTACTTAAGAATGCATTATCCAGTTTTTCCTATCAAAATATAGTTGAGCATCAATTAATTTTTTTACTTTCTTGAGTCATTATATTCAGTTTTATTATTCTATTCATAGAAGATATAAAATTTGATTATAACACTTCATCAGATAAGAGGTTTTGTGACAAATTGTCTTTTTCTTATATAAAATTCATTCACATATGTATTTAACCAATGGTCTTGTCCTGCGCTACCTTAAATACTTCCTAGATTTCTGTCTGATTTCCTTTAAAACCAACCTCGGATATTAAAAAAGGGAGTGTAAATTTTTTCGTTAGCTGAACAAGCTGTTCAATCATCCCAAAATTGTAAGTGCTATTTGTGAATTACAACTCCCAGTATGCTTGGGGTTTTATTACCCATGAGTAATAAAAATAACATTTCATAGAGTAAAAGCGTAAGTTTGTACCACTAAACTGAGGGGCTCTCACGTGGCGGGCAGGAAGGCACTGAGGCTCACGGAACAGCTTCATTACGGGTACCCTTTGCGATCACTCACGAGAGTGTCATTCATGAAAGGCTAGCCTGCAAAATTTGGGTGGAAAGATTATTCAATGGGAAGCATCAATTGAAAAATAATCCTTAAATGATCGTGTTCGCGTTTTTGTGTGAATTTTTTTCAAATTTCATTATTTTTTATAGGAAAAAATATTGGAAAACAGATTGCTGTCACACTATTTTCAGGGGCCATCATCTTTTACAAAAGCTAAGAACTCGAATACCATCGTCACGTTGTTTTTTCTCCAAGTACGCAGATATTTATGTTACATTCGTACCAAAACAGTTGTCTCAGTTTCCATCAATTACTGAGTATTTTTGGGATCTTACTGCGGGTCTATTATTACAAGCAGCACAGAATGGAAAAGGAGTAAGAGGCAGGTGCCTGACTTAGGAAATTTCTGTAAAATATGCTTGTAGGAGCAAATAAAAAGTCAGTAGTGCTGGACGTATGTGGCACTGATGATGCCAAAAAGAGTTGAGGGAAGAGCGGATGAAACGGGCAGACTTAGATAGGTGTAAATGTTGTGATTTTAGGGCGAGAGTGGATCCCAAAGGTTTCGCGCAGCCTCATCACTTTACAGATTAAAGGAAAAAGAAAACAAAATCCTGCAGCTCCGAGGAATTGACAGACTGTTCACTGCCACAACTCTTCTTAGTGTTATTTCCATGGGTTCTTCAAGGGATTGGGGAAGTTGCATGGAGAAGTCAGGCTTTCAGAACAGCCTTGCCCAATGGACAGGATTTCATGGTGCTATAGGATCTTAAAACTGCAGAAGCCACAGAAGCCACCTCATTAACCCTTTAACTTAACAAGTGAAGACACAGACACCGAAAGAGGCAGTGATTCGCTCAAGGAGCGCACAGGTGTAGATGTGACTTTGGGACGTTCTGCCCATACAGGAGAAGCCACGTTGCATACACATCTTCACTCAGAATGTTCCGAGCGATCGGAGAGCCTCGTTTATGGATGAAGGAGGAGCGACTCCCAGTCATGGACCTGACGCCTACACCAGGTGGAAAGGACTCCCTGTCCTGTGCGGTCATTCCCAGTTGTCACTGCGTCTCTGTGCTGTTCCTCTTCAGAGCTCTGACGGCGACCTGAGTCTCCTCCCCGTCCCAGGCCCGTGTCCACCGACACGCTTTCTTCTGGGCACACACACTGCTCCCGCTGCCCACGACGTCCTCTGAACTCGCCCCTGCCGTCACTGCAGTGCCCTGTGCGCCAGCCCAGAGACCCTCACCGCCCCCACCACAGCTAATGCATCAGGGCTCCTGCCCGTCCCGTCACAGGTCTGGGCTCCTTCCACGTTTCAGTCTCAGATTTGGTGTGTATTTTGTTAGAGTGCATTCCTCAGCGCCCCCCGAGCCCCCGGCCGCCGCGTGCTGAGGGGGTTTTACACCTGAGGTCACAGGTGTACAGGGCGGGCTGCGGCCTTGGCCTCTGGCTGCAAACGTGCGTCAAACCCCCACCCCGTGCATACATATTGGGGCAGAGGAGTGACTTTTGCCATGAGACTCTTTGAACCTAGATATACCTTTTTTCTTGCTTCAACATCAGTGTTGTTTTAGATATTTACTTCAGCTCTTTTACTGAAAATATTTTTACCAAAGGAAATAAAACTTTTAGTGCAGTGAAGGTACTGACTGCCATCAAAGGCTTTTCTTAAGGACACAACTGTGACAAGTCGCGGTCACTGGCCATTCCCACATCTCATACCATACTTGGCTGCACGGCGTCCGAGCCGTCCACGCGGCACCCCACACGCAGCTGGGTTTCGCACCAGTGGCTGCTAGTAAGTGCCGAGCATTGGAAGATTCGGGGGAGTAAACAACGGCCATGGGGCACCTTCGCCCTGTCCTCCCTTCTTTGGGATGGTGGTGGTGGTGACGGTAGGAGAGCTAGCACGTGTTCACTTACTGTGTACCGAGGGCGTCACGTGTGCTATTGCCCCACTGTCCCGCTGGCCCTCGTAACAGTGGGGTTGGCATAGTTCCTGCCTCCGTCAGAAGGGGACACGCTGGCTACAACCAAGGCCAGGTGACACATGGAGCCATGTCTGCAGACGGGACTGAAACGCCATCTGACCAGCCGAAGCCGTGCTCCTGACGACTGTCTGTCAGGGTGAAGACACCACCTGCCCTGCGCGTGCCTCCGTGGCCCCACAAAGACAGAGGCTGTCTACATAAACACAGGGGGTCCAGAGTTATCAGGAGAGACAGGAAGGAGGCGAGGGAGGAGATGCAGACAGAAGGCACCGTGAGTTAGTGAAGAAGCATCTGTTTATGGGATGTCAGCAGGGATCCAGGGATGCCAGGGCATCGTTACCCAAAGAGGGGTCCTGAAGGTGACACAGATGAAAGACTCACGTTCCTTCAGAGGTCTTGTCAGAGACTGGAGGGCATTCTGTTGGGCTCCAGCCGTCCTGGCCCTGGAAAAAGGGCAGGGCCTGGGGTCCCCCTGGTCTGGGGGTGCAGGCTGCACTTACCTTGCCTCAGGGAGGGAGAAAGTCAGCTCCCAGCTGTGAGCCGTGGAAACCTCTCTGAAGTTCAGTGTTAAGGAGCTCACCCGGGAACCGAGGCAGATGGAGGCTGGACGTGGAAAGACCTTGAGTCTCGACCTGAAGTAAGGTGACCTCAGGGTGACTCAGAGCTGCTCTGCGGTCCTCACCAGCGACCACTCTGTGCCTGGACCAGACTGCATCCGCGAGAACGCTCCGTCAGGTGGGAGAAGTAAACGGCTACTTCTCCTCGCATCCCGTCTCTTTGGGGCCCCAGGTAGATGCTGAAGCCAGTGCAGTCAGGGCTGTGCTCCTGTCACCTCCTGGCATGGGGGGGGGGGTGTGCTCCCTTGGGCATTAGCTCTGTGGGGCATCTTTAAAGGACCTTTACTGCAAAGTCGGGGAAACCACGCTGAAGCTGAGCAGAGAACAGATGGATTTCGTGGAATCAGCGTCTGTCTGCCCTGCGATGAGGACGCAGGCTCTGCTCGGTGCCCTCAGCCCTCCCGGTCCAGCCGCAGCCCCTCTCGGCAACGCCTGCAAAGCCTCTGTCCTTCAGACCTGGGAGCCTCCTGCTCTGATGAGGTTTCTTTCTCCTGCCTTACGTGACCTGTAGTCGCTCCCCAGGAGGAAGACACTAAGTGGACCATGGTTACATCACATTAGACAGGAAATTACATGCTGGGAGCTGTGAAACACATCAGAGACTCAGCCTCAGTTCTGTGCCCACCCGCGTCACCCGGTGCAGCGTTTGCAGAGCTGGGACAGTCCAGTGTTTCAGCAGGTAGTCCTGGCAGCTCAGACTCTCCAGCCATGACGGATCCTTGTGTCCCCTCAAAGGTGCACGGGGGAGCAGAGGTCCCGGTAGGTTCCATCAGGTGGATGTCCAGTGGCCCCTCCGGTCCTGCCTGCCCTCTGCCAGACCCCCACAGCTGCGCTCTGCTCTCAGTGGCCCCGAGGGTGGGTTTGTGGGGCGTGGACGCCAAGTCCTGCCTCTCACGTCCTCCAGTGATTGGGGACTGAACATGGCTGACCAACATGTCACTTCTAGAGAAAGGCTGAGAGTCCTGCACAGTCTGCTTCTCCTGCTTGCCCTTCCCGAGCCATGGAAACGTTCCATCCAGAATGTCCCCTACAACTGGTGTGACAGTCAGCTCTTCCGCCCACAGGCCAGGCCACATGCCTGGCGACCCTGAGCACCAAGCACTGAACGTCCCCGTGGAGGTGTTCTGTAGACAAGACTATGTTTAAATCAGTGCACTCTGACCCTCCCTAATGCGGGGCTCATCCCAGGTCCCCCAGGACTCAGGGGACCCCATGATGTCACCTGGGTCTGGCATGGGGTTCGGGTGGTGGGTGTGCCCCCGTTGGGCAGGCTGCTGCTTATCTTTTGAGTCAGGAGATAACTGGGAGACCTGCTGCCTGTTTTCTGAGCCTCCATTTGTGAGTTCAGTCCTTCACTCCCACAGGTGGACCCTCCGTGCTCCCAAGTGTGCGATGCTTCAAGGGAGGCAGGGAGGTGGGACCCCGGCCGGCCTGCACCGCCTGGTGGCCGGTGCCATGTGTGGTCCGGTGTCCAGTGTCTGCCGCCTGCTCCCGGCAGCTGAGGCTCCGTGACTTCTCTGTGTTGAGGACAACATGTTGGCATTCCCACTGCTGCCTCCGTGATGTCGGCCATGTTGACCTGCAGTGGGTCGGTCCCTGTGACGTGTGCTGTGTGACGTTTTCCCACTGGAAACACATGTCTGGGAACACCCTCACTGTTATCAGCTTTAAAAACTGGCCAGGTTTGGGCGGCTGAGGTTTCTTCTTCCCCACCTCATGCACTTATGCTGTCACCCCTCCCAGGGTCACAGTGCTCTCGACACTGGGCTGTCACAGCCCTGGCCACCTAAGCGGGGGTCTCGTCCAGCCCTGGAGGCCTGGTCTTCATGGTCCCGGCACAGGCACCTGTCCCCAGGCACCACAAGCTCATCCAGTTGCTTCACAGAGAAGCACAGCTTTGCAGACAGTGCTGGACGTGGGGCCTGGGCATTTTGTCTCATTATTTATTTGTTCCAAATCTGAAGTTGCTGATGGAACGTGTCTGTTTTCTCTCCCTGCCCATTACTCTTCCAAAATGTGAGCATGGGGCCATGGAGATGCCCCTTCTGAGACCTCCATAGGAGCGTGGCTGGGACTGCAGAGCCCAGGACACACACAGGGACCCCACCCCCCTGGCCCAGCTCTGACGAGTCTCTGGTTTCCTGGCCTTTTCATTTACTGTCTCTGTAAGTTTTGTGTGTGAGCTGAAAAATACATAGCGGCCCCACTGTTGTCATCTCTGAAACCCTCCTCCCACTCGGGAGAAAAATATTGCTTCCTCCCAAACCATTAAAACAGCTCTGTTTTCCATCCAGCAGACGTCCTTTATGCTTATGATGTTCCACAGTTTTATGGGACCATTGGTGGAAACATCTCTCTGCTTTCTTAAGAGTTGATAATTTTTGTTTTATTGCACATATTAAAATTAGTGCCAAAAGATAATCATCTTTTGATTCTGCTTTAAATCATGGTAAATTGCATTCCCTGGGGGAAAATAACACAAATTATGTTCTCTTTCCGTGTTTCTAAGTTTTAAAGTATTATTTCTCTCATTTTAAATTTCATCTTTCAAATATGAAATTGCAAAAATATCAAGATACTGGCTACATTCTTAAGTTATGAAGTTTGGGCCATTTGAAGAGATTAAAATATTAAAATAAATCAAATGGCTCCTTTCACATATGGAATTATTACTTTTAAAATATTAGTTAATCTATCTAAAAATGTGCATAAATGAATTTATCCAATTTTCCTAATTGTAAAAGGGGGTTTTCATTGTAGTCGTATTTAATTCTTAGATTTCAGTGCCCAGACTGTGGTTATAGAATCAGGATACAACATGTCAATCTAAGCAAAGGAGTACTGAGAGCAAGCATGTCCCACCCACTCTGCGGGGAGGGAAACACACCGCTGTGTGTGCGTGTGGGCCTTTGGCTGGCACCAAGTCAACAGGGGAATCTCATGGAGTTAGTAGGTCTGGAAGTCAATGGTGTCCTTTGTGGATCCGTAGCTATGCCGCACAGACCGCCCCATGCACTTCCACGTGCAGTGTCACCTTCCTGTCCCCCACGCGGCTGGGCTGGGGTCCCCAGAGCTGTGGTTCCGCCCTTGCTGGCTCTGCAGACACGTGTTCTGCACTGAGCTTGGGGCGCCATGAAGCTCCTTTGGTCCAGCTCTCGTGAAGGTGTTGACTGGATCAGGAGGCCAGGTCTGTAGCCAGCCCTGCACCCTGGGGTGGGGTGGGGGAGTCCAGAAGTGCCGCAATGGGCAAGGACCCTGGACAGAAGCCTGTATTGGCCTCAGGCGTGAGAATGAGGAAGGCGGCAGCCTCTCCAGTCCAGACCCCAAACAAAGCCTCGCTGTCATCGTTTACGTGGGAAGGGGCACGTTGAGAGGACGGGATGAGAGAGAGACGCATGCAGCCTGGCCCAGACAGTGCAGAGCACCATGCACACATGGCCGCAAGCGGGAAGACGGGACGGGGCCGTGGAGCTGTGACTGTCCCTTCTCCCGAGTGGCTGTGAGTCTAGGTGCAGCCTCTCTTCTCACAGGGATTGGGATCCCTGCTGCTTATGGCCTCCCGGGGCCTCTGGCAGTGCAGGGGTGAGGGCACCGGGCTGGCTTGAGGTTCCCACTGTGGGTCCTGGGCACGCCGTTTGCAGCTTTGAGTGTCTCATCTTTAAAGTGGTAACAATGAGACCTCACGGAACCCCATCACGTCTGTGAAAGCCCCAGCTGAGCCAGTGGGGTCCATCGGTGTCCGGTCAGTGAAGGGGGGAGGATTACCTTCCGATGTCGTGTGCGAGATCAGCCCTGGGCTTTGCAAATAACAAAAGGGCACCTCCTGAGAACCTCGTGTGTGTGTGTGAATAGGTGCATGAGTGTGTGTGCACAGGAGTGTGTGTGTGTGTGTGTACATATGAGTGTGTGCATGAGTGTGTGCATGAGTGAGTGTGTGTGTACATGAGTATGGGTGTGTGAGTGTGTGTGCATATGTGTGTGAGTGTGTACCCATTACACAGATCACTAGGTACCACTTTGGGAGAACATAGGTGCTATGTGGTAATGACAGGACGTACAACCCAATCACTGACGAGTCTGCTTGTTGTGATGAAATTCATGGGTTTGTCTCCAATACTGAGTTGGTTTGAAGCATACACTGGATGAATGTGTTCTTGCTGTTCACACTTGATAGAAACCTAACAGAACAGCACGACTGCGATTCTGTTTCTCCAGCTTCCCGTCAGACTAAGGGCTAAATGGAACTGACCAGCTCGTGAACAACTGGGGTCTTTAGAAATGACACACACACAACTGAAGTCGTTAGACCTTCTGCCCTCACCCCCGAGGGTGGCCCGAGGGGCGTCTGCCAGTGGGGCCTGGCCTACGGGTGTCTTGTCTTGTCTTGGCAGTGGCCACTCCCTCTATGGTGTGGGCAATTCACAGTGTCTGTTGGCTGAGTAGCAGAGAAGTTTGCCAGCCCCAAACTGTTTCTTGCAGTCCATCTTCCTTCCAAACGGGACAGACTTCATACAGCTGATGAAATGCTCACCTGCCGAGCAATGCCAGCAGAGTGAGCTGAACGATCACCATGTAGCAACTTTAAAAGCTGTAACTGTGGCCAATGAATTTGATTCACCCCTGGGAATGACGTGACGTGTGTGTTTATGCGAGGGCTTGTGTATAACCAAACATGTACTAAGTATTGTGATCTGAAACAATGCCTTTGTGTTCATAAATGCAAACTTTTCCTACCTTTGCTCGTCTTTATCATATTTCTCCTTTGATTAACCTGCATCCTATGTTTGTGTCTCGGGCAATACTCGTATGGAAATGTTTCTCCATGTTTTTGCCTGAAAAATCTCAATGGTGGCTGAAGCTAGAACATAACAGACTATTGATTTTCAGATGAAAAACGAGAGTAAGAAGCCATTTAAAACGATCTCATTTAAGTTGTATGTCTAGCAAAATATCTGCATCTAAACACAGAGTATTTAAGTAACGCGAAGGTTCTGCGTCCTGACCAGAGACGTGAGGAAAGCATGAACATTTTCTCCAACTACTCAGGTCGTTGCACAAGTGGCGAGAGTGCGTGTGGCCAACGGCAGCAGCTCTGTAGTGGAGGGCTGCGGTCGTGCAGCCCTCAGGGAGGCCTGTTTCACGTATTAGACAAGTGCCAAATCCCCCAAACAGCAAATCCCGGTGATTCGCTGTGCTTCACATTGCTGTGTGTTTGTCACGAGGCAGACGTTTCCAAATCCCACGCCAGGGTTTCTCAGGGCGGGTAGGCAACTGTGCTGAAGGAAAAGCACCCTCGCAGTGTCTCCACAAGCCGGAAGTTTACTGTTTCGCTCAGGTCACGCCCTGGGTGAGCACAGGGTCTCCAGGCGGGTATGCAGGGCCCGGTGCCCTCAGCCCAGGGCTCTCGGTCCCTCCAGACCTGATTTCCAGGGATGTCAGTTTCAGGAGCGGAGGAGCACATGGAAGGAACAATCCCTGTCTCCTGGGTGGTGTCCGTCCTGCTGGGTGGACCCGCCGGCCTCTCTCATGGCCACATGGCCACACTGCCGGGAGGAAGCTGGGAGTTTGGTCTGCGCGTACCTGCTGTGCTTCTGTCACCTCCATTTTACACAAACAGGTAGAGATCTCTGCCACATCGGGCACAGAGTGAGCCCGGGGTGTCGTCTTCAGGAAGAAACCAAATGTGATCGCAACCTCTCCACAGGGACTGGGGTCTGTGTTTAGTCACATCGGTCAGTTGTTCCTTTTCCATTTTGCACAATTCAGATGGTTACACACATGCTCACTTCCCCGTTCCAAGCGTACAACTCGGATTCTTGCTGCAGGCACCACGCGGTGCCCCTATCCCCACAGTCTAATTGCTGGACGTTGTCATCACTCAGGAGAGCTGCCAGACCCACGTCCGTTAGCAGTCATCCCCCACTGCCAGCTCCCAGCCCGGGCGACCACTGTCCATGTCGGTCTCTGTGCATGCCACGTGGGTAGATCGTACCGCGTGGTCTTCTGTGACCGGCTTCTGCTCTCAGCGCGTTTCTAAAGGTCGCACAGGGGTCTTTATGTCTGGGTACCACTCTCTGGCCTGGATGGTCCACAGGTTCTGTGCCCTTTCATCAGCTGAAGGACATCCGCAATGTTTCCACTTTTTGGCTGTCAGGAATAATATGCTCTGAACGTTTGTGGACAGTCTGTGTGTGGATGTATGTTTTCTCTTGATCACACACCTAGGCCTGCAGTTGCCGGGTTTAGCGTTTTTTGGAATTGCCAAAGTGGAGGCACCAACTTGCATCCCCATCAGCAATGAGAGGGGCTGTAATTTCCTGTCATCCTCTCCCCACTTGTTACCTTGCGGTTTTGTGTGTGTGTTTTGTTTTGTTTTGTTTTTAAACTCCAGTCGTCCTGTTAGGTGTGAAGCTTTGTGTCACTGATTTGTGTCTCCCTAGGAGTAACGCTGTTGAGCACCTTTTCCTGGACTCGTAGGCCATTTGCATGTCTTCCTTGGAGAAACGTCTGTTCACAACCTGCGTGCATTTAAAAAGGCGTTAGCTGATGTTTTGTCATTGGTCGTTAGCCTTCTTTATTCTAGATGCAGATCTTGCTTCAGACTGTGACTTGCCCCGACTTTGTCCCTTTCTGCTAGTTGTCTTTTCACTTGGCTGATGGTGGCCTTTCAATCCCAAGGGTTTTGATTTTGATGAAATCCACTGTATCTATTTCTCTTTTGTTGCCTGTGCTTTTCCTGCTGTGTCTAAAAAACTGTTTCCTAACCGAGGTGCCTGTGTCAGCCAGAGTTGAGCCCCTTGCGGGGCGGATGGGAGCTGCCGCCACCACCACCACGGGGGCATCACACAGATCTTTACAGTCCACAAAGCAGTGGCCTCATGGGCAAAATTGTCCTTCCTGCTTTCCTCTTCCAGGTTAGCTGGACCCTGAGCGCAGGTGCAGCGACACTCACTGGGTAATTTCCTCTCTCTACCTGGACCTTTTTTCTTTAAGCTGGTGAATTTAGCTGAAAGTTACATCAGCAGCAACTCTGAATGGGGAAAGAATATGAGGAAATGTTATGAAAGAACAAATACAAGATTTGCGTGGGACATGCTTACACTGAAACGGTTCCCCACTGATCTGGCATTCCTATTTAAGTGGGTATCTTGTATTTTATCCAGGAACCCTGCCTGTCGGTAAATACACTGCCCGGTTCACAGCCTTTGTTTAGCTCTTCAGTAGAGAAAGGTGTCTTGGGCTTTCGTCAAAAAGCAAGTGTTAATCCAGTATATGCTAAGGCTGTCATAACACAGCATGCAGGATGGCTGGCGGCTTACACACAGGAATGCACTTCTCGCAGCTCTGGAGGCTGCAAGGCCAAGATCAAGGTGCCGGCAGGGTGGGTTTCTGGCGGAAACACTTCCTCTCTGGCTGACGACCTCCTTTTCTCCAAGTTCTCCCATGGCTGTTGCTCTGTGTGTGCACATTCCTGGTGTTGGGTGCCTTCTTCTTATAAGAACACCAGTCATACTGGGTCAGCCCCACCTTACAACCTCATTTAACCTTCATCTCCTCCGGAAAGGTGACTATATTCAAAGCCCGATCTCCAAATAAGTCACGTTGGGGGTACAGCATTAAAATATGAATGCAGGGGTACAATTTCATTCATGATTTGCAGAATAGAATTATTTTAGTTATGTTGATTTGGGTGTTTTGCGCTGAAAGCAAAACCTTTCAGTAAAAAAGCCCAGCACGGAGGTCAAATTAAGCATCGGTATGTCCTCACCCATCCTCATTCTTCCTGTGTGGTCACCCTACATTCCAAGAATCTTTCTCCTGAAAAGCCCCTTTCCAGCAGGAATAATTTTGTACTCAATAAAGAAAAGTAATACTCAGGGAAGCTGTTTGGGTAAATTCTCATCCACCTTTGGTGCAAGTTTCCATTTTGAACGAGGATGAAATGTATTCCAGTGTATCAAATGCTGGCTGACGGTGAAATTGAGAATTTCCCCCAGATTTAGCTATTGCTTTTACCACCACAAATATTTTCTACAAAATACTTATTTTCAATCAGTGATTCTTTTTTCCTATTTATTTGAAAACCAGCCAAGTACAGTTCTTGTTAACTAAGAAAAATATTTCATATATGTAAAATGTGTCCACCAACAAGGGTGCCCCTTCTCAATGCCTCCTGTGCCCCACGCCTGCCCTCGTGTGTCTATGCACAGCTGTACTGCTTTTGGTGAAGTGTGTGCCTCTGGTGCAATTGTCAGTAAAGTGTAACCTTTAAGATTTTATAACACGTTCTTATAATAGATGATTTGCCTGTATTGTGTACATTTGTGGATACAGAACACTTCAGAACTGATTTTTTAAAAAATTTTTCAATTACAGTTGACTTTCAATATTATGTTATGTGTCAGGTGTACAGCACACTAGTTAGACATTTATGTAATTTAGGCGGTGATCCTTCTGATTACCGTGTTTTCCTGAAAATAAGACCAGATCTTATATTAATTTTTGCTCCAAAAGATGCATTAGGGCTTATGTTCAGGGGATGTCATCCTGAAAAATCTACTAGGGCTTATTTTCCGGTGCGGTCTTATTTTCAGGGAAACAGGGTAGTCTCGTCCCCACCTGGCACCGTAGTTATTGTCATGTTGCTGACTATGTTCTCTTTGCTGTACTTTACATCCCCGTGACTATTTCATAACTGCCAATCTGTACTTCTTAATCCATTCATCTTTTTCTCCTTGCCCTCAGCCCCCTCCCACTTGGCAACCATCAAAATGTTCTTTGTATCTATGAGTCGGTTTCTGTTTTGTTTTTTTGTTTATTTTGTTTTTTAGACTCTACATATAAGTGAAATCATATGGTATCTGTCTTTCTCTGACTTATTTCACTTAGCATAATACCCTTTGGGTCCATCCATGTTGTTGCAAATGGTAAGATTTCATTCTTTTTTATGGCTGAGTCATACTCCATTGTATAAATGCACCACCTCTTCTTTATCCAGTCGTCTATTGATGGACACTTAGGTTGCTTCTATAGCTTGCTTATTATAAACAATGCTCCAATGAACATAGGGGTTCAAATGTCTTTTTGAATTAGTGTTTTGAATTTATTCGAATAAATACCCAGAAGTAGAATTGCTGGGTCATAAGGTAATTCTGTTTTTAATTTTTGAGGAGCCTCCATACTGTTTTCCATGGTGGCTGCACCAATTTGCAATCCCACCAACAAACAGTGCACGAGGGATCCCTTTTCTCCACATCTTCACCAGCACTTATTGTTTATTGATTTATTGATGATAGCCATTTTCACAGGAATAAGGTGATATCTCATTGTGGTTTTTATTTGCATTTCTCTGATGATTAGTGATGTTGAGCATCTTTTCATATGTCTATTCGCCATCTGTATGTCCTCTTTGGAGAAATGTCTATTCAGGTCCTCTGCCCATTTTTTAATTGGATTGTTTGTTTTTTTAGCTGCTTTGGGGTGAAACGCTCTAAAAATATCAATGAAATCCATCTGGCCTAATGTGTCATTTAAGGCCGCAGTTTCCTTGTTGATTTTCTGTCTGGAAGATCTGTTCCTTGATGTCGTGGGTGTTAAGTCCCCCACTGTGACTGTATTGCTGTCAATCTCTCCCTCTATGTTGGTCAGTATTTGCTTTATATATTCTATGTTGGGTGCATAAATGTTTACAAGGGTTGTAATCTCTTGGTAGGTTGATCCCTTTATCATTATGAAATGTCCTTTGTCTCTTATTATATATAGCCTTTATTTTAAAGTCTATTTTGTCTGGTATAAGTAATGCTACCCCAGCTTTTTTTTTTTTTTTCCCATTTGCATGAAATATCTTTTTCCATCCCTTTGATTTCCATCTGTGTGTGTCTTACAATCTGAAGTGAGTCTCTTATAGACGGCGTATGTTAGGGTCTTGTTTTCCTATCCACTCCGCCTCCTACATCTTTTGATTGGAATATTTAATCTACTTACATTGACAGTAATTACCGATAGGTATGTAGTGATTGCCATTTTATCATTCATGTTTATGTTCTTCCCCACACCCCTTTCTTCTTAAAGAAGTCTCTAACATCCCTTGGAATGACGGATTGATGGTGATGAACTCCTCTGCTTTTTGTCTGGGAAGAACTGAAAATTTTAGCTAAGCTAAAAAGAATCCAAGGAATTTTCAACCTTTACTATTAACACTTAACACTTATACGCAGGGTTAGATTTTACAAAACTTTAAGTGTGTGGCATATTTGGTCATTTTGGAAGACACACACTGCTATTGGATGCCTTGTTGGGAAGATATTGCAAAGAAGGCTTGGCAATATACCGTCACATAGGGGAGGTCAGTATCTTTATTTACAATTAATTCTTGATTAAGAATGAAAAGAAACACTCTCTCCAGCCCTATGTTTCTACTGCTTGCAACTTTTGAACTTCATTTTAGAAATAAATTTTCCCAAGATTAGTCTTAATCAAAGGGCATGTTTTCTCTTTTGTTTGTAAACTTGGAAATAGGTTTGTTTTCTGTTTTGGTGTGACTTTGCATCAGGAAAAACAATTATACTTTTTCCATTTTAGAAGTCATTTTTTAAAGCTGAAAAATTAGAAGTAAATCTCTAAAGTGCTTGGTTAAGAAGAGAGTTTTTATTAGCTCAAGATTTTTTTTTTAATTTTAAGCTTTTTTTGATCTTTATGTGTTCTCATGATTGCTGAACTATTTTATCTAAAGCTATTGCTTCAGTTTTTAAAATAACAACGTGCTACAACCCAATTGCTGATGAAGTAGAATTATGGGTTGAAGCAGATGTTAACAAATTACTTAAGATATTTCTCTTTGTTTCTTGTCTTGTCTCTGTGTTTAAAAATTAATGCCTCCATTTCCTCTCTGTGCTTTTTCATGAATCTGTAAAGCCATGGTGGACAAAGAGATGCTTAATAAAATATCAAATGCCTGTGAATTTCTTATGGTATCTTTTCAGCCAGTTTTAGATATGACATAAAGTGAAGATTTAGCGTTTTGGGGCAAATAAAATGACAGGGAGAAACCAGAATGATTTAAGGGGCTGGAGGTCTTGATTGGGCCAAAGACCAGTTTTACGAGCAGAAATAAGTAGCCATGATCATTTGATTGTGTGTGTGTGAGTGTGTGTGTGTGTGTGTGTGTGTGTGTGTGTGTGTGGAGGAGGGGTCAGTTTCCATGGTCAGAGCTTAACACTGATGTCTTTGCAGACATAAAACAGTATTTTATTTTATTTATTTATTATATATTAACACACTTTATCATTTTACAGCAGATTTAGGTTTGTAGAGAGATGAGAGAGCACAGAGCCCGGCACAGCTCCTTAGCACCCAGTCCCTCAGCCTCTCCTGCAGTTACCATCTTGCATTAGTGTGGTCTAGGTTTATAATTGGTGGACTGATACAGATACATTATTGTGAGCTGACTTCCATAGTTTACAGTAGGGCTCGTTATCTGTATTGTACAATGTCGGACAATTAAGTTTGCGAACTCATCCTAGCAAAAGTGCTCCATACCTCATTGCTGAATATCACTACAGTCATCTTCCATGTACTCCCCTTGGGAAGCTATGCACCGACGCCAGTGCCTAGTCCACCCTTCAAAGCAATTTTGGGACTCTTTTTTCTGGAATGGGCATCAGAGCTGTCATCATATTACCCTTGATGTCCTGAATGTCATCAAAAGGTCTTCCTTTCAATATTTCCTTTCTCTTCGGGTGAAGAAAGAAGTCATTGGGGGCCAGATCAGGTGAGTAGGGAGGGTGTTCCAGTACAGTTATTTGTTTACTGGCTAAAAACTCCCTCACAGACAGTGCCGTGTGAGCTGGTGCATTGTCGTGATGCAAGAGCCATGAATTGTTGGTGAAAAGTTCAGGTTGTCTAACTTTTTCATGCAGCATTTTCAGCACTTCCAAATAGTAAACTTGGTTAAGTGTTTGTCCAGTTGGTACAAATTCATAATGAATAATTCCTCTGATATCAAAAAAGTTTAGCAAAAGCATTGCAACAAGTTTGTGAACTTAATTGTCCAACCTTGTATGTGGCGTGCGTGTGTATATGTGTGTGGAGTATGTGTGAGTGTGTGTGGTGTGTGTATACGTGTGTATATATGTTTGTATGTGTGTATGTGTGTGTGGTGTGTGTGGTGTGTATGTGTGTGAGTGTGTATGTGGTGTATGTATGTGTGCATATGTGCGTGTATGTGTGTATATGGTGTGTGGTGTGAGTGTGTGAGTGTGAGTGTGTGAGTGTGAGTGTGGCTGTGCCCCGTTGTCCCAGGACCATTTGTTGATCAGCCTGTTTTTGCCCCGTTGAAGCGCATTCTCTCCCGTGTCAAACACCAGTTGCTGCATTGGTGTGGGTGTGTTTTGGCCTGTGGAACAGTTTGAGACTTAAAGATGGTCGGCATTGGCCTTGGGTGAGGAGAGGACTGTGGATGGAAGGCACTGTGACTAGCAGGAAGTGTGAGCAGCCGAGAGATGAGAGCTTAGCTGTCGTGCAAGAGGGAACCGCAAAGAGGCCGCTCTGGCGCCGGTACCTTCAGAAGAAGCAGAGGGACCTCTCGGGGCTGTGGCCCACCTCTTCAGGACACTTTTACAGTGTTGTTTTTATGGCTGCATTTCACACCATTGTATGACATGACGTAGTTTACTGAATCGATTGCTTAAGCCTAGATTTTTCTAGTGATTTCAATATTTTGGTATCATTCACAATTCTTGAAGGGATAAATATGCTGATATAACTTTCTACACTTTATAATCATGTCCTGGCGTGAGTTTCGGAGGACTGCCGGAAGTGCTGGGCTGGGGGACGTGTCGGCAGGTGCCCGTTCGCATGTCTGGGAACCGTCTGTTCATTCATTTAGCATCACATGCCCCTGTCACCCTTCAGTGCCTCACGGGGCTGCTTATACGTGGGCGCGAGAGCCCCTGGGAGTCTGGTTACCACACAGTTTCTGACGCATTGTGGGACGAGCACGGGGTGCTGGGACAGTGTACGTGGCCATGCCAGGGATGTGTGAGAAGCATTGGTCTCAACTGTGTCAGCGGCGAGCGCCTGCGACACCAGAAAAATAACTGACGGAAAGAAGAAAGTCTGTGACATCAGCATCATGTCCTGCCTCCCAGCCCAGGGGCCCCAGGGGCCACACCAGGTCCCCAGGACCCTGGCCCGGCCCTCTCTGCATCGGCTTATCCTGGGGCCATGTGGGGCCCTGGAGCTCCAGGTCTTTTCACCCATGCCACTAGCAATCTGGTAGATTATTACTAATTTTTTAAATGAAAATCCCAGAAGTTATCTTCAGCAGACTGTCCTGGGTCAGAGAAGGGGACACTCTCTGCCATGCCAGCATCCCTCCCAGGAGCCCGAGACCTCACGCTCAGCACAGGCTGACTGTCAGAAGACTGGCTCCCCCACCCCAGAAGACAAAGAAAGAAGGAATGCTGCAAAAAGAAACAACCAATAACCGATGTCCCTGCAGCCCCTTCTCCGTGGATGCATGGCTTCTGTAGCTAAAAACCCTGGTTCGGGGGTGACCAGTGTGCCTGGCACCCCAGCACAGGTGAAGGAGGGTGAAGACCAGGTGAAGCTTGCTGGATGATGGCCCAGCCCTGGCCGTGGTCATGGTGGGGCTGGTGTGGGGACGGTTTGGGGACCCAGTGGAGCTCAGGTGGAGCAGCAGGCGTCGGGAGATTAGATGTGAGCAGCAGGACCCTGCAGTGTGAAGACGACACATGTGCAGCCCAGATCCTGTGTCATGGGTGAGAGACAACCCTAAATGGTGGGAACCCATGGAGAGGGAGCAGTGACGTCACAGAGGGGGAAGGTAAGAAGAGCTGTTCTCCTGGGACATTCAGGTGGAGTGTGGAGTGTGGAGTGTGGAGCGCAGGCTTGCTCCTGAGCCGCTCCGTCTTGCTGGGGCAGTGGTGTGTGTGGTGTTGGGCGTCCGCATGCCGTGCTGCGTGACAGCAGGCAGGCGGGGTCTCTGCTGAGCCCGGGGTTCGGGCCCCCAACCTGGGCAGGTCGCACAGCCCCGTCCTCTTGCCCCAGGCAGCCAGGAGGGTTCCTGCTTGCATGTCCCTGCAGCGCCCTGAGTGTCTGTGCGTGTGCGGTGCGAGCAGGACCAGGCTGCCCTTTGCATGAACGAGGACAAGACGTTGCCTTATTAGGTGTCTTGGGACCAGACTTGCTGTGTCGTGGACTCTGGATATCTGCAGAGTTAAATATTTAGAATCTGTTCTGTTTGAATACTTCAGCCAAAATGTGTCTGTAGTTTTCTCCCCTCGTCAGGAGGAGGGGCTTTGAAGAAACTTAAGAAGCTCAGGTCTGGCGGGAGGGTGGTGGGGCCGTGGGAAGTGTGCTCAGCCAGGCGCAGGGTGCGGCCGGCTGACCTCTGAGGGCCCCGCCAGCCAACCGCAAGGCTGATGGCGCAGGGCGGGGCTCCCCACTGAGCTGCTTATTTTTGCAGCTACAGTTTTAAAAGCAGTTATTCCGTGGATTGCAGATTACAGTAGATATTGGGTTATAAAATGGGTATTAGACATGTGCATTCCATGCGTCCTTCATGGTCATTTCCTCCGTTTTTCTCCTTGCTTCTAAGTCCCATCCAGCACAGCTATTAACATCCTGCTGGGGCCCTGCTTTCGTGTGCGTCACTTCACAGCAGTGTCAGGGGCCCCAGAGCGTCCTTGGAACAAGCCAAGCAGGGTTGTGCCAACAGCCGCTGAGGTGCAGAAGGACGCAGGACAAGTCCCTTTGTTTCCCTGAGGAGGGGACAAGAACTCCTTCCGGGGTTGGGGTGTCTTCACGAAGGAAGGCAGAGCCAAACCGAGAGTCTGGTTTGACTGGGGAAAGCAAAACATGCGAGAAGTGACCTCTGCTGGGCAGCCTGGCTGCAGTGCCAGGCCATCCAGGCCACGAGGACCGGCCCTGGGCTGGGTCGGGGACACAGCTCAGCCAGGGCTGCGGCTCCTCTGTAATTTGGAGCTTCACCCACCCGCCTCTGTAATTAGGACACCACTGCCCTTTGATTACGCCAGGGTCAGGGCCCTCGTCTCGGGATCACACGGAGCATTTCTGTGTCCCGTTTTCATGCTGTCACACAGTCCAGTGCAAAGCCAGTGCATCTCCATTTGCTAGTGACACACGGACCGAGGGCAGTTAGTCACCAACTGGCCACACAGCTGCGTCCTGTGTCCAGGTCAGGTTGGGAGCTCTGGCATTTGTTTCCTTGGCTGACCAGCAGGCAGTGGGGTCCAAACTCACAGAGTGGATGGGCCTGGCACAGCCTGCTCCCTACTTGTGCTGTGAGCTGAGCCCGGCCCTGGGAGCTGGGCTTCTGCAGGGCCATCCCAGGCCTCAGCTGACTGTCGGACTCTGGCCTCCTGAGAGAATGGATGTAATATCAACCTGCAGGTTGGAAAATGTGGCTTGTGTCCTGATCGAGGGAAAGTCGCTGGACTGTCCACACTGGCATCCAGAGCAGTAATGTGTGTGCAGTGAGAATATCCCCACACAGGTCCCTAGACGCGAGAGAAGAGAAGACAGAAAGAAAGGGAGAAGAAAGAAAGAAAAAGAAAAAGCAGCATTTTGACACAAATGACAGATGTTTGGGAACCATTTTGCCACACTGGCTGGTGCACTGAACACGTCATAGCCCAGAAATCGTGCACACCCAGGCTGAATGCTCGCTGAGCCCACATTCCGGAGCTGACCCTTCCGAGTTTGTCTCCGAATCTCCAAGAGGAGAACAGCCCGCCCACATCACCACTGTGAGCGTCAGATGACACAGGACCCCCATTATCTCACACGCTGCACCCGCATGCTCACCCTCCTTCTCCAGGGTGCAGGCTCCGCGAGGTGAGGACCCGACGACCGTCAGGAGAGAACGCCCACACCAGAGACGGCAATCTGCAGGAGGAGGCGTCATTTCAGGATGAGACCCTCAACCCTCTCCGCCAGGAGGAATGATGCCGCAGGCCGTGATGTCATGCCCTAAACCACCAGCTGTTGGAGCTGGGTGCTGTGGCCGAGACAATGGCAGGGCGTGACGGTGGGCAGCCGGTGGCTGTTATAAGACGCCACTCTATGCTGGGACACAAGCCCCCCAGGGGAGAACTCCCCCATGGGCCCTCTGTGCCCGGAAACTGGCTTCTGGAGGCAACACTGACAGTCTCCCCAAGCCTGCTGGTCGCTTCTGTCAGAAGGAGAAGGAAGGAGGGCGTGTGCTGGACCTGCCTGGAAATCCCCAGAGGACAGGCTGTGTCAGACCATAACAGGAAGGACCTGAGACACCTCGCTGGTCTCACGAGTGTACAGAATTGGGAGAAAACCAAGGCACGTTTCTGCAGCCCTTTTCAGCATCATCACTCCCATTCGTGCGCTCCCCGGTCACACTGCCAACAACTCTGAGCTCGGTATGGGGAGCATTGCTCCAGCCTCTGCCCTGGACTCGGCCCTTGGCTCAGAAGTGCCCACTCCAGTCTGGCAGGTGCGGGCACAAGGCACAGGGCCCACCCCCCCACACACAACCTCAGCTGCAGGCTGCTGGGCGGGTACACCCCCCCCCCCCCATGACACTGTGACCGCAACCTGGTGGAGAGGGTTGAGGGTCTCATCCTGAAATGACGCCTCCTCCTGCAGATTGCCGTGTCAGGTGTGGGCGTTCTCTCCTGACGGTCATCGGGTCCTCACCTCGCGGAGCCTGCACCCTGGAGAAGGAGGGTGAGCATGCGGGTGCAGCGTGTGAGATAATGGGGGTCCTGTGTCATCTGACGCTCACAGTGGTGATGTGGGCGGGCTGTTCTCCTCTTGGAGATTCGGAGACAAACTCGGAAGGGTCAGCTCCGGAATGTGGGCTCAGCGAGCATTCAGCCTGGGTGTGCACGATTTCTGGGCTATGACGTGTCCAGTGCACCAGCCGTGTGACGTGTTCAGTGTGGCAAAAAGGTTCCCAAACATCTGTCATTTGTGTCAAAGTGCTGCTTTTTCTTTTACTTTCTTTTGTTTCCTCTCTCTTTTTTTTTTGTTTTTAATTAAAGTTTATTGGGGTGACAATTGGTTAGTAAAATTACATAGATTTCAGGTGTACAATTCTGTATTACATCATCTATAAATCCCATTGTGTGTTCACCACCCAGAGTCAGTTCTCCTTCCATCACCATATATTTGATCCCGTTCACCCTCTTCTACCACCTCCTTCCCCACTTACCCTCTGGTAACCACTGAACTATTTTCTGTGTCTATGAGTTGTTTTTTTTTTCATTTGTTTTTCCTGTTCTTTTGTTGTTTTCAGTTTTATGTCCCACATATCAATGAAATCATACGGTTCTTGACTTTTTCTATCTGACTTATTTCACTTACAATTATAATCTCAAGATCCATCCATGTTGTAGCAAATGGCAGTATTTCATCTCTTCTTACCGCCAAATAGTATTCCATTGTGTATATATACCACAACTTCTTTATCCATTCATCTATCGAAGGACGTTTTGGTTGTTGCCACGTCTTGGCCACCGTAAACAAAGCTGCAATGAACATTGGAGCACACTTGTCTTTATGTATAAATGTTTTCAGATTTTTTAGGTCGATACCCAGGAGAGGGATTGCTGGGTCATATGGTAATTCTATTCGTAATTTTTTGAGGAACCTCCACACTGCCTTCCATAACGGCTGCACCAGTCTGCATTCCCACCAACAGTGTATGAGGGTTCCTTTTTCTCCACAGCCTCTCCTACACTGTTACTATTTGTCTTGTTGATGATAGCCATTCTTACTGGGGTGAGGTGATATCTCATTGTGGTTTTTATTTGCATTTCTCTGATGATTAGTGATGTTGAGCATTTTTTCATGTCTATTTGCCATTTGTATGTCCTTTTGGGAGAAATGTCTCTTCAGGTCCTCTGCCCATTTTTTAATTGGCTTGTTTGATTTTTGGTGTTGAGTTATATGGGTTTCTTTTATATTTGGATTCTATATTTGGATTTTATATTTGGTTTCTTTTATATTTAGCCCCTAATCGGAGGTGCTATTTGCAAAAATCTTTTCCCATTCGGTTGGTTGTGTGTTTATTTTGTCGATGGTTTCTTTTGCTGTACAGAAGCTTTAAAGTTTGGTATAGTCCCATTCATTTATTTTAGCTTTTACTTCCCTTGCCTTTGAAGTCAAATTCATAAATTCCTCTTTGAACTCAAGGTCCATAAGTTTAGTACCTATGTTTTCTTCTATGCAGTTTATTGTTTCAGGTCTTATGCTTAGGTCTTTGATCCATGTTGAATTAATTTTGGTACATGGTGACAGATAGCAGTGCATTTAAAAACAAAACAAAGCAAAACAAAACACTATTCTTTGCTTTATCCATATGTAAGGAAAATTGTTTTGGGGACATTTGGCTACTTCTGGCTCTTGGCTGGAGTAGACTCAGTACGTTTAAAATAAGATGCTGGTGTCACTGTTATTTGTGATCAACTGTATTAGATGAAATCACTGCTCTTAAGTGGGCTTTTATGGAAAATGGGAAATATTCTGATTCTTTTTGTAAGGTGTCCAATAAAAACTTGGAAACTTTTCTCACTTCCTCTTAATAGAATTGGTCCCCTAATTCTGCAGAATAATGGGGAAACATTTCTCTAGTATGTTCGCAGCACGGTAGGGCCTATATGTGTCAATACCCACTAAAGTTTCTGCACACAAAGAGAAAACAGGACACAGCCAGGTCCTCAGAGAGCAGGTGGGGGTGTGGGAGTCACCGTTGGAGAGGGTTCCTGGAGGTCTCACGAGCAGCAGCCAGGAGCGTCTGCGGGGGGGAGGGGTGTTGCTTGGTGAGCCCTGCTGGTCCCATGCATTGATGATGGGAGGGGCAGGGGCAGCCCGTGTGGGGCTCATGACGCTCGCGGCCCTGGGCGTGGGGGCAGACTGCATCTCGGAGGCGTTGTGGAGCATTAGGCTCAATGTGAGGGGAAGGGAAGAATCAAATAAAGGAAGAATTGGTTTGGGGTTTTCAAGAGGGAGGTTGGTGCAATTGTCATTGACACAAAAAATTTGGAAAGTTGACTTTCAACACGGATGGTCCCTGAGTAGTTGTTGGGGAGACAGGGACGATACAAAGAGGTTAGGGTGGGAGAGGATGTGATTTGGGACCACTCACCGTCAGGGGCTCCGGGACCCTCCCAGGGCGGTTCGTGTTTGTCGTGGCTGATGGTACCCCACTTCCCTCCTCTACTGGGGTGCATGACTCAGGTTTCAGATTAGAATCAACTACAGTTTCTCTAACTCTGGGGCTCCTGTCATAGGAAACCAACACGGGAAGCAATAAATGTGAACAGACCCCATGGTCACTCCTTTCTTTCCGAACGAGCCAGGTCTGTGAGTTACATCCAAATCTTTATTATAATTATTATTATTTTGAAATATGAGTTTGACAGTGAGCGTCCCATGTTATCTGTCCACCATTGTGTGAGTGTTCTTAGCGGGTCTGGTGCTCAGTGGTCCACGGCCGTGAGCGGCACAGGCACGGGGGGTCGATCGTGGCCGTGGGTCCCTCACGCGGGTTGCGTTCTCACTCGGCTTTTCCTGGCTCTGTAACCTTGAGGAAGACATGAAGCTCTACAGCCTCTGTCTCCTCGCAGGTACTGTACACACCACAGTGTTTTCTACCAGGATTGAAGTGTGCGGGAAGCTTCGTGTGGTGCCCACAGTGCCTGCAAATGTGGCAGGAATCCCGGGTGAACCCTAAGCCTAAGGGATGGATGAGGGGGCCCCTCAGAAGTACGTGCTGCCTGTGAGTGGGGCCTTGGCCCCAGGGGTCCTGCTTTGCTCTTTTACTGAAGGGGACACACAGATAATTATACTCCATTCAAACTAGACATTTCAGGGTCTCCCCCTCCCAACCTGCCATTTCCAGAAAATTGGATTCTAAGGGGACATTTCTTTTTATTTCACTTTTTGTCTTTGATCATCTAAGTTGTGTAATTAAAAAGAAAACCACAGAAAATTCCATGACTGATGAAGACAATATGTGTAAAAATTAAGTCATCAGGTCTAAGGAACAAATGAAAGCCCATATGTTGAGACCTGTGACAGTATGCTTTGGCTTTGCCATTGTTGGAATCTCACATTTCTGGGCCACACGCAGACCAGGCGTTGGGGGCCTGGTGGCCCCCCTCAGACCCTGTGTCTGGCCTCCTCAACCCGGGGACGGCCTAGACAGGGGGACCCACTGACCTTCTCTGATCCGGTCACTGAGTGTGTGAAATTCGGACAAGGACCAACCACACAGAATTCACGGCACGTGTGCTAATGTCTGAAAAGCATGTAGTTATAATCCCACTAAGTGCTATTGATTATCGATCCCGAATCTCTGCGTGTGTACAAGGCACGTGTGCTTTATAGAGTGGATCCTACTACACAAACGGTTATTCCTGAAGCCTTCCTCGTATGTGAAGCCCTGGCTAACCCTCAGAACAGTCCACAGTCCTCCCCCACATGTAGTGGCGGCTCTCAGAGCCCTCAGCGAGGCAGCATGGCGTCCTCAGTGTGTGTGTCCAAACCGGAGGAGCCGTGCACCCTCTACACGCCCCTGGCCATCTGTCACTTTAGAGTGCAGGTGCGAGGCTCCTCCACCCTGCAGGGTCCGAGCAGGCTGACCTGTGTGCCCTCAGCGAGCGCCTCAGCAGGTCAGAGGGGACGGGGTGCCCTGAAGGAGAGCGGTTGCAGCTGTGCTGTGGCACTCAGCCGTTCCCCTCATGCTCAGTCACCTCTGCCTTTTATCTGGGTTTGCAGGTGTTTGCAGGGCTCTCACCTTACATTACACGTGTCTTGTGGTCTGAGATCACTCAGACCTCATCGTCCCTTGAAGGGACGGGACACATGGTCCTGACCGGGCCCTTGACCTTGAGCTGAAAGTGCAGATGTGATCACCGCGCTCTGAAGTCGTCCTCTGTGGCTTCCACACCCGTGGGCCGCCCCCTGCCCCACGTCCTGCGGGGACGTCCCTGTGCAGCTTCCTGACAAGCCCTCTGCTGCGCTCACGATGTCTGATGAGCACAGTCTGTCTGTTCAGGGAGCATGTGACAGATCGTGTGCACACAGAAGGCAGGGACCACTCGCAGTAATGGGCTGTGTCAATGTGCACAATGTTCGGGGGTTTGAGAGAGTGCTTTCAGAGAGAGTTCTGGAAACGTAAGGAGATGCACTGAAATGGATGTCTGTTTGCCTCTGCAGCTCACACTGGGGTGACAAGTGCATCGCACAGCCGCTGTCATAGCAGTTGACCTCAGACTGTCAGCCGTAGTCAAGCACAAGTGTTCCTTTGGCGTCATCCCCCTATCTGGCTGGGCTTTGCTGGGGGCTCTGAGCTGCGTGGGGGTCTGGGTCTGCTCCATATGTCTCGTTGTGCTTATGAGATACAGGACAGGACTGTCTCATGGTGACAGCAGAGGCTCAGGAAAGCAGCCCCACCTTGCCGGCTGCCTGCGGTCCTTCCGGGAGCCGTGTAGGTCAGGTGTGATCCCAGAGTCGCAGAACCAGGAAAACACCCTGCCAGTGTGGGAGAGCCGCAGACACCCTGGTGACCGGGTGAGGGAGGATGGGGCCGACGATGTCATCTGTTCATTCCTGGAGGGGAGCGTGTGGTTATCCCGAGGGGGAGAAAGTGGGGAAGGGCCCACGGGGACACGTTCAGGGACGTGAGTGTCGGTGAAGCACGTGTTTCCGAGCCTCGCAGGCTGTGCTTGCAGCAGTGATGGGACTTGGCAGAGACCATCAGAGGTAAACACATTCGGTCCCTGCGTGTCACGATGGTGCTTATAGAAATGAGGGGTCAGGCCAGCTGGGGGCAGCAGAGAAAATGTAAGTAGGACACTGAGATCCCTCCAGGGACTCTGAGGGGACGCAAGGGGATGGGCAGACTCCTGAGAGTGTTCCGTAACACACTGGACTGTATATGGAGATGCTTCTATGTTAGGTGTCATGTGAGGCAGGTTGGCCCCGGTGTTCGTCAGAGTCATCTGGTTGCGGGGCATGAACACTTTGGACCCACTGTGGTTGTCTTAGTCACACCTCCTAATGAAACCATCTTCAGCCAATTCAGTCATCACTTGAGGACGTCTCTCTGAGCACAGCTGACCTTACAGGTGCATAGTCAGACGTGGCACGTGGGGCTCCCGCCCCGTGCTTTACACCACTTACCGGTGAGAGCTTGCTGTTCAGTAGAGCATATAAATAATGGATCCCCAAGTCCTGCTGGGAAAAATGAGAATGGACTAAGCACTCAACACACACGCTTTCCTGGGATTGACTATGGACTTTCACGTAGTGCTGAGTCTGAGACACTGTCCATTGGAAGACAGACCAGAGAAGAGAGGAAATGTTGCCAGTTCAGATGTGGCCAATGTTTTCTCTTCTCTTAGAATTCCCAGTTTATTCTCACTAAAGAAAAGCTTTCGCAGACGCATTTGGATAGAGATTTGCTTCTTGGGAATACTTACGTGCCGTGAGACGCGCTCTGGTAAGAGGGTGTGCCCACATGGCTCCACCCTAACACAGAGCACGTGCCCACACGCCTGGCAGCTCCCTCACACGCTTCCCACGGGCTTCCCAAGCGACACCTTCTCGGAGGCAGCTGCCACTTCTGTTTCCGTCAGTCTCACTTTCACCTGGGCTGGAGTTTCCTGTAAGTGGAATAAGCCTTCTTGGCTTATTATTGTGGCTTTGAGGTCCACCCTTGCTGGTTGTACGCATTGCCCAGTTATTCTCTGTAAGGTGTGCGTGTAATTGTATGTCACATGCATTGACCATGATCTGTGCATTTTCGAGTTAATGGCTGTGTGCGTTGTTCCAGGGCTATTATAAATAAAGCTGCCTTGTACCCACTGGACTGGTCATCTTGTGGACCTCTGTTTTACGTACTCTTGGATAAATACCTAAGAGTTGACTTCCAAGGCGGCCTTATCATCGCACCTTCGTGTGATGAATGCGTGAGGACCCCAGCTGTGTGTGCCATAACCTTGCCAGCATTCGTCCTTGGTGGTGTTTTGATCTGTGTCACTCTAGCAGGCACACAGTGGCATCTTGTGGTTTTCATTTGTATTTTCCTGATGACTAACAATGCCAAGCATTTGTCCAGTCATATATCTTTCATTTTGAAGAGTCCGTCCAAATCTTTGCCCAATTTAAATGGGATTATTTGTCTTTTCTATTGATTTGTAGGGTTATTTATATAACCTGAATCTTTGTCAGGTACATGCATAGGAACATTTTCTCCCCGTGTGACACTTGCCTTTTCACTGTCTTAATGGTGTCTTTTGGTGAGCATAAGTTTTAAGTTTTAATAGAGCCCAATTTACCAAATATTTTTTTGTGGTTACTGTTTGCCGTGCTGTCCTAAAAGCATTTGTCTAACCGGACATCACAAAGACAGTTTCCCATATTTTCTTTACAGGCTTTGTATTTTCAGCTTTCTGGTTTAGATCTCTAATTCATCTCAAAAAAATGTTTGTGCATAGTATGTTAGACTTTATTTTTTTATCGGCAGATAAATATCCCATTGTTCTAGAATCATTCGTTGGAAAGATTTGCCCCTCTTACTGAGTTGCTTTGGTGACTCATTAATTATCAATTGAACATAGATTTTTAGGCCTATTTATGAACTCTTTATTCTTCTCATTAATCGGTTCAGCTGTTCTTACTCCAATCTCATACTGTCTGGATAAGTAGCCTTATAATAACTTTTCAAGTCAGGTGATGCTAGCCTCAGGTCTAGCATTCCAGGTCTTCCTCATTTCCACAGACATTCTAGAAGCAGAGTCAGTTTCTACAAAACAACATCCTAGGATTTTGATGGAAGTTGTGTTGAATCCATAGACAGACCTGGGGAGAGTTAGCATTAAATATTACTGCATCTTCTAATCTACTAACATGGTGCCTATCTCTGTGCATTTACATAGATTCCTTTATTTAAAATTTTTAATTGTTTTTTAAATTTATTGGGGTGACATTGATTAATGAGATTATATAGGTTTCAGGTGTACAATTCTGTAATCCATCATCTGTATATTGCATGATGTGCTCACCCCCTAAAGCCTAGTCTCCCTTTGTCACCACATATTTGACCCCCTTTACCTTTTTCTATCTCCTCCCCAGCCCCCTTACTCTCTGGTAACCACTATACTGTTGTCTGTGTCTGTGAGTTTTTGCTTGTTTGTTTGTCTTGTTCATTTCTTGCTTTCTGTTTTATATCCCACATGTGAGTGAAATAATATGGTTCTTGACATTTTCTGTCTGATTTATTTCACTTATGATCATCTCAAGATCCATCCATGTTGTTGCAAATGGCAGTATTTCATCTTTTCTTATGGCCGAGCAATAGTCCATTGTGTATATACACCACATCTTCTTTATCCAATCATCTTTTGAAGGACACCTTGGATGTTTCGATGTCTTGGCCACTGTAAATAAAGCTGCAATGAACATCGGGGCACATATGTCTTTATGAATAAATATTTTTAAATTTTGGGGGTAGATACCCAGCAGAGGGATTGCTTGATCATATGGTAATTTTATTCTTAGTTTTTTGAGGAACCTCCATACTGTTTTCCACAGTGGCTGTACCAATTTGCATTCCCACCAGTAGTATATGAGGGTTTCTTTTTCTCCACAGTCTCTCCAACACTTGTTATTATTTGTCTTGTTGATGATAGCCATTCTGACTGGGGTGAGGTGATATCTCATTGTGGTTCTGATTTGC
Source organism: Rhinolophus ferrumequinum (assembly GCF_004115265.2). Classification (NCBI taxonomy): domain Eukaryota; kingdom Metazoa; phylum Chordata; class Mammalia; order Chiroptera; family Rhinolophidae; genus Rhinolophus; species Rhinolophus ferrumequinum. The sequence continues at coordinate 1,943,649 of NW_022680354.1, forward strand.
ATTTCTCTAATAGCTAGTGAAGTTGAGCATTTTTTCATATATCTGTTGGCCGTTTGTATGTCTTCTTGGGAAAAGTGTTCAGGTCCTGTGCACATTTTTTAATTGGATCGTTTGTTTTTTTATTGTTGGGTTGTATGAATTATTTATGTATTTTGGATATTAGCCCCTTATTGGAGGTGTTGTTTGCAAATATCTTCTCCTATTTGGTTGGTTGCCTTTGTTTTATTCATGGTTTCATTTAATTTTTCTTTGCCATGCTTTTTAATTTTTAATGTCTTACATATACTTTTATAAATTTATTCCTAAGTCTGTTTTTGATGTTATTGCAAATGAGATTTTAAAAAATTATCTTTCACCACCTCAGGGAAGATGTAGATGCCTGATCACTGCACTGTACACCTGAAGCTGAACAATAATGAATGCCAACTATATTATATATATATATATATATATATATATATATATATATATGTATATATATGTACGTATACACTTACAAGAGGCGGAGTACAGCATTGGGAGTGGAGACAGTGGAAATGGGATGGCTCGGTGCGATGTCAGAGAGATAGTGGATGGGGGGCGGGGGGTCCACAGTGTGAGGGATATAAATGATAAACGTCTAAGTATTACTTTGTCTTGTGCACCTGAAACTAATAAAAAAAAATATCTTTCAGTTGACTTTTGCTATTAGAAATAGAAATACAGGTGATTTTTGTATATTTATATCTTGAAAATTTGCTATATTCATTCATGAATTATAACAGGTTTTTCTTTGTAGATGCTTTAGAACTTTTTTAACATACGCAGTCCTATCATGTGTGATCAAGGTCAAGTTTGAATTGTTTTCTTCCTAATTTTTAGGCTTTTTAAAACTTCTTTGCATTGTGTAGGCCCTGTACTATAATGATAAATAAAATTGGTGAGCAGCTTCTAATCTTAGAATGAAAGTCGTCGTTATTTTACAATTAAGTCTGACGTTAGCTATAGGTTTTTCTTTTAATACGCTCTTTGGAAGATAGAGGTTATCTTCTGTTTCCACTTTTCTGAGAGTTTTGTCCTTTGATTAATGACCCAGTTCACCTTAATAAAAATGAACACCTAAATTTTCTTTGCCAGAAAAGTGGTAGTTTTTCTGCAACTGAAAGAATTTTCATTTGGAGTATAATGTTATTACAATGCCTAAGAAGGTCATTATTTCTAGCCTTCTAAACGGTCGCTTCAGTTTTGCCAGGCATTTTATCCTCCCTGCTAAGGACACTTGTATCTTATGCCGTTTGTCCCTCCTGACCATTCTCTGAGGCCATTAGGCGAGTGTGACCCCATCTGGCAGGAGTGCCCCCATTTCCGTGACTTCCCTGGAGCCACGCGCCAGGTCGGATGACTCGGCCTCCACTCTGTTCCTTCACATCCCGTGTCATCTTGTCCATGTCGCCCCGTGCTGCCACCATATTTTCGGAAGGACTGCCAAAGGATTAAATAAAAACGCTGTAACTTTGAACATTACATTTGCTTGATGCCTCTTGACGACTCAACACAGAAAGAAATAAGAAGATGGGAGTGAATAGAAAACAGACTCCACCGGTATAACTTAGAAGTGAGGGGAGCTACGTATGTTGGCAGGAGCGAGTGGGGTGATGTATGGATGCTGTCACTTCCTGTGGTCGTTTCCGAAGAACTCAGGAGGTATTGGGCACAGCTGAACAGCAATGTTATGCTATTCTTTCAAAATGAGGTACGTCTGGGAAAAACAAAATGTTCCAAGAACGGATTGTTATGTGGCTCAAGGGCCACATCGTCCCTCAGCAAATAACAACCAACCAGGCAACCGGCCGACAGCAGACGATGGTCTCCCAGCAACGTGAACAGTAGCGAAGCTGTGGTGGGGAATTGGGGGCCAGGAGGGGAGTCCTTTCAAGGTGAGCACATAAGTAAGAGTGGAACCAAGAAAATCCGAATCCACAAGTGACTGGAACGCGAGACCTGGGGCTGATGTCAGCGTTCTGTCTATGGCGGTGGCCATGGGGATGGGAAATAAACGGTTTCAAGTATCTGCCGTATAAGAATGCTTCTCAGGGTCCACTGAGAAGCTTCCAACAGGTACACTGTGGGAAAGGGAACAAAAAAGCCCTAAATATTAATGTGAGGCTATTAAGACATGAGCTAGCCAGAAAAAATGACATATTCAGCATGTGTCTTCTTGAAATATGGCCAGATCTAAAGCTCTTTTTTTTTTGTAGAATGGATGTGATTTGTTATTTTTCAGATGTCATCAGACTCAGATCAAGTAGCCTACATTTAGTGAGCTCATCATTTAAGAGGTTTTTTTCCCCCCCTTCAAATTCATAAATGTCTGACAGCCATTTGTTTTCATCTAAATTCTCTGATTACTACTTCTCGGGAGTCTGCTCACAGGGGGAGTGCAGCCGCGGCGGCTGGTACGTGAGCCGTAAGCAAGACAAGCTCACGGGGCCCGAGAAGCACACAGGCAGAGTTAAATAAAGCACAGTGCACTCGTCATGTGACTAGTGGACACGTTTCCGTGTGGGCTCAGATTGCCAGTAGGTCAGTTAGCTGTGGCAGGAGCACAAATACCCATGGCCGTTCTTCTGGAATGGACTCAAACCTAACTTTGAATAATACACCTATTTTAAAAGTTCAGTTTTGACCCCTCTGCCATCCTGACAGATCCGGCCAGTTCCAGGCTTTCCTCCTTGCATATCATGCTTCTATCTGGCCCTCAGCTGGGCATGATGCGAGCGTCACACATTCCTTTTAACGGTCTCCCCTTCTGTGCTTTCTTATTTCCACCACCCTCGTTCTGCTTGTCTCCATTTTTAGAGTCACTGAAAATTCCCCCTTTTTCCTGTGCCCTTTTCTGATGCGTTATGAGGTCTCCTTGACATTTTTCTATTACGTCCTTGAGACTTGTCTCCTTGGGTTTCTTTTTGAAGTCATGTTCCTGTGTGTGTCAGTGATTGAAAGCTTCTGGTATGGTGGGGAAATGTGACTTGTTTATGTGGCTTTGTCCCGATCCATCTCTTTTTGCAGGTGTGATTGATGTCTATCGAGTGTGGGGCGTTTGTGCCCCAGAGACCCATGCTGAAGGGGTGTCTTTGCTTTGCGCATGTCACGTGGCCTGAGTGAGCCCTGGTGAAGATCTGGCGGTTGCTCCCCTGGGAGCTGAGCTGATTTAGGAGCGAGAACACTTTTCCAGTGTTTCATCCTGCTTCTCTCAGCCTCTGTTCCCAGGGGTCATCGTTAGTTTGTCTGCAGACGACCTTTTTTTTGTATTACAGCCCCTACTAAGAAAAATATATAGCATTTCTCCAGCACGCTTGAATGCCCACATGGGGCTGGATTTACCAACTTAAATTGCATAAGTGAACAACGCTCCTCAGTCAGGATGTTTGCACAAACAAACACGGCCTTTCTCCTGACTCAGCCATAATATCTTCACCATTTTACAACATTCTCAGCAAATTCTAGGAGGTCGTTGACTCAGTCAAGCCGACTTCACTGATGAGCCTTCAAGTATGATATGCTGTCCTCCAAAGGGACGTTTCAGGGATTTTCCGGAACGACTTCTATAGATACAGCATGTCCTTGGACGACGCAGGAAACATGTTTGTGCCAGATAACAGCACCATAAATCCTGTTCACTAATAAAGTTTCTGAACAGGAGCCAAGGCGGCATTAGAGTGAGCGGTGTGTATCCTGGGGGGGCCCGTTGGCGGACTGGCCTCGGCCCCAGCCAGCCCCTCCCGGGACTGAGGGATTCTAAGGAGCTGACAACAGGAGCTCAAGCCCCCTCCCCTGCTTTCGAAACATGAGCCAAAGGAACTTACTGCAACTCGGAGAGAGAGCGGATCATTGTCATTTGCCCCGCACACCGGTTTCCAAGTTACAGCAGGAGGGAAGCCTCTTTCTTTAACATAACCGTCAACACAGGGGTAGGTTTCTTTATTATCTACCCAAGTGCTGAGCAAAATCCTGCGCACACTGTAAAGCACCCAACTTACAGGAAAGAGTCCATACGAAACTGAACGAGAGGGGGTGGTGGTGCCTTAACACGCCATGGCCGTTGGGTGTGTGTGTTAGACGTGAGCTGTGTGTCGGAATCTCCCCACGGTGGTCTTGCCGCCACCCAGCGCGGTGCCCGACGTTATAGAGGACTAAATCCAGTACCTGCCGAGTGCTGGGCTCCGCGGAGCATTGGTGCTGATGGAAGCACACGCTCAATTCCAGTGCTGGACGGCTTTGGTGTGGGAACTTGGTTATTTAAAGTTCTCAACTTATAGACAAAAAAGATCTGATTCTAAAGCTGCAGGGAGTTTGTGGGAGATCCATGGAGCCCCCCCCCAGAAGAGGGCAGCTCAGACAGCTGCTTCCCAGGGCCCCGGGGGCTCCTGCGGCCCCGAGACTCACAAAGAATGGAACTCCAGTGTCCTCCACCTCCAGGTCTCAGGGCGAGAGCGTCCGAGTGGACACGTGGGTCCAGTGCGTGGTCCCCTGCAGGCAGAGCCGGGCGTCCACAGTCTCCATCACGGGAGCCTGCACACCCTATAGGAAGGGGATTGTCTGCCGAACCCTCGGGGCCAATGTCGTCCTTCCTCTCTCGCTCGTGGAAATGATTTTAGCGTCTCCTGTGAGGACTGAATGACCCATGGGATGGGCTCTGACATCACCCCACACGGTGTGTCCCAGAGAGACTGCGGTTTAGCCTCCATCATCCATGTCAGGAGCTGCGGTCAGCCTCTGAGGTCACAGCAGGGAAGGCAGTGTGTGTGCATCCTGGGTAGGAACATGGCAGAGGACCTACAAGGTGACATGCACTTCTGTGTTCTTCCAGGACACACACAGAAACGATACGCCCTAAAAACCCGAATGGGGTATTGGGGGACACTGTACAGTGCTAGCACATAGCGCGCGGAGTGAACAGCAGCTGCTCGTTGTCATTGTCAGTGACTGATGCTTAGTCACTTGTGTCGTTCTGTGGCACTTAAACCTGTTGTCACTGCCACAGACCATACAGCCCTGTGGTCACAGTCTGCCTAAGACTGAAGAGCTCAAAAATGGGGGGGTGCAGTGCATTGTCATCCCCTGTGGTTAGCGTCATCTTAAATAAAGTTAGTGATGAAATTGAAAGAAGTAGAAAATGATTATTGGTCCAGTACCAACTGCAATAAAAATGTTTGAAAAATGCTGACAAACGGCCTCCGTGTTCCACCCCCTTCCTCCCACGCCCCCGTGTGACTGACCGGACACAGGCTGCCTGCTCACGCCTGTCTCTTCCTCTCTCTAGTGTCCTCGTGTGACCAGGAGCAGCAGTCGGCCCTGGAGGAGGCCAGGCAGCCCAAGAATGACAATGTGGTGATCCCCGAGTGTGCCCACGGCGGCCTGTACAAGCCCGTCCAGTGCCACCCCTCCACGGGCTACTGCTGGTGTGTCTTGGTGGACACCGGACGCCCCATCCCTGGCACGTCCACCAGGTAACGTCATTCTCGGGGCTGCGAGGTGTGGGGTCGGGAAGTAGGAAGGGCGGAGGTCCCCGGTTTCCACTGCGCCCCCACTTCCTTGTGCAGGGTGAGTGCAGAAACTGTGGCTTTGGCCGTCAGAGACGAGAGGAGACCATCCAGAAACGTGCCGGCAGTGTTTGCCTTTGGCAGGCTATCCGGGCCGTGCCGGCACTTATACTGTGTCGAGTGTCAACCGCAGGTCCCTTTGTCCCTGGTGTTGGCAGAGGGAGCCAAGCATTTCACCGCAGCAGGGCCAGACTGCCCCGGATGGATTTCTATGATATAAACACATGGAAACCTTGAAATTACCACTTATAAAAGAGCATGTGCTGACGGCAAGGACAGCAGGCGGTCCGGGGTCTGAGATACCAAAGACCTCCTCGTGTTTTGTGTGGCTCAGCAGAGCGGCAGCTGGGGCACACGTGCTGGTGGTCGTGGAAACGGTGGGAGCCTGAGGGAAGGTGATTGACACTCTTGGTTAGATGAACTGAGCTCTGATTTTTCAGATTTATATAAAAGTAGTTTTCAAATATATCAAAATATCTCTCAAATGTTATCAAATTAAGCCATCAGCTTCACCTCTGGAGCCGAGCCAGGAGCATTCTAACACGTCCCAAGTCATTTCCCCCAAGGGGTCAAGTGTGACTATTCCGCCTCAAGAGGAGGAAACGCAGGAATGCAGACCCAGGAGCTGAAACACAGTGACTGGCTCGTAAACGTTTCCTCAGGACAAAGTCACCCAGCCCTCTCTGGCTCTCAGTGAAACCAGTGTCCTCGGGCAGTGTGCCCTGGAAGCCGGAAGAGCAGGACAGTGGGAAAGCTGGTCCTGGGTGGCCAGCACGTCACCCATCCCAGCCACACAGTCTACACGCACCACGTGGCCAGCACAGGGGGCAGTTGGCCCAGGACAGGCTCAGCGTCTGCGGGGCTGTTACAGTCGCACGTGTGGTGTAGGCTGTGCAGGCCGGAAGAGAACGGGACTCCTTTCACGGTTTTGGTGTGAGGTTGTTTCTGCTTCCTGTGCACAGGTGTAAAGGGAAGAGTCAGGAAAGTGTTTCTGCATATTAATGACAGGCTTGTTCATTTAAGTGGGGCCTTGGTTCCCCAGCGGGGTTGAGCCACAGCCCTGCGAGTCCCTGAGCTGCCCCTCCAGAAGGGGGGAGTGCCCCTGGCAGATGTTTTCTTAGCACCGGCCAAACAAAACCCATAAGCTGTCAAAACCAGCGCCTGACACTGGCTCTGAAAGGATGCGATCAGCGTTATAATGTCATCCCTACAGAACCTATAAACGGTTTTACACTCCGATCGGACAGGAAACGTACTCACCACTCTTCCCTCGCACCCGTCCTCACCACTCTGCCCAGACTACTGGGTGTCCTGCCAGGGAGGAGAGTTCTCAGCATCCCTGTTTTGCCTACAGGAGACAGTACGTCCCTCTCCTTTGAGTTTCAACAAACAGCATTCAATTAAACCCAGAGGAAGCGACCCCTTAGACTCCTGCTGTATTGGTGTCTCATTTGTTCATTCATTCATTCACGCATGCATTACCACAAAGGCCGACTGTCAGTGATGTCCAAACACTGCCCCAGGGACTGAGGGAAGAGCTCAAAGAGCAAACACAACCCCGTCTCTCAGGGGTTTGCCTTCTGCTCAGGGAAGTCAGACCGGGAGCATGCGTACGCGGGGCTACGTTTCACAGCAGCAAATGGGTCCTCACACTCAGGCCACCTCAGAATTGACCAACTCACACAGCTCTAAGGACAAGGGAAGTGCGGGTTATTTCATCAGTTCAAGGACAGAATTGCAATAAGCCGTCTGTGTTCTCTCCATCTGTTTCTGGCTTGCTGTGGGGTTCCTGCCTGCTATGGTTTCTAGAAGCATCCTGTGCAGCGTGACAGTCCTTGCTGTGCCTCTTTTCCACAGCAGGGCAAGTGCTCCCCACTGACCTTTGACCTTCACGGCACTTCCTCTTGCTCTGATTGGCCAGAATGTCACCCTGTGACATGTCCTTTGCTGGTGAAGGAAGGGCCACAGGGGCCCCCACTCAGCACCCAGGTCTGCGATGGGGCGCCCTCGTGGCCCCCGTGACCATACAGAGCATGTTCTCTGGGTGACACGTTTGCATCGTTCAGCATAGAAGCGATGTGATCTCTGAATAATTCTGAAGACATTCCGCTCTCTCACGCACACGGCTGTTCGCTTTTATGCGATAAGCCTTTGGATGCCCTCAGTGTTTCTGCTGCTGCTGTAGCCACTGGGGACAGGAAAGAACACACAGAAGTCTGCGCCTCCACGGAGCTTGTGCTCGGTGGGAGGAAACAGACAACAAGCAGAACACAAGGGGACAAAACACAGAAGCAAGTGGGCTGGCTGAGGACGCCCGTCCTTAGAAGCTCTGCAGGAAGACAAGCACCGGGCGCGGAGCATTGGGGGGCTGCATCCGCAGGGGGGACTCCCTGGGTCAGGTCCTGAAGAAGTTGGGGAGCACACAGACGGTGTCTGTGGGAGGGGCGCTCCAGCATGGGGAGCAGCTGCCCGGCACACAGCTGGAACCTCGTTCAGCTTTGAGCAGTCAGGAAGCTTTTGGTTTCCAGTGGTGACAAGCCTTCCTGATAGGATTAAACAATGAGGCGACAGGTGAGCTCAGGCCAGACGTCCAGAGGTGGAGGAAGCTGCGCTTTGGTTGAAACTGACTTGGTGATGTCGCTGAAGACACATTCTCCCCAATCTCCCCTCTGGGGTCCTCCCTGTGTCGTCTTCATCCTCGGACGGCTGCCCCCAGGATCGCAAGGTGGCTGCCGAGATCCGGGCAGCTCACCCATACATCACAGTGCTCGGAGGACACATGGCCCGTCCCTCTCTTTCTCAGGAGCCAAAAATCCCTCCTAAAAGTCCCTTTAGCAGATTTAATTCATGGAGTGTCAGCCAGAAGTGCATCACATGACCATGGCTAAATCCCTCCCTGGCATGGAAAATGGCTTTGGCTTATACCCTTCCTCAGGGAGGCGTGGATGTCGGGAAAGCTGTCAGATGGACACGAAGGCTCTGACGCACGGGCTGGCTGTCCCAGCTTCACTTTCCAGGTTCTCCTCTGACGGGGCTGCCGGACAGTCCTCTGCATTGCTGGGGCATAAACGCCGTTTCCTTATGATTTTCTGAAATGAGCAGTTCCAGGGAGAGACTTTATACTTTTGATTTGTATTTGGGTAGACACTTAAAGGTTTTGTTTTCCTGGCTCATCCTCTCTATTTCTATTTTCCGATGGGGAAGATGAATTTGAAAATCGAACAACAGTCAGAAGCCTCAGACATCAAGTGCATGGTCATGATAAGCTAATTCTCTTTTCCTCGTATCTCCGAGAAAGACGATTAGAAAGCACAAATGTCACTATAGACTTGTGCCAACGACAGTACAGCCACACGGTTCTGCCCGAGCGAGGCAGAGCAGCTCCCTCCAACACAGAGTTCCCAGTTGGGATGGTCATCCAGGTAGAAATATGGGGTAGATGGGCCACTGGGCACCTCCTGCGGGTCCTGCCTTTTGTGTCACATTTGACATCTGGCCTTGGTTGGCAAAGCCCCTGCGGGCCGGAGCCAGACCCCTGTGCGAGCCCACCCACACCATGCGTGGGGATGGGCAGGCTTCCGGCTGGCCACCGAGCGTGGTGGGGGCTCTGGGATCAGTGTGGCTCAGGCCGGTGGCCAGCTTCTACATTCTGCTGTCCTGCTGGCTGTGACAGGCTGTCCATCGGCCACCAGACTGTGGCTGTTCTTACCTGAGCCACAGCCCTGCACCCGACTGCAGAGCCCACTCCCCCAGGTGGCTGCCCGTGGCCACGGGATTGTGTCACCACCTTTCTCCTGGCAGAGAGCCTGCTATCTGATGGGCAGCCAGACAGTCAGAGGTGCTCATTTTTTTCTTATACAAAGAAAAGTTAAAATAAACACTATTGAAAAGAATGGCAGTGGATATCAACACTGGATCTGAATTTTTTATTTGAGACTCAAAGGTACTGTCTCTATTTCCTGAGACTGCCACGTCTGCTGGTTCTGGGCATGTCACAGAATTCTTCAGAAGGAGCCGAATACCATCATTTAAACATACATGTTTTTATCAGCATCAGTGCTAAGATTCCAGCCTAAAGTTGGAACAAAGCCAGAACGACCATCCCATGTGGCCTGCGTCCAGGCTGCTTCAAAGTTACAAGACTCAGAACTGGGCGTTTATGGGTGCTGTGCTCTCTCCTCACCCACGTGAAGGACACGGACACGAGCGTGGACTCCCAAGAGTTTGGAGGCCCCACGCACTTCATGCTAGGAGCTCACCATCTAACACCACGCGGGCCAGCTCTCTGACATGCCCAGAAGCTAGGTCCCCTGAGAATGGCTGGGGCCCCTGGCTTCCATGGGGAATCCCAGCGCGACTCTCCCCCCGATGCGTTAGGACCTGGGACGGTTGTTTGTGGTTTTACAGCACACCTTTTGTGGGCTCTGGCTGTGCGGGTCAGTTCCCACCTATCCCAACCCCATAGACACTGACCTGCAGCCCCAAACCGGGATTTTTCAGCCGTGAGACTGCCCAAGTCCTCCAGATGTAGCACGCATGAGTGCAGAGACGAGCTGGCTGTCCGTCAGCCAGCTGGCTTCCTGTCCTGTCTCTGCTGCTGATTCTGTGGCCGTTGCGGCCCTGTCGCAGCCCCCAGGAAAGGAGAGGCCCTGGGTGGGTAACAGGCCCTTCTCCCCGTGTTCACATCTCTGCCATCTGTACTGAACCGCACTGCATTGCAAAAGAATGTGAGTCAGTGGCTTTTGTTTAAAACGTGATCCCTTAACTGTTTGCTGGAGTGTGTCAGGGACACTTTCATTTCAAAAAGACGTGTTAAGTTGGTGCGAGTAAGTGTTAGGTTTTCTGGTATCACAGAGGGCACGCGGGTGTGAGGGGCAGCGGGAGCTGAGGTTACCCGCTCTGTGTCCTGGCCAGACCCCCCTGCTCGCGCTGGGCCCGCTCTCTGACACCAGTGGGAGGAGGCTAATAGTGCCCCTTTGGAGAGAAATGCCATTTCTTTTGTTTTCCAAGGTGGGAAACAAGAAACAACGAACAATAAGGATCTGACATGATCCCCACGAGGCATATATGATCTCACATCTCTTTCTTAAAGAGTGAAACATGACAACAGGGCAGAAAGAGAGGGTGAAGAAGCAGCGGACTTTGTTCACTTCCTGAAAATCCGTCGGCCTCTGGGTCCAGAACATTCTGCCTGCACCCCACCCCACGACAGTTCAGATTTGTCATTCACATTTCAAGAGTTGTCCCGACCTCTCGGACCCTGTCCGGTTCTCCAGGAGGCAGGCTCTCCAACCCTGCATTCAGTTGTCCCCATCACACTGAGCCGTTCTCTACCTGGTATGGGTCTCCCCGTGCCCTCACCTGGTGCCCAGGGAACATAAGCACCTGCAGGTGCTGTGCACAGAGCCCCCCAGGTGAGCTGCAGGTTGTCCTCCCGCCAGGGAGAGGTGCCTGCTTCAGCAGTTCTGCCTCTGCTGAAGTACCTGCCGTCACCGGCTGCACCTGCCTGCTGGGGTGTCAGGACCCCACCTGCAGAGCTTTCTGTGGTTTCCTGTTGAATCTGCGTGGGGCCAGAGTGTAGTGTTTCCTTTCCCTGTTTTTTTTTTCTTTGTTTGTTTGTTTTACACTGAGGCACACTTGTAGCTTCATGAACTGGATTGAGAATTAGTCTGAGTAATGTGCAGGTCCAAAATCCTGAGGTTCTTCCAGAGACTCTGTGTTCTCTCCTGGGAGGAGTAACTGGGTGGCCAGACCCACTGCCCACACGGCACGCGGGGCAGGTGGTTTCCCACCCTTCCTCCCCCACCCCCTCTCGTGACTGTATCAGATCGGGTGACAGACGAGGCGTCCTGTCCTGCAGTCACTGCAGAGACTGGTGGCCTCACGCCTGGATGGAGACAGCGCCTGATGCAGTCGCGTCTTCCTACTGAGTGGGAAGAAGCAGCTTACTGCAGTGCGAGGTGACAAAGGTGACAAAGGGACATAGTCATGGTGCTGTGACATGAGGATGAAGCCATGTGTGTGCCCCTACCGCTGGATGGCCATGCGAGAAACGCAGGAAAACACCATTTCTAAGTCTCGACCCAGCTCTTCTCTTTCCTTCCTCTCCTCGTAGGTATGAGCAGCCGAAATGTGACAACACGGCCAGGGCGCACCCCACCAAAGCGAGGGACCTGTACAAGGGCCGCCAGCTCCAAGGTGAGTTGGGTGAGGGGGTGTGGGAAGGCTGTCAGCACCGCGTGGGGCTTTCTTACAGACTTGGGGTAACAAAGAATTTCTGCAGTTCTGTTGCCCACTGGGGTGGAGGGCAGGGGTCTCAACCCACACAACCAGACAAGGCTCCTGGCCGCTCCCCAGGGGCCTGAGTCCAGGGCTGCCAGCAGCCCCCAGGCCGCGCCCACTGACGCATCACAGGTTGGTTTCACCTGTGGCCCATGTCTGAGACCTACCGTTTCAGAGAAGGCAGCGATGTCCTCTAGTCAGAATATCCTACGGCTTAGCTTCTGCACCAAAGGGGCCTTGATTTGTTTCACCGAAAAGAAAGCAGGGATTCAACTGTCATTTTCTGACATTCCTTTTGAAGTGGCAGGGGTGTTCAAGAAGCCGAGGTTTAGGTTTCAATAAGACATGAGTTCAGTCTTTGTATCAAGCGAGTTTAATTGCAAAGATCTATTTGAAATTAAACAGAGGCAGTGAGTTTAACCTCATAATTATTAAAACTCCATTCACGAAAGGCTGTTTATGGATGTTCTCGTTCTCGAAAAGCCCGTAAGTGTTTGTGATACACCGAGCGTGATTATTTTATCTCTGAAGCCTCTCAGAGACCCAGCAGCCTTCCAGGAATCGATGTGACGTGAAGAGTAGCTGGGCAAAGTGGGCACAGGGCACAGGGTACAGACGTGGCACGCGGGCCAGTGGCGCTGAGTCGCTCAGACTTCCTGTGAGACCAGGGAGCTTGGAGGCAGGACTCTGACATCGCGTGGAGAACTTGGTGGCATCAGTAAGATGCTTCAAAGCTTGTTACTGATTTGGTGCATTTGGATCTCCTTTTTCCTTTAAATATCTCCAGAGTGTGTGAGTTTAGCCAAAGCCTCGGAGCCCATGAGAGTCCTTCTGCAATGTCCTGAGTGCACGTTTGATCTGGGTTTTGTACAAAGTCTGGATAAATTCCTGTTTAGAAAACTGTTGTAGTTCTGTATGATTTGAACTATTATTGATAAAGAGAGTTTTAAATTCTGAAATGTAAAATGTTTTTCTGCTTATAAGCAAGGGCAGAGGCGATCAGAATATCTGTGGGCACGTGGTGTGACGGGCCAATGTCCCATCAGCCTGGACGTGGTCGGGGAACGCAGCCCCGCCCGTCTCCTTTGTGGAGCTGCCCTGGGTGCCGGCTCTTTTTTATCGTGGAATCAGTACATTGAGCACGAGACTGGGGTTGTTGGTTCAGCGACTGGCGTGGTCATTTATCTTGTGAGACCGTGGACCATAGGCATTGAGAAACATGGAGTGACGTCCTTGATGGCTTGTTTGGGTGTCAGATGTGGCCTCAGAGAACATGCCATCATCTCAGATCTTGGCGTGATCCGGGGCAGTGTTGTGAGGAGGGCACGCTGCACCCCAAAGTCCAGAGGACAGCCCGGCCGTCACCACAAACCCCTGCTTCCTCCTGCCATGTCCTCAGGCACCAGGCGTCTCATGCAAACTGTGAAGGAGCAGCCAGTTGTGCAGCGTGGTGTGTGGGCGTGTGGCCACTTTGTCACTGGGAGTTTGGGGGATAATTGTCCTTGTTAGGGAAAAACAAGTAGGTCCTAAAATGACTCCAGGACGGGGGCTGTCCTGGGTGGAGAGGAGACACCTGTTCCCGGAATAAAACAGCACACCTGGGCCGACACATTTCCTGCTGGAAAGGTGCTGCTTTCATCTGAGGTAGCTTTTCTCCATTTCAGCCAACAAGGGCCTTTCATGTTCCATGTCAAGCTGGTAATCTCACACACAACTCACTTTTTAGGGGGGCGTTGCCTGCAGCTATGTATCGGCCTCCTGTTTAGGGCAGTTAGCAGCTTTCCAGCTTACACCAGTGACAGTAAATGACCGTGTCATCTTTGGAGGCCGGCACTTTACCACATGGAGAGGAGGTCAGACCCAGCCGGACAGGCCCTTACTGAGCACTGGGTCATTATTTTGGCTCCTGGAGCTTCTTTTATTCTGTAAGTTTCCTTGTAGGAGTGTCAGGTCACCTCGAGAGAAACCAAAAACCAGTGTGGTGGAAATTTTAAACGACGACATTAAACCACAGCCTCCTCCCTCTACAAAGTGTTGCCCTGGCGTCTCGGAATTGCATCTCCTGGTCTAGGGGGCGTTTTGAAGGACTGTATGTGCAGGGTGTCCCCACAGATGCCCCATCGCTGCTGAAGAAGGACTAGGGTGAGGGGTGCCTGTCCACTCCAGCCCTGCTCACACCCCCCTCCTGCACCCCCAGAACTGGGCTTCCTGGGGACGCTCCTGGCCGTTGGCTACACGCCCACCTCATACGCTCCTCCTGACAGGTGGGCTGAGCCTTCCAGGGCCCCCACAGGTAGCACAGATGGGCACCCAGGACACACTTCGTGCTTGGGAAAGAAGTTGTAGTTAAGGACGCTGGGCCGTGTTTCCCACCTCACTCTGTGCCATCTGATGATTCTGGATCGACTGGTGATGGTTGACGGTCTCGGAGTAACCCGGGGTCAGGCTGATTTTAGGGGCACAGAGCATGAGCTAAGTAAGCAGGCTTTGTCACATGGGGGAGGGTAACCTGACTCACGTTCCTGTCAGACCTCGGAGTGCTTCTTGCCACGTGACAAGAAGAAGTGACCGCGAATACCCTCCCTCTTTCTTGGTGGTGCTGCGGGTGGCATTGTCGCCCACAGACTTAGGGACCAGCCAGAAGACCTGCTCCTGTGTCAGAGGAGATGTAGGGGTGGGGTTGGCAGCAGCTCCTGCTGGGCTCACACGGTGCCACCACGGTGCCACCACCGCCTTGGACCCACTTCACCCCCCAGGCAGAAAGTCAGCTCTGCGTGACGCTGGCATGAAAGACCGCAAGGGAGACTGTCTTACAAGTGAGGTCTAGCAAAGCTGTTTTCATGCTTTCCTCTAACTGGTACTGTCACACGATTTGTGTCCTTTTGTACTAACGTACAAGTTTTGGCTGATTCTTATCCTCAGGCGCAATTTTCACTGGGTTAACAGGCTGTCTTCCACACTCTGCTGGAACAGAGGCTCATGGGGGTGACTTGCTTTCATGACTAGTTATTAATTATGGTGCCAAGCAGTCAGATAATATGTGTAGGCATTTCGTATAAAGGAACGGAGAGTAGGCAGCTAGGGATGCAGAGTGCTGAGAGCCAAGGCGCCCACCAGGAGAAGCCTTTGTCCCCACCCTGTCCTTTCACTCCTCCATCATCTTGGGGAAAGCTGGTGTCTTCCCGCGGGGCTCCTGGCACTAAACCAACATGGGGACAGTGAGCCAGTGAGAGAAGCAGCTTCGGTTTTCTGGCAAACCCGGGAATGGCCTCCTTTCTTACTGCCCGTCCCACAAACCAGAACTGTCACCTCTCGCCCACCTCCTCTGTACTGCAGAGCAGCACTCATTTTGGTCAGAGTCCTCTCCGCAGCGTCTCTGGCAGCCATCTCCCTTGTCCCTGGATGTCCCCATGAGAGTGCGTCAAGCCACAACACGGCCTTTTCCAGGCCACCGTGTGAGAATCCCTGTGCTTAGGCCCCAGTGACTGCAGGTGGAGCAAATCCTGATTCATTCAGAAATCCTAAGAGCGTGCCCTGAATTTTTCTAGTAATATTTCAACACTATTCTAAAGTTTTTCAGAGCTATTGATGATTTTCTTTTTTAAACTTTTACTTATTTAAGTGTGTTTTTCCAGGACCCATCAGCTCCAAGTCAAGTAGTTGTTTCAATCTAGTGGAGGGCGCAGCTCACAGTGGTCCATGTGGAGATCGAACTGGCGACCTTGTTGTTAAGAGCACCGCGCTCTAACCAACTGAGCTAACAGGCCCTCCCCAATGATGATTTTCTGAGGCAGCATAAAGTAATCCTTCCTTTGCCCTCAGCATAGCTTACGCTGCTTTCCAAAAGGCAGCTTGCGCCGGAGCCCCACGTGTGTGCCGAGTACTGCAGAACACTTACGGACGCTCCTCTGACGTGGCCTCAGCCTCCCGTGCTCTTTCAAAGACAATATGAGATGTCGGCATCTCACCCGTTAGTGTCACCTGTGTCAAATCCAGTACTGGCTCATAGGCAAGGATCTGCTAAATTGTAGCTGAGCCCGGAGGAGGTCTTAGGTTCAGGCAGCAGCCCCGTCCCCTGTGTCTGTGGTGAGCTGGGGCTGGCATGCTCGGTGCCCCTATGGGCGTTCAGCCCCTGGGAGAGGCTCCCTGGCACCTGCCTCCCCTAAGGCCTGGCCGGGATGTTGCACATGTGACAAAAGATGCGCCATGTGTCAGAGAGGATGTTCACCACCGTGTCTCATTGCTGACATTCACACAACGGAAGGACATTGCTTGTTACCTCAGGGTCACGGTCTGGGTTCGGGTGTCTGGCTGTGGAGGTGACCATTCTGAACACCTGTGCTTGGGGGAGAGTGCTGACCTACAGTAGCTTATGTTTTGACCAGTGACTTGGTGATTGAATATGAAATTAAACGTGTAGACAGTAAGATTACTAAACGTTAGAAGAAAATCGCGTTTTGTAGGAAGCATGACGAAGAAGTGACCATTAAATCCAATTTTGTTGAGAGAACGATGCTAGAAATAAAAACCCACACAGGCAGTTTCCATCCTACCGTCCTCAGAACCCCAGGGTCCCAGGAGTGAGCTCAGGCCTCTGCAGCAGATGCTCTGTGGTCCCCAGGGGACATCCTGACACGCTGGTTCCATGTCACAGATGAGTTCCAGGGAACCACTCACAGGAACTGGAAAAAGCCTGAACAGACACGAAGGAACGTGTCTTAAATGAATCTTTTATTTAGTACTTACTGTTTCTTAAAAAATAAAAAAAGGTGACAGAATGGTAAGATGTTGCAGAAGGTACACAAAAGACAAGAACTAAAAGTAATAATTGCACTACACTTGGCAGAAGTCTCAGTGATGTTCTAATTAGAATATTTATTTCCGTTGATTTTTTTCTTCATGTTTAAGAGAATGAGAAGAAATTGGATAAAGCTTAGGGGGAAAATTGTGGAAATTACTCATTCACAATAAAATAAGAACAAGTAATGACAAGTTAAAGTAGCAAAGGTTTTTCTTTTTGTTTTCTTAACATGCAGAGAAAAGAAAAATAAAGGTCAACGGGAAATTTTAAGTTACTTACAAGAAGGTGTTGGGCAGTTGTCCTTCTGTTAACACTTTGACGGGTGAATGAAACAAAAGCGTGTCAAGGGCATCTGTTGCCCCATTTGGCTGAATATAATGGGAAGCTTTCTTATACATTAGGATTCACCTACAAGGGGAGCTCAGAGATCTGCATTCATGAAAATCTTCAGTACTGGGTGAAAATGTAGTTTTTTAAAAAGAGGCAGGAGAGTAGACATATCATTTCTTTAGCGTCCTTTCGAATGAACGTTGCGAGGCTAATGAAGAATAAGCAGGCTCCCCTGTGCCTGCACCCCCCGCCCCCAGTACAGGGACAGTCCTGTCCCCTGGCAGTATGCTCGGGGTGACCCGCTGCACTCAGCTTCCTCCAGTCGAGCTCCCAAAGAGACTCGAAGGCTTTCTGGTCCACTGTCCACACCAGCAGCAGCAACGCCTAGGGAGACACAAACTGCCATGGCCCCGCTACCAGATGATGTCCCAGCCACGTGCCGCTGCGGAGGCCCATGGGGACCCCACAGCTTCCCTGTACTCCCCAGCAGCCGCACCTCACCTAATGGACCAGCTGCTCCAAGGGGGAGCTGTGTGTGTCTCCATCTGTGAGTGACCCAGTAAGGCCGTTTCCCTGTCCCACAAGGCCACGTGTCCACCTGGACATGCCCTCTGGGGTGGAGAGGTGAAAGGGGTGCAGCAGAGATGAAGAACCCTGAGCCGTGTGCACAGGGGATGCACCCACTCATTCCTCACCTGAGAAGATGGACAGGCCCCACTCCTGGAGGGTCTGGTGTGGGTGTTAATGCAAGTAAGTCTTGGCAGCCGGCCCCATGGGGGCAGCGGGGAGGTGCCCCGGGCCCTGCACTCAGAGGGCAGGATCTGCCTTGGCGGTCTGCTTTCACCCTCACCAGCTGCTCCGTCATTTTTGAGTGGGCGTCCCAGGTTTTCGATTTTGCGCGGAGCCCCACAAGGCAGCTGCTGGTAGTTGGCGGTAACACACGTGTGGCAAGTTGTCTGGCTTGCAATCGTGAAAACCGAGCCCTAGAGGGCAGGCAGGGTGGCGGTGGTGTCCGTGGATGCGGGACCAGGAATGGAGAGGCCTCACCAAGAGGGTGAGAAACCACAGGAGCATTTAGGGGCGTCAGCTGGACAGTCTCCCGGGCTTAACAAGTGCTGACTTCCACTCTGGTAAGTTAGGGCCTTTTCCTAGCGGTCCCTCGGGAGTCCTATGGGAGGAGGTGACAGTGGGAGGAAAATGCGCGGTAGCTACAGCGAGATGGACACCGGAAACTCGGATGAGTGAGGTAAAGTTACATTGACAAACGGTTAAAATAAGACAGCGTTTTAAAAAGCTGTTTGTAAAATTCACCGTTCGATTTCTTGTTTCCCGACATGAGAATACAATAAATACCTTAATCTCAAAATATCCAGGCGTTTGCTGAAACAGCAGAGAACCAGGTGGTGGGTAAACAGAACGCCTGACGTGAAACAATTTGCACAGGAAATCTTAGTGAGGGGGTGTCACAGCGAACGTGGAGCCCGGCACAGCACCCCGCATGATTCCAGAAGTAATTGACCTCACGGGCCTGCTGCTTCTAGAACACAGCAGGGAAAATGCCGGTATGTCAGCGTGGCGTTTGGTCAGTTTGGCGAAAAGTTATGAGTATACAGAAGAGAGATGGAATAGATTTTAATCTATATTAATCATAAAAAGGCGTCTGCCAGACAAATTAATAGTAAGCAATATTTCAGAGACAGTTTAAATAACTGAAGAGGACAAACTGTTCTCAAACACCATTAAATGTTACATTTCTTGTTGAACAATTGTTATTCTATGACACAGAATTCCCATCTCTTTATTAAAGGAGTTTGTTGAAAATACTGTCTGAAAAATTTCCAAGTCATACACACACTTGGAAATGACAAATGTGCCTTTAATTGGACTCCAGCTCTCTTTTATTAAGTTGGGCTTCCTTCATAGTGAAGCTGGATTTATTGAGACTCTCCCATAACCAAATTGAAGTCCTCCTACAACAGACCATTTCAGTCATTTACTTCAGTAAATGACGGAGCCACAGCGTCCCAGAGCGACATGTCTGAAGGGCCCTGAGTTTCAAGGCCAGTCCCACCAGGAGCCAGTTCCCTGAGCAGTAAGCTGTCCACATACAACGTGGCACCCGTCTGCCATGGTTGGGACCTTCCTAGATCACATCAGAGCTGCAGCTTTAACGTTTCATTTTCTCCATCTTTATTCCTTCCATTATAACGACCGACCGACCGACCGACCGACCGTGGCTGCTGCGCCCACTGTGTTTCCTAAACATGCTCTGACAGTCCCTGTTACGGGTCTTGCCCCTCAGACAGGCTGCCGCTCGAGAGGTCGGTGATGACAGCCGTCTGCTGTCAGACCCCCCAGGCTGCCAGGCTCGCAGCCTCTAGTGAAACGCTGTCTGCACTTCTGCTCTTCGCTCTAGTCTCCCCCTCCACCCGACGGAGCCGTTCAGACACCAGCAGCTGCCTTAGCTGTTTTTCCTCCCAGGCTCCATGAATCCTTTTGGGTGTCCTAGCGTATCCTCCTGGTTCTCCTGCCTCTGACGCAGAACTGGTCAACATGCTAGCACCGCACTGCCCTGTACTTCTCCATCTTCGCTTCTTTACAAGGAAGAATTCCCTTCTTTTTAACTTGGCAGTAGATGTGTATCACATGCCCACTGTGCAGATGGCCCAAGCCAGACGTTTTGGGGGCAGGGCTTTGAGACCCCAGCTCCTGTATTGGGGGGGCAAAGATTGCAGTTTTAGAACCCCAGGAGCCATGCTGCTGAATACGAAAGCCACACTATAAGCCATTAGAAAACTCAGGTAAATGGAGACCGGTGCGCAAGAATACTTTCCCTCTGTATCTGAACGTGGCGTGGCATCATTCTTAAACGCTCTTTCCCAGGTTTTGTGCCAATGTCAGGGCTGTTTCCCCCTTGCCCAGATAGCGCTGAGTTAGGACTCTGTGGGCATTGGTTAGTAGCACGACACTGAGCAGTGCTGCAGAGGGAGAGTGAAAAGTCACTTCTCCAGCAGAAATTCCAAGGGAATTGAGACAAGTGAAATCTACTTATCCCACCTGGACCCTGGCAAGAGGACTGGGCTTATTACTTCTAGAATGCAGGAGGCAGGACTAATAAAATGGCAGTTGATAGTAGAAATGGAGTTATATTCTTCATTCTTTAAGAAGTTAAATGGACAAAGCAAGACCTCAACACATAGCTGTGTGTCAGGCCACTTGGACACACCCTGATGACCAAGGATGGTAGGAAACTTTGCAAAACCTGGTTCATAATGAATAACAGGAGGCCATGGAAACTTCTAGAATGATTTCCCTGGCAGAACAATTTCATTTTTGTTCTTAGTTCTCATTCAACTTGTCAAATCAAGAACAGTTTTTCAGAAGAATCAGTGGTTTTCCCCTATGACAGAAGGGGCCGCGTCAACTGCTCTTCGGTTGTTAATGCTGTTTCAGAAATTCCTGAGATAAATTGGTCGAGTCGTTTCCAGCAGAGCAGTTTTAGAGTTTTGAGTTCTCCTCCCACATATCCATCTTTCCTCTGTGCTTTTACTCACTAGATTCAGGAACTTATTTAACATGTACAATGCCCTGATTTCCAGAGGGACTCAGAGGCAGGCCTCTGTGTTCCAAGTCAGACATCTCAGAATCGGAGCGACTGATGTCGAATGGCGTTGTCATCAGATAGCCAGCCCTTCAATTCACCAAGTATTAGATTTCTGATTGTTTTCATCTCCTGAGAAATACGCATTGTCTGCCACGGACCAGTGCTTTCTGGAGCACCTTGTGATGGGCTCCAAAACGTGTGGCTGAGTCAGTGTTTTAGTTAACCCTTCAGATTGTTAAATAATAACCCACCTGTTACCTATACAGGGCAAAAGTGTCTATTCAAGTGCCACAGGGTAGGAGTTTTGTCTGTCATTTCTCTGACGGACAAATCTTTTTTAAGCAGTGGAAGGAACCAAATGGGTAACAGAAAGACACCTGTGCGTACCCCGTTCCCTGTAACCCCCCGCCATTTTCCAGTCACCATGTGTCATTTGTTGACGTCACTCTTTGCTGTTAGTGAACCAGTTCTTGCACATCCTATTTTTCCAGCATGCACCAGCCCTGGAGCTCACTCCTGCATGACGTTGGGGGCCCCCTGACACCTGACTCAGCGGACGTGAAGAAGGTGCACTGTGTCCGGGAGCTGGCTAGGTGTCAGGCTGCAGCCGCTGCACAGCCCCTGGTTCCCCACCATTCATTGAAAGCCCTTTTCCATGGAGTGACGCTGTTTCTCATGCCAGCACCTCCACAGACAGCACCCTTCACAAAGGGTTAGCTGAGAAACACAGTGTGTCACAGCCAGTTAGTTTCCGTTTGTGCCCCGGTGTGTGTTGTCCACAGCAGGGAAAGGTGAGGACGGGACAGGCATTCGCTCCCAGGCTCTTGGCAACACCCCTGCGCCCGAGGACAGAACCCGCTGCAGAGAGCAGGTGTGCCCAGTCCAGGCGTGACACGGGGCTGCCTGCGTCAGCCTCGGCCATCGTGGGCAGAGCCATCTTGTTCGGAAGCCTCTGGATAGGGAAGGCTTTAACTCTCATGGCTCATTTACCTGGACAGTCACTTAGCTCTATTTTCAGTAAACGAATATGGATGGAAGGGCCTTTTCAATTGGCTCTGGCTCCAGCATCCACCACGTAGCCGTTCTTTCAGTGGGTGGTGCCAATGAGCTCTGTGTGCTGCTCTAACACGAGGAACCCAGACTCGAGGTTCGGAAGGAGTTTGCACTGTGTCCTGTAGGAATTCTGTGTGAAAAATGGGTAAGGAAGATTTGGTTAGAATTCACTGACTGGGCGGTGGCTGGTGGGTCAGAGGTGCCCGAGACAAGGGGCAGTGGCACCGACAAGCACAGCAGCACGTCCTTCTGCAGGTCACTGAGCCGCTGGCTGGGGTCACTCTAGAAGCTCGGCGTATACTAACTCATCCAATCTTCACTGCGACCCCAGGAGCAGTGTCATTTGATCTGTGTCTTAGAGATGAGTATGTTGACCTTAAATAGCCCCAGTCTATGTAGTTTGATGTCACCGCTGGATAATGTAGCTGGTGGTGTCCGCTTCTACATCGTGTGGAAGCCAGTCAGACTTGCATATGAACACACAGCACAGCTATGAACTTGAATCCTTCCAGAACAAAGTTCTTTAGAGTGCGGCACTCGTTACAAAGTGGGTTGTCTTCTGTGATTTATTATTAAAGGAACCGGACACATGTTGTTATAAAGTGTTGTCGGTGTCATGGAATGCACACACTCACACTCACACTCACACCCACACTCACACTCACACCCACACTCACACTCACACCCACACCCACAGCCACAGCCACAGCCACACCCACACCCACAGCCACAGCCACAGCCACAGCCACACCCACAGCCACACCCACACCCACAGCCACACCCACACCCACACTCACACTCACACTCACACCCACACCCACACCCACACTCACACCCACACCCACACTCACACCCACACCCACACCCACAGCCACACCCACACCCACACTCACACTCACACCCACACCCACACCCACACTCACACCCACACCCACACTCACACCCACACTCACACCCACACCCACACCCACAGCCACACCCACACCCACACCCACACCCACACCCACACTCACACCCACACCCACACTCACACTCACACCCACACCCACACCCACACCCACACTCACACCCACACCCACACTCACACCCACACTCACACCCACACCCACACCCACAGCCACACCCACACCCACACTCACACCCACACTCACACTCACATCCACACCCAGAGCCACACCCACACCCACACCCACAGCCACACCCACACCCACACCCACACCCACACCCACACCCACACTCACACCCACACCCACAGCCACACCCACACTCACAGCCACACCCACACCCACACCCACACCCACAGCCACAGCCACAGCCACAGCCACACCCACACCCACAGCCACACCCACAGCCACAGCCACACCCACATCCACATCCACACCCACACCCACACCCACACTCACACCCACAGCCACACCCACAGCCACACCCACACCCACACCCACACCCACACCCACACCCACACCCACACCCACACCCACACCCACACCCACAGCCACACCCACAGCCACACCCACACCCACAGCCACACCCACACCCACAGCCACACCCACACCCACACCCACACCCACACCCACACTCACACTCACACTCACACCCACACCCACAGCCACACCCACAGCCACACCCACAGCCACACCCACACCCACACCCACACCCACACCCACACCCACACCCACAGCCACACCCACACCCACACCCACACCCACACCCACAGCCACACCCACAGCCACACTCACACTCACACCCACACCCACACCCACACCCACCCTCACACCCACACCCACACCCACAGCCACACCCACACCCACACCCACACCCACACTCACACCCACACCCACACACCCCAGCACCCAAGTTAATGCATATGGTTTGAACCCCTCTCTGTCTCTCCACGGTCCTTAAGGTCTGTGAGGGCGCCCCCGCTTTTCTTCCCTGGGTGCCTGCCTGAGATTTGTTCCTAGATGTAGTGATACACTCGGGGCTTCCTGGCCACAGAAGAACGCCCAGGGCTCCGGATGAGGAATCTGAGTGTTTCAATGACGTGCGCAAGGCCACACAGCCGGGCTGGGGACAAGCACTGACAGTCAGCCTTCCCCTCACCCTACTGTTCTTAGCCTTTCAGTGTCTTTTCCTCTCAGCATTTGGTTTTGGCGGTTTTAGATTTTCACACTCTTTCTAGTTCACTTCTTAAAAATAAGTAGCACAGGCTCAGACATCCAGGAAGCAGTTACCTAGCCATCTGCTTGCTGGTGGGTTTGGTGCACTATCTCCTGGAAGGTCACGTTCTCTTTTGGACTCTGGGACGGGGTGCACATGGTGAAGGCAGGCCTAAGAGCCGAGTCCCCCCGACCGCTGGGCCCTGCGGCAAACGATAGCCCGTACTCAGGGCACACCGAGCCGCCCTGCCCTTTCCACTCCATCAGGACAGCTGCGTCTGGCCCGGAGGAAACAAGAGCTCTGGGCTTTCTCAGCGCTGAGGGCAGTGAGGTCTGTGTGGACACCGACGGCCTGCACCCTCCTCGGACACTGGTGGGAAGACAGAGCTGGCCTTCGTGTTCTGCGGTTGTTCTCAGGCAGGCGCTGCTCTCTGAGAAAACAGGAAGTCAACAACCTGGGACTTGGGCGACGGGAGAGATCCTTCAAACAGCCCTGTCCCTGACCCGGTGAGAGCACGTGCTGCGCAGGGGCAAGTCCTGTTGCACTGCACGGGCAAGCTGCTCACACCGGTTAGAGGGACAGGGCTGAATGCAGAGGACACGGCTCTCGTCACGTGCTGGTCCAGGGAAGGCGCTCGCGGCTTGTGTGGAGTCGCCATCTCAGCCTCACGTGTGCCGGGGGCGGGGGGACCCGGGCCAGGATAACGTGAGTTCCTGCGCTTGCCCCTACATTTCTTCCTCTGTAGAAGTAATCGGCCATGTGTGCAGGGTTTCTGCAGGCAGAGCTCAGATTACCTGAGGTCGCCCAGAGAAGTCTGGGGTCCAGCTGCATTTTTATATCCATCCTATTAAAGGCTCAGAATACACACAGTTGATAGGAAAGTTTGCCCATAGCATCTCCACAAACATGCCTGTGGCCACACAGATTGCATCTGTGTTGGCAATAACATTCTACTGCCATCTCCAGCATTCGGGGCCACTAATTATCACCCCAAAAGAGAGCTATATGTCAATCATTCCAAAACTAAAACTTACCGTTTACTGGTGTGCACTTAGCAAACTTATATCGTAAGTTAACTCGTTCTGTTCCCTTGGCATAAACCTCTTTATCTTGGCGGGTTGACCAGGACATTGTCTCCGCTGGGACTGGAGACATGTGACACACCTGCTTAAAATTCTGTTAGGCTGGAGATAAGACTGAGCAC
The DNA here is from genome assembly GCF_004115265.2 of Rhinolophus ferrumequinum. NCBI lineage: Eukaryota > Metazoa > Chordata > Mammalia > Chiroptera > Rhinolophidae > Rhinolophus > Rhinolophus ferrumequinum. The sequence continues at coordinate 1,968,665 of NW_022680354.1, forward strand.
CTCAGTTTCCCAGTTCTCTGTGCTCGAGTGGACCGCAGGTCTCTCCCTGAGAAGACCCTTGGCCCGCCACGTCTGTGAGAAAGGGACATGCTTCTACCCAGTGTGTGCTACTGTTAGACCTGTGAACTGACGGATCCACAGAGCAGGCAAATCCTCACCAAGCCAACTTCAGAGAAGAGAGGCACCCAGACCCCAATGTCAGGGGGACCTCGGTATTTATCAAAATCTGAGAAAAACAGAAAATTTGCATGAAAGACATGCATACTATTCTTGATCTTCCTGCACGTTAACTCTGAGCTGGCAGCAGGTCCATACAGAGACCAGCCATTCCTCCTGTACTAAGACTGATTTTACTGACTCATGCATGGTGGGCCTTGGACTCATGCTCCGTATAAGGACAGCCCTCTGGAGGTTGTGTGTTTGCTGGGGTTGGTGTCTTCTCAGCCTCAGTTCCTGGCTGATGCGTTAGAGCCACACGAAGGGCTTCTCTCTTGTCTGAGTGTCAGGAAGTGTGTTTTACCTCCATGTTGTTCAATTCATGTTGTGCTTTTGCTTTTGATCCCTTTCCTTCTGTTGGCTGCAGAAGTAGAAATGTGGCCCCAGCTTCACCAAGTGTGCATTTTACACAGTACCCTCTTTCTGCCCACCCTCTTCACCTTTATCCTTTCTCTATGTTGCATTTCTTCTTATTTATTTTAAATTTCATTTTATTGTGACACAGTGCGTGTACTTGAGCAAACAGCTTCACACCTCCCTGGAGTCGAGAGAGCAAATCCACACACACAATACTTAAGATCACAAAACACCTTTCATCTGCGTTGTCCCTGAAAGAGCTACAACCATTATCTGCTGGCTTTACGCATTTTAAGAGTAAAGGTGTGAAGAGTATAGGCTGAGATTACAATGAAGTCACAGAAAAGATCATTTTCGCCCAGAGGTAGTTGGTTGTGTTACAATTTGTGGGAAGAATATTGAGAAGGAAAATGTGTGTTTTTAGTGGCCAAACAACTGAAAAGCAGAGAACCCAGTGATGTGATCAAACCCACACGAGGAATTCAATTTCATTTCTCCCACTGAGTGGTTGGTGGCTTGGTCCTGCCTTGCTTGGTGACAGCCCCCAGCTCTGCACAGCCTGTGGTTCTAGTCTGACAGCCACACTGTGTGTGGAGACCATTGTCATTAGTCTGCCCCGAGGGTGTGTGTCACTGGCCACGAGGTGACCTTGCCCGGGGCCTGTTCAGACTGCCTCACCATAATATTGAGGAAACGAAGACCCTACAAAAAGTTCTTGGAAACAAAACAATAAAATCCAGTTACCCTCTGGGGAGAAACATTCACCATTGTGTGGCTGCCTCCCAAATACAAATATTGGATGGTAGAAAAGATTTCTGCCTTAAATTAATGTAACCTGAAAAAATATAAACAAACCCTGAAGCATTGAGTGAAAGCATTTCATTCCAAAATGAAACTGGATTTCTGTTTCTCCATGTCAGTAACACTTTGTGACAGTCTGTTTAAAAGAGTCTGCGGGGCAGGCCGATGGAAAATCTGTAGGAGATAATAAACACAGTTTCAATATTAATAAGTTGAGTGTGTGATTTAGAGAATGAGTCTAAGTCTGAAAATGTGAAACTAGCAGTGTGTCCAGTATAAATCACACTTTCACTTGTGCTGGGTTCCTTCCCTGAATCCTCCTCCCTTCTTCACTCTTGTTTGTTTATCCAGTAGGGCTTCCAGAGGCTTCACTGACAGATGTCTGGGCTACAAGGAGAGCACTGAGTGGGGTACGCTCGTGGCTCTTCGTGGGGGAGTTCCTGTTGGAGAATGATGTTTATCTGAGCGTTCGCTTCGGAGAGGCCGTTCTGGGTGCAGGGCATGGTTTCCTGACCCGGGGTGCAGAGCGGTGTGTTGTGGGTAGGAAGCAGGCCCATCAGGGAGGGCCCGGGGTGAAGGTCAGCGAGGGCCCGGGGTGAAGGTCAGCGAGGGCCCGGGGTGAAGGTCAGCGAGGGCCCAGGACAAATCCCATGGAGAAATTGTCCACACTCAACTGTTGAAGTCTGGTTTCTGAGGATTTAATCAAATCAGTGTTTTGTTCTCTGGGAAATTTTAATCGAGCTGAGATGACGATACATAAATCATTTGGCCTGAGTTACCACAAGAAGGAATTGCTTTTCTGTTTACCATCCCTCCTCATGCTACAGCCCTGGGGAGCCCGAGACGCATTCAGGAGATGGAGTCCATTGCTCAGACCTTTTGTTAAACAGACATAGTCTAAGGGGGTGCTGAATGTGTGGACAGACTAATGGGTGCAGCAGAGGGAGGGCACTAGGCCCACGAGCTGGGCCTCAGTGATTCATGTTTTACTGTCCTTTAACGTGTTTAAGGCACTGCGTTCTCATGCTCACCATTCTGCAGTTTGATACATTTTTAAAGCCCTATTGAAGCGGAGCTGTGTCATGTGTGTGGAGCTGACGTCACTGAGACCCCAGCTCATACTCCCACGCAAAGCCCATGACTTGCTTGAAGCGGGCGGGTGCCCTGGCGGAGGTCCGCTTTGGGAAGAAGCACAGTTGTTCTGTGCGAATATTCATGAGTTTCTGCCTGTTCCGCGTGAGGCCTGGCTTCTCAGGATCCCCTGGGCCAGGAACCTGGCTACAGCGCTTGGTGGTCGCAGTGCTCCATCCGTCTCCAGCCCAGGGCTGTGCTTCCTGCGATGGCCCCTCCTTGCCAGGATTTGCAGGGCAGCAGCAACCCACACATTCGAAGCGTGCTGTGGTTCCCTAAAGTCAACAGAAACCTGTCCCAGCAAAACCAAGGCAAAGAGCAAGGAGAGACCAACGTGGAGCGTTTGGCCTCAGCGTGGCTCCAGCAGGTACGAGTTGTGTTGGCCTCAGGAATTCAGGGGAGAAGAGGGTGCATGTAACCCTGGGCAACAAGTGTTCTTGGAGGAAACGGGCTTTGAGCTATTTTATTAAGATCAGGAAAGACACGAGTGCGCCGAGAATAGATGTTCCAAGTGGGGTGAACACCTTGGGCAGCAAAGCAGAAGTAAGAGCTTAGCAATTCACACACTTAAGGAAGGGAAGATCTTCTCTTCAAAGCAGGCAGAAATTGACGTGGGTTCTTTGGTTTCGTTCTCACATTTCATTGCATTGTTATGCTTTCCTAAGGAACACAGGCGTTCCAGTGACCGTCACTGGTGTGGGTCCAAGTGAGAAGCCCACTGGTCATGCTTGCTTCAAGATTCCGCCCACTGCCTGCAATCCTCCTGGCGCCTCAGCCTCCTGGCTCAGGCTGCTTTCCTGGCTGGGCAAGGATGACAGTCTAGCAGAAGGTGGAGCTGCTCTCAAGTCGTTACCGAGATAGAATCCGGGTTGCACGTGCTCATGCGTGTCGTAACAATCGCGAATGAATACCATTCCTTTTATTAAGCATTTCCAGGCGTGATGTGTTATAAAGATGCAATCGAACGGTAATTCCAGAGTCTTAAAAGCATCTTCATCTGACGTCTTTAAAGACAGGAGGCGTTTTGGCACCTCGTTGATTAATGATTGGTTGAATTGCTTGAGTTAGTGACTTAAGTCAGAAATATGAGAAGTGCCACCCCATGTTCACGTTCCAAACCAACAGCCAGCCCTTCCTAATTAGATGAATTTCCAGAAACTGTCTCTAGCCAGACACAGTCAGAAAAGACATTTCTCACAACATGCTTGTGTCAGACATCAGTAACTTTTCTATCCTTGGCAATTCACATGTGTGCCATTGTTTTTAGAAGCACAAACCCTGAAGCCAAGTATGGAAGCGATCGGTCATTCCTACCCATGTCCTGTGTTCCTCGCTGAACCCCAAAGCCTGTCTGCTCCAGACAGGGGTACGACAGCGAAGTCTTTGGCCTTCCCTGAGTGTTTAGGTCGGTGATGGCTGGCTGTACGGAACACCACACACACTGCCCTCCCACAGTGGAGGTGCTGGCCTCCAGCCGCCTCTGTCATGTCCTCTGGCTGAGTCCGGGCACAGCAGACGTTCAGGCACTGTCCTCTTCACTTCCGGCTTCCCTCCCCTCTTCAGAAACTCGGTGTGGCTTTTAGTCCAATTCTAAGCGTCACTTCCACAAGTCTCGTGGTTTTATCAAACAGACTGTATCACATTCGACTCGGGTCCATTCCTTTCCGAGTTTTGGACACCCGTTTGAGGAGAGCTCAGTGGCACTGGCCCCTCCTTCAAGGACCTTGAACTGAAGGAATCAGCTGAGGAGAAGTAACCCACCCACCCGAGAGCACGGCCTGGGAGGGGCCGACCCCTCCCCACGCCTCCGTGAGAGCTTCGGGAGTTCCAGGCATTTCCACCTTCCACCTCTTTCCTCAGGTGCACTGGTGGTGAGTGGACGTCTTGGGCATTTTCCTACCTCCCAGGTGGCCCATGCCCTCAGTGATGACTATTAAAGAGGCACCCAGGAGAGGATTTAATTACAAATGCCCTGGGGTCACCACGTGCTAGGCATGGAGCTAGCCCAGCCCCCAGAGCAGAGTAGGTGTGCGCAGTGTGGCAGGTGGAGTGGGCAGGCGGGGAGGACGGCTTCACCTGTCCGCGGGGCTCATGCTTTCAGAGGCGCCGGCCCCCTCCGTGGGGCTGTCTACCCTCCCTGTCAGCATGTTTGTTTTCAAAGGATTTGTGTTCATCAGTGTTTTGAGTTTTTTTTTAAAAAAACCCTATTTTGGGAGGCAGTTATCTTGTAAGTCCCTCTGTCCAAAGGTGGTTCTGAGAGCACAAACCTTGCTCCATAGAAAGCTTACTGGTTTAACACACAGTTTTTTTGGCAGACGTGTAGAGGAATTTCACTTCCAATCATTCCAGGAGGTATATAAAAATAAATATAAACATTTCCTCCCTAATTAATTTATATCCTTCTAATTGAAAGCAGTTTTACATAAAATGGAATTTGGCAATGAAACAGTGGGCATGAAAAGCCTATTGTGTGTTGGATGAAGACGAATGAAGACCCACCCATTGTGTGACAGAAACGGCTGTGCTCTCAGAGCAGCTGTGTCAGCAGAAATTGTCCCACCCAAGTTTCAACACAACTGCGTGCGACCTGTGCGGTGACACCCAGTGTCGGGGAATCGTGCCTCAATGGTTAAGTCAGTTGTTCAGTTCAGGACGACCTTCCTGGAGCCCAGCGTAGGTGGGAACACCCACTGGATCGTGACAACTCAGCAGCTCTTCGGGCCCTAGAGAATAACTCTTTCATTCCTGAGCCTGCTTCTTAAAAACAAGCTTTTCTGTCAGGCATATAATATGTTAAGAGGCTGTGATCAGCCTTTACCTAAACGCCTTCCTGTTTTTGATGTGTCGGCCACATGTTCTGTTGCTGAGGCCGGCTGCGTAACGAACGGCCGAGCACATGTGTCATCATTGTTTTGGGCAAGTTTACGCGCTGAAGGGTGCACTGGTCAGTCGCTCGAGAGCTAGGAAGCCCTGTGGGTGTTTCAGGAATAAAGGGGTTCAACACGAAGGACCACATACTCATCAACTCACTGGACGGACCCACATAACAGAGGTGAGGCTGCTGCTAATGTATGACCTTCAAGTCACATCTTTGTCACTTGTTTCCAAGTCAGGAAACTTGATCCTGCTGCCCCGCTGCCTGACACAGCACCTCCCTCCCAGGAGGCCGTGACAGGACACCGTCTGATCGTATGGGTATCGTGCCCTCAGAAACACACCTCCCACGCCCGCGCCAGCACAACGGCCGCCACCTCCCTCTGCCTTCGCAATGTCCCTGCCTCCGGGACTTGGAGCCACTTCACTCAGTCTCCTTAGATGGGAGGGGGCAGCCAACGTGGATTTTCACTTCTTGGTCTTTCCAATGAGAGGTTGGCGTGGAGCGTCTCACACGTGGTCATTTTAGAGCTCATGTGGTGGGGGGGAGGCATGTCTGACAAAGAAGACAAAAGTATGAATGAAAACATCAGGGTGGAATGGGTGAGGGCCACCGAAAGCCCAGGCGACTTCCTCGTCAGGGGCCCCGTGACCCTTGGTGGCTGGATGTGACGTGAGCCACGTGTTTGGGGAGGAGTTGCTCCCGGTGTTCACAGTCTGCGTCGCAGGCCTGGAAACGGGTCGCAGCATTAACGAGAGCACTGACCTGCTGGATGTTACCACCACGTCACGGGGCGGGCACGTCTGCTGGATGGCATCTCCGCAGCCTGCTTCTCGCACAGCAGCGACGCACGCAGTGAATGGTGTGCATTTCTGTAGCACACGTGCTGCACAGAGGATGATGGACCCACACCAGCTGAGCTGCGGAACACAGACATTTGGCCCTTACAACGTGCCGGCTGTCTGCCTCTGCCAGGCTTGGGACCTCGCTTAGCACCCCTGGACTCCATCTAGTCTCTGAGTGAAGTGTAAGCATGATTTGTGAAACACCAGCGGAGTCTCCTTCATTTAACAGCTGCTTCTCCTAATCAAAACTGGGCAGAGCCAGCCTCTTTGCACGTCTCACACCGTCAGAAGTACCCCCCTGTCTTCGGGGGCGCTAGAGGCTGCAGGGGCTGCCTGTGCAGCTTCAAAGGACACTGAGAGGGGCCGGGCTGTGTCTGCCCAGAATGGATGGGGTTCCTCCAGCTCAGCGTCTGTGTGCCTGGCCCACCCGGTCCCGCTGACAAAGACCCTCTACCTGACTGGCCCCGTGCATACTTCCAGCAGTCACAAGCTTCAGTCCCAGGAGAAACACTGCTGCCTTTGAATGACATTGTTAAGCATTTTATGGCAAAAACAAAAAGTAGAAAAACACCGCCTTCTTTCTTTTTTCTTTTTAAAAGATTTTTGTTAAAGTATAGCTAGCATGCAGCATTACATTAGTCTCAGGGGTGCACCACAGTTATTGGACATTTGTATTTGTAACGAAGCGATCGCCATGATACGCCCAGCAACCGTCTCAGGGCACAGACTTTTTTTTTTTTTTTTTTTTTTTTTTTAAGGCGGGCACAGCTCACAGCGGCCCATGCGGGGATCGAAACGGCAAGCTTGGTGTTGTCAGCACCACGCTCTAACCACTGAGATAACCAGCCACCCCTGCACAGACTTCTTTTGACTTTGGTCCTCACTATCAAGACCCCACTTTATCACCTTTCAAAACTGAGCAAACTCCATTTTTCTAGAACCATAACTTTAAAAAGTGAGTGTCATTGATTTGGACCGAAGGTAAATGTGTTTTTTCCTGGTGTATCTTGTGTCAGGGGCATTGAAGCAGATTTACTTACTGTACTTAGCTCTACTTTTGTTGCTGCTGCTGTTGGGAGCCTCAGCTGTGGGGGGTCCTGGGGTGGGGGCAGCAGGCATGGAGAACCTCTGGGTGCTCGGAAGGGGAAAGCGCACGCTGCTGATGAGAAGGGTGAGTTTCTGTCAGGAGCGGCAAATGGGAAGCAGCCTGGGGTCCCCGCACCCCCCTCCTTCGGTGCAGGGAGCGGGCCCTGAGTGTGCAGGTGGAGGCAGGGACTGCGTACGGTCTGGGAATACTGTTTGGTCTCCAACCTAAGAATGGATTTTAGTCCGCAGTGTTGTTTTCTTACTAATCATTCTATTTGTGACTCCAAGAATTTAGAATTTTGGCAAAGACTTGAAATGATATGAGAGAAAAACGAACTTAGTTTTTTTAAAGGGGAAAATGGTTGCTTTGTGCTTTTGTTCACATGCCTTACTTTGTGTAAGGCCTGGTTCACTTACAAATATGGATGGAGAAAAATTAATAGAACAGACCCGAGGATTCTAAGGGCTTGGTTTCATTACCCAGAAAGGTTTCAGAGCATTTAAATTTTCAGTATAGAGTACTCTTTGTTTATATTCGGCCATAGCTTCTCATCTCATTCATCAAATTGTCAACTGAGTCTGCCATTTTTGGCTCTGGGTGGCATGTCTAGATGTAGAGAAAAAAAATGAAAACATGTTGCTTGAGTTGCTTCCAAAATGTGGCCAGACCTTATGCTTCTGTCAGACCCAACCTTTTGTGAGTTGCCCAAATTCTGCAAGTATATTACTGCCTTCAATCCAAAAATCATTAAGACACATATTTCTTATTGTATTTACCAATTCAAGTTTACATTGTGTTTGCATTGAAAATGGATTAAAATTGGGAATTGTTCTTAAGGTGCAGATGTTCTGGTGAATATCCAGAATGAGTCCAGCTTTCTGTTCAGCTGAGTAGAGTCTGTCGGGCAGTTAACTGGCCCAAGTGGCTTTTTTCTCAAAGGTGGGCTCACTTCCACCTCTTGTCCCTCATTTCTGTTTCACCATCCCTCCCATCCCCGCAAATCATATGATGACAGATCACAGAGATGCCCCAGTCCCCTGTCCTACTTGGGTGCCTGGCAGGATTCCTGGAAATTAGAGGGGGTACCGCCTTCGTCTGCAGGGGGCCCTCGGCTCTCTCCTAGGTCGTTCTCCTTTGAGATGTAACACAGTGCCAGCTTTCTCCACGTCACCACCCGAGGCCGAGGCCGGGTTGGTTTTTGCCTTTGCATTTGCCTCACTGCGCTTTGCTTTGTTTGCGTTGGGCAGGGGCTCTGAACTGGTGAGATGTGCATGTGCCCGTGTGATCCCAGGTGATCTGACGCGTGTTTTGCTGAGATTTGCTGAGGGGTCACTGTCATCACTGGCCATGTCCCGCCTCCTGATTTCTCCAGTGGGCGGACTTTTGTTACTGCAGTCGCCACTGGCTGCTCACTGTCAGAAGCATCTGTGCGCCTTTTCCAGGGCAGGTGTATTATGAGGGACTGAGGGACAGCGAGCCAGCGAGCCTGGTGCCCCAGCTGGGCCGAGGGCACCCACTCCAGGGCTGTCATCACGGCAACGCTGAGGCCCATCCGCGTGGTGACAGCAGTGACTCACGCTGATCAGCAGTGAAGAAGGTGACAGAAGTCACCTTTCACTAAGCATTCTGGGATGCTCCAGAAGACACTTGTTCACTCTTAATATTCTAAGAGGTTAGTAACCTGTAAATTCACTTGAATTAAATCTGGGCCTTTGGGGCTGTAAACCTAATTTACGAGCACATCGTAGACTAGAAGCTTATTTTTTACAACAACGATGAATGAGTTTTCACAGGTGTGTGGTTTTACATTATATAGGTGGCCTGTCCTGTGGCTAAGCTTTGTGTCCTTCCTTAAATTCCTCAGAAAGGACAGAAGAGAGGCAATGTCCTATGGCAAACTATCGAAGTGAAAAGAAATGAGCTAGGAGTTTCGGAAGAAAGCTTTCTCCGTTTGAATGACTAGCACTCCCTAAATTACATCTGTTAGAAACAAGCAGCGGCCTGAGCCCCTGGGCAAGGAGAGTCCACTTCTTCTGGGCGGTTGTTGGTGTGCGCATGCTGCTGTCACCAGACCCACAGCAAGCAGCTTGCTCCTTCCACTAGCCCAGGACCACGAGGACGCTGGGCTGTGACATGACGAGGGACTGCTCCCAGCGGGTGTTTGCACGCGGAGCTCCTGGAACACAGGCGGCTCGCTCCAACCTCCAGGGCACCCTTTCCCGGGCCAGGTCTGTGTCTTGGGTTATGCCGCCCTAGGAGCCTGTGTCATCTGTCGTCCCTCGGGCATTGGGTCACATGACATGGACGGGCACTCACGTAGGCGCTCTCCCCTGGAAACGCTCACACCACTGGCTGCACTGTTACCATCCCAAGGTTGTAGTTGTCATGGTAGTATCGCTGGTATTGTTTTCACAGACCTGAAAGCTTTATCACTGGCAGCTGTATCTATAGTGACAGCCACTGGCTTAGGCCCTATAGGAAGGTTGCTGTGTCTCAAGAGAAATTTCAGAAATAGCCTCAGAAATGTGAGGCCACACTACTGGGTCCATTAGTTGTGGGTGGAGCAGTGAGCAAAACAAAAAGCAGGACGGGAAGCTGAGGTGCACAGCAGTGGGCTTGTGTAGGAACACACGATCCTTGAATACAAACGACTGAGATTCCCAAAGTGACACGAGACGCCTGGAGCGTGTGTGTGTGGTCAGAGTCCATTCTTGCTGGACACTGACCCCCGCTGGTTCTTCTTCTCAGTGGCCTGGTCTTTGACTAGAGACCACGCCCTCTCTACCCTTTCTCGGCTCTGTCATTCTCTTAATGAGTCAGCGGGGTGGGCAGGCGGCACTTGTACAGCGTCAGGTCCATGTTGCACTGGAGTAAGAATGACTTCTGAAGGGCTGTCAGTGCCCACGTGTTCTGAGGAGAAAACGCAAAACAAAGCCCTGCTTTGCTCCACCGAGTGGCAGGACAGGGAGGGAGGAGCCTGCGAGTCAGACACGTCTTGAAAGGAAATCAGAGATCATCCCAATACTTGGCAAAAATATTGATTGCTCGAATGCCTCATGAAAACATAGACACGTGCCCCTAAATGCTTCCTGCTCCGCGGCTGGCAGTGTGATAGTGCCCAAGCTCAGGACCTGCAGCAAGTCGACGCATCCAACAACATGGACTGCTTCGCTCTCGCCACACCCTCCAGATCCTCCCCAGTGTGCTCCCCAGAAGCTCCTCGAGGGTGAAAATGGTGCTGTTCACCAAATGCACGGTTACCAAGTCGTCCTTGTATGAATGTTTGAGGGACAGGATGTTGTCATCGTCCCTGAGTGCTGTGGGAAGACAGGCAGGAACACAAACGCCTATCTCTGAGATGGTTACCGTATCAGCTGTTACAAACCCCCAGGCCATGCCCTGCTCCGGTGACCTAACTGAAAGTTAAAATCCAAGGCAAAGAATTTCTGGAACGTCTGTCACACACAGAGGGATGCTGAGGGCGTCCGAGTCCCGGTCCTGCTTCGTGGGCAGGAACCGAGGCCGAGAGCCAACACAATGTCCCTCCAAGCCGGGGCGCCCTCTGACCACAGCTGCAACGCGCAGAGTCTCCGGGTCCGTTAGGCGCCGACCGGTCTCCAAACACTGGTTTGTATCAGTGTTTCTCAAACCTGTGAACTTGTTTGCTTAGAATGATGAAAAATACGTTGAAAATATAGAATATGAAAACAAATATGTAAATATAGAAAAAGAGAAAAACTGGGGTTAATACACAAGAGTTGTGGCTTTGTTTTCATCTTGAGATTGGGAAGAGCTGGCGCTTTGTCGTTATGGCCTTTACTTGAGAATGAACTTCACTCGTGGTCTCCCCCACGGACATTTGGAACTGTACACGGCAGAAGGCTCCGGAAAGGCTAAGCCCTGTGCGCCTCTGCAGTGGGGCCTGGATTCCAGCCGCAGGGTCTCGGGATGACACTCAAACCCTGGTCCCAGCTGGAGGGCTCTATGGAGACACAGCTTCTGTACCTGTGTAAGAGGCAGCTATGTTATGCATCTGACCATAAACGTGCCTGAAGAAATCTTCTCACTATCCCTGTTTATCATCATTTTTTATGCTTAAATTGCACTTGAAGTTAGACATTCAGAAAGAAGGCGCACGTTGACTAGAGTGAGGACAACACGCTTCACGGAGGAGTCGGAGTACGTGGGACCCGTCAGCCTTTGCTTCTCTCTGTGGCTGTGGGTGAAAGTGTGCGTGAAGTTGTAGGGGTGGCTCTGGGGACCGAGCCGACATGCTGCTAGGGACGTTCTCTGAGTCCTCGCTGTGCTCCAGAGGCCCGATTCAACCCCATAACCACATGTCCAGGCCACTGTGCGCTCTCACGCCACGATTTCTCCGGAAACTGCATCTCAAGGTCTCCACCGCCTCTCGGATCTTGGTCTCAGTGACCCGACCCCGGGACCACAGGCAACGGCCCCAAACGACCCTTGGGCCCTCACTGTCTAAGACCCACAGAGGGGGCACAGTGACACCTGAAGAACATGAATCACACTGTGTCACTCCTGCAGATCTTCCAAGGGCTTCTGATGTCCCTTCAGGTAAAGAAACAAACAAACGATCCCCCGTGTGGCCCACGGGACCCCACAGGCTTGGGAGATCCCAGTGCCTGCACCCCTTTTCGTGCTCTGTTCTGTTCTCTATTTGTTTGGTCCCAAATGCCTCTTAGGGATGCCAGGCGGCCCCTCAACTCAGGGCCTTTGCGCGTGACTTTCCTCCCACCTGTTTGGAAAGGTTTTCTCTGTTCTTCACGGCCGGTCTTATCAGCAAGAGATTTTGAGTCCTGTACTTCACTGTGTACATGCCGCGACCAGAGCAGAGCCGGCCTGCTTGTGCCCCAGCATGGTGGCACCCTGCAGTGGCTACAGGCTGGCAGCAGCTCAGCAGACAGCCGATGGAGCCGTCCACTGCCCTCTGTACCCAGTGCCTCCGCGTTCCCAAGTGTAGCCCAGACTTTACTTCTCCACTAAGTGATGTGTGACCGGGGCCTCTGTCGCCTCCCGCCTTTCTCTCCCTTACTATTCTCAGACTTATGATTCTCAGACCTGCCAGATTGCCGTGAGGGGGCAGTGTGGGTGTGGTGGGGTACGGGGGTACATCTTAGGAAGCGCATACACACATCAGGTGCATGAGCCGCCTTTGTAAACCTGAGCACCTGGTGGGACACGGAGGAACCCAGGACAGGGGTGTGCCTGGAGAACGACGTTTCAGGATGAATCGTGCTTGGGGACATTAATTAAGCTCCACGTTTAATAAGTGAGAATTGGTGACTTAGGAAGAGCCAAATACAGAGGAGAGGGCGCCAAAAATGTATGTACATTCTAAAAAAGGAAAAACCTATTAAACTTGTAATACTCAAAATACACTGATAACAAAAGATGAATACGAGTCACATTTGACTTCTGCAATTACAAGAGGTGCTCAGAGTGGTTACCATCAGTGTCCAGACACTTCAGCTGATGGCGAACCACTGCTTGAGCAACATTGGCCAAAGTGTCCACTTGTATACACTTTTTTGGCACCCCCAGTATTTTGGCTGGTACAACAAACTGTGCGATCACAGTACTTTTTAACTGGGGGCGGTGTCATGGTTTAATGGGGGTTTCCAGGTCAGCAAAGGTCAATATGCCCGAAGTGCAAACCCTGTGACCCGTGGGGGCGGAAGTGGTGTAAGGGTGTCTCTGCCACGTCTCTGCGTGCACAGCCTTTCTGGCAACAGCAGCCCTGTGGGCCACCATTGGTCATCTTCTTTTCTGTGCTAGATTTTGGGTTTTAAACTGTAATAAAGGGTTCCAAAGAGATTTCATGTCTGGTGTCTATAAATGATCAGCTAAATGGATGGTGCCTCACTTCCTTCCTCCCTACCTGGACCAGAAGAGTCTCCAACCAGAGGAAACACCCTTTATTTTTCACACACACTGACCCTTCTTGACAGTCAGCAGTGGCCAAGTGTGTTCAGGGAAATGGGATAGGATGCAAGTGTTTCTCTTGGATTCAGAGAGAAACAGGGTGGAACGAGCGTCTTCAGGCTCAGCTGGGGGCTTTCTCTTGCCACAGATTTGTAAGGAAGTTGTAGTACTGGATCTGTCCTCGCTTTGACAGGGCCACCTGCTTTCCTCTGGCTACGGGGCCTGCCTGACGGAGCGACCATGGGGACAGGCTGGGTTTCTCTGCACCCCACAGTGCAAACCCAGGGAAGTGGGGGGCTCCCTTTTATCTCAAGCCACGGCTCCTTTTGAGCATTTGGAAACCCGGTCCCTTTCATGGTTCTGATTTCCTGGCACTTCTGTCATTTCTCATACAATGAAACTTGACTTCTTAATGATGAGTTCTCTATTATTCCTTCTGATGTCTTCTCATTCCGCGTCTTTTTTTTCGTAGAAATAGCTTTGAACGACAGTCACCTGTCATGCAGTGACAAGCATTGGACCAGGATGGCTGTGGCGGGAATGTCATATCCCCGTCAGGGGAGGGTCCTGTCAGAGGGCACAGTGAACTGTGTCCTATAAGCTCAGGTGGAGACAGACACGTGGACGCAGGCCAGGCTCCTTTCTCTGGCCGCCTTTCAACACCTCCACTCAAGTCCAGTTGACCTTCAGCTCTGAATCCAACCCCAGCCCAGAGTCTTTGCAAATGAAAATGGAAAGTATTCTTTTTTGGACCCAAGTACCTCTCACCTGTGAGAAATAAACTCCTTAGCAGGAAGATCTGTGCATCTCAGTCTGTAATCTACACCATGGTAAAAATACCGTAGCGGGGTGGGCTTATTGACCGCCTCTCCCTAGGGAGGAAATCACCCTTTAGTGTGACCTCTGGCATTGAGGAGTTCTGAAGCTTTCCCGTGCCGCCAGCCCTGTGTTCCATGATGACTGTACGTCATTTGCTAACGAAGCATTACAGCTGCTCTGCCGCATTTGGGGTGTGGTCACATCACAGCACACGAGCAGCGCGTGGAAACGGGTCCTCCTCACCACGCCACACAAGCTCCTGCCTTTCCCGCGGCTGCTCAGCACTGCCAGCCGCTTAGCACGGGAAGCCTTTCTGCAGACCCCGACTCCACTTCCGCCCTCGCGTGTCTGGAGGACAACAGGGGGGGTGGAAATTCACAGGCAACAGCTGTTCCCTGGCTGGTTCCCTGGGCCGTAGGTGGGAGGTTGTGTACACCCCCAGGACACACCTGCCTTTGGCGCCTGCCACTGGACTGGGGACGTCTTCCTGGGACAGCCGGCCCCCTAGTGCTTGCCGCCAACAGCTTCCTAGGCACGTGGTCCTTCCTGGTCCGGCTGGAGACCAGGCACGCTGCGGACCTGCCTGGTCCTCACGGAGGCCTCCATCCTCTCCAGGCCGGAGCGAGGGACATCGCGGGATGTCCCCGAGGCACCCTGGTCACTACCACACATTTGCAGCCTCAACTCTTCTATTGTTCTCGAGAGGATTCTTAGTGAGATTCTTTTTTCTTGAAAAGTAACATTGTGCCGGTGGTTATGGGCTTCCACCATCACTTCTAACTTCCTTGTTCAGCCATATTTCAAAGCAGGTAACGGCTCTTTCCACACTCAGCAGCCACTCCCCATGAGGACTGGCGTCTGTGTGAATTTAATGAAGTGGAAACTGGCAGAAGTAGGTTCCTGCTGTAGGCAACTAACATGTACTTGACTCATAATAACAAGAAAGTCAAGTGCCAAGAGGCATTTTGTGAAAACCGGAGCGTCCTGAACCGGATAACGTATCGCAACACAGCACGTGACGTGGTTCCCACAGGATACCCTTACTTCTGCTGCAGAGTCCAGATGAGACAAGTACCTGGTCACGCTGGGACAGGTGGGGAGAGGTGACAGGAGTCCAGGGTTTTGCACGTGGCTGTGACTGAGGGGAAAGATGGGGCAGGTGGTGCCATGTAGCTGCAGTTTGCTGGGGGCGCTCAGCTTCGTATGAACTCAGTGACTCTTTGGCCCCGTTCTGTCTGTGGAAACTCCTTCCCCTGGATGGACCTCCAGCCTGCCATCCTCCAGGACTGTGCCCTTGGGGCATTTCCAGATGTTCCCAAGCACTGTGTGCCTCCTCGGTAATGTGGGAGGAAGACACGCCTCCCATACCTGGGGCTGACGCTTGAAGGTCAGTGAGCTGGCAATGCCCGTGAACCTTAGTCTCGTGTAATAACTCAGGGGTAGAAGACAATACGTGTGGCTCAAGATACAGATATTCGTGCGCCTCTGTGAGTGTTCAAATGAGCTCATGCATAGTAAGACACCCCAACGTACTAATTTCCAATATTAAAGCCACGTTTCTCCCCATTACAGAGAAAACCTGTTATTCCCTGTGAGTTCTGTGAACTAGAAGAACAACATGTACTTGGTTTTTTCAGGTTGCCCTGGTGCCAAGAAGAATGAATTTCTGACGAGTGTCCTGGATGCGCTCTCCACTGACATGGTCCACGCCGTGTCCGACCCCGCCTCCTCCAGCAGGTATGTTGCCTCTGACCACAGAGCCAGTGCTGGGAAGAAGCCCCAGTAACTGGAGGAAAGCTGGCCAGCGGGAAGTCAGGGTCGAGCCATTAGCTGTCAGAGTCCTGCTCAGCTCTCTGGACAGTGCAGGGCGTACGAGGAAGGGGTCCTGTCCCGAGACAGGATGGTGCTTCGTGGGTGTGAGGTGATTCGTTAGCAGGGATTTTGTCCTAATGGGGAGAAGGGGAGAGGAAAGGAGGGACAGCCTTCGTTCAGATGGCTTTCTGTTTTGGAATTGCATTTCAGAGCTTATTGACTGGATTTGCAATACTGTGCATTAAAATGTTCAATTTACAGTTCTCAGAAGATGATGTATTTATTATGGGAAAATACATACAACGAAATTTACCATCTTAACTATTTTCAAATATGCCATTCAGTGGCACTAATTACTCTGACGCTGTCAGACTCTGACGTCTGGGACAGGACACGTTTTCTGGGTTGTGTGGAGGACTCACTGAGCTTCTCCGCTTCCTGAGAGCCGACCGTCCGTGTCCAGAAGTGCTTCTGTCGCTAAGGGCCCGTGTGAGGGCAGCTCCCAGACTTCCATGGCTGTGATGCTGCAAGCATCGGACCCCCAAGAATGAGCAATAATTTATCTCTTTATTTTAAGAAACTTTTTCTGATGGGGAGTCTTACTACCTTTATTTCTTTAGAGCTCTGGCCTTCCTCTCCTCCTGCCCACGCCCGGGATGGTGTAATCTCTCCTAGATGATCTAAGCTCTCTGGTCTCCTTCACCAAAAGGCTCTCCTCTCTCTGTCTCTGTGCTGAAGAGTAATATTCGAGGAAAGAAAACAAGGGCAGTGCTAATGAAAATGGTTACAATTGGGTAGTAAATTAAACTTAAAAAGCAAAAAAATAGACACGTAAATTTCAAATGGACATATTCTTGGAAAGCTTGCTCTTACCTGAAAAACTAAGACTGCGAGCTGTGGATGAATTGCTTCTGAGAAGGTGCTCAGGGAGCCTGACAGCCTCCAGGAGCATCAGAGTTCCCGGCAGCTGTGAACTTGGGCGTCAGAGCTGCTCTGCACACCAGCCCCGGGGTGCCCAGGGTGCCCCCAGGCCAGCAGGCATGAAGGACGACTAGTGACATTCCACCCGCTGTCCCTTATCTTCTGCTTCGTGACAGGGCACGGCTACCATCTGGGACAGTTACAAAGACCTGACTCAAATGCAGGCCTTCTAGGAGAGGGCTTATTTATTTGTATCTTAAAAATAGAATTTTTTAACCCAAGAGAAAATGTCTCGCTACCACTGTAAGACACACTTTTACTTGCATCTCTCAGTGTACCTATGACACAAGTGACACGCCAGTGAACCCCCTTTAAAGGAGACAGCATTGGAGTCCCAGTGTCTTGTGGGTGGGCCTTGATGTGAGAGCTGCCTGCCAAGTCAGGGAGCATGGAACGGGGGTCAAGGGCGCTTTCCCCCTGGGCTTGGCCAGTGCCAAATGCACGGTCGGCACACACACAGTCCCTGTGTCATTGCGATTTTCAAGCAAACTTGATCTACTTCTGCTAAATCCCTTTCTCTAATTTATTGTTAAATAAACATTGCGTCGAATGGCAAATCCAGGCCGGCTGAGGCGTCAGGATGGTGAGAGCCATGAGCCAGGTGTTCTTTCCGGGACACGCACTGGGGCGGGTGGGGGGGGCAGGGCTATGGTGGATGGACATGGGCAGAGGCAGCTTGCAGGGTGTCCCTGAGGACCTCTGTGTTCTTCTCTGCGTTCTTCCAGGCTTTCTGAGCCCGACCCCAGCCACACGCTGGAGGAGAGAGTGGTCCACTGGTACTTCAAACTGCTTGATAAAAATTCCAGTGGGGACATTGGCAAAAAGGAGATCAAGCCCTTCAAGAGATTCCTGCGGAAGAAATCCAAACCCAAGAAGTGTGTGAAGAAGTTTGTGGAGTACTGTGACGTGAATAACGACAAGTCCCTGTCTGTGCACGAGCTAATGGGCTGCCTGGGTGTGACCAAGGAGGAGGGGACAGCCAGCACACGGAAGCGACAAGGTAAGGACCCCGGGCAGTGCCCCACGCTGGGGCAATCTGCCATCACACTGCCCCTAGTTTGTAGCTGTCCTGTGGTCTGAGGGAGAAGGGACAGGAAAGATCCTGTCTGCCCGTAGAAGTGATGGCGGCCCTAGTGACCTGCTCGGTGGAGAGGGAGAGGGTTGGCAGGGGGTGGGGGCTGGGTGAGTGTGAGGCGAGCCTCGGGTCGGCCAGCACGAGGCCGACTGTTCCCTACCAGTGTCTGACATGAAAATCTGGGACCCACTGGCATTAGGTTGCTAGCGCTGCACACGGACTCGGCCAGTCTGTAAGCAGTGAGGTCGCTTCCGCCACCCACCCAGCTGTCTCCATGGCCGTCTTGCTAAGTTGAGTACATCGTTCTATGTGGGTGCCGCCTAACCAACCACCTGTCACCTGGAGAGAAAACCTACGGGAGCTGGTCCCAAACATCCTCAGCGGGGAACATGTGGGAGATGCTCACCGGCGAGCTCCAGTAGGTGCCGGGAAAGTCGCCTCACCCTGGGGTGGGGGCCTTGTTTTTCTCATTTGTACAAACCAGCGGTGCTGGCCACGGTTTGCAGAGGTCCCTCATGGCGCTGTTGTTTATGTGTTACTCTGTTGTCACCTTTGGTAGCACATTTGAGAAAGAAAACATGCTTGAGGGTCAATTCTGGCACCCTGTGTACTGAGCGCTTCACATCCCTCCTGTATTATCACCTCCAAGGTGATAAGAACCCTCGCCGCCCGTCTAGGCCATGGGTTTCTGGGAGGCGAGGGATGGCAACGGTGCTATTTGTTTCTCTGTCCCCCAGACTTGTCATAATAGTCACTCAACATTGTTGCACTGAATTGGGTCCAGGCAGGACCGTGTAACCGTGAAAGGTTTTGTGCTACTGTCTGGGTGAGAAGTTAATCCTGGCAGCATTGCTTCGTTTCGATGACTCCTGAGCAGTGTCTGTGCAGCTGGCTGAACTCCATGTTGTCCTGCAAATGTCTGGACGGAGACCCATGGCAAACATCTGGGGCCTCCCGCTTTGCTGCTCACACAGGGTGCTGACATTTCCCCACAGTGGGACATTTCCTCACCCTCGCCCTGTGTGTGGGCCTGTCCTCCGCTCTCTGCTTGGGGGCAGACGTAGGACCCCGTGGTTGGGGAGAGGTCTGTGGGTGATGCTGGCGTGTGGCTGTGTCTGTGGGCAGCTGAGGCCGGAGCAGGCCGCCCACGAGAAAAGAGGGCAGGAAAGGGTTCTAGGCCAGTGCTGCCCACCCTTGGACGTGGAGGTGACACGGGGTCCTGACAGCAATGGGAAAGGTCTTGTGAGGACATGCTGTTACCGCGCGTCTCGATAGCCTGCGTTGGACATCACCGGCCTCGGCCAGGGGTCGTGCTGCCTCTGAAAGGGCATAGACAGAATGCATTTCCTTCGGCTCTCGCACCGTGCCATGTGGGCTGTGGTGCTGCCACTGGGGCAGCTCCTTGTCCTCTCTCTGGGGCCTGAGCTGAGGAGAAGCCATGGAGGGCGGTGGAGTGCAAGGGCCCAGGGACCATGCGTGCGCGTGTGTGGTCAGGCAGGTGTCCGGAGGCGGCGGGGCGCATCCTCCATCCTCTCAGCTTCACTGGCTGAATCCTGAAAACTGCCCAGGGACGTCTGCATACCCCATGCAGGGCATAGAGAGAGAAAAGGGAGTATACAACCCCCTTACTGGGAGGAGGGCACAAGTAAGGGGGACAACGTGGTCTCTGTCCATGTGATTGTCACTTACTGGGAATATTTAAATGATGGCAGACTCTTCAGTTACCTTCTCTGTGTCCCTGGGACTAAACCGAGGTATCTGAGTTGTGTTGTCTTATTAGCAGTGGAGAAGATAGTATGTGACCCGTCCCCCAAAACATAAGCTAGAATTTGTTAGAAGTGGCTGTTTTGTCAAAAATGAGCATTGGGAATTTGGATGCAGAATGAGTTGATTTGGGAGCCCTTGTATTTTCCCTGCAGAATTTCTTTAAGTTTTTTCCTACTTTGATTTGATTTGATTACCAGTTTGATTCGATTTGATTTGATTTTCAGTTCTTTTTTCCCACCCAGTATAGTTAGAATTAGTGAAAAATCAGAAAACCTGAATATTCAGGGAGGATTAGTTGCGATTGTCTAAATATCCAAACTGTTACCTTTATGTTTGCTCACTACTTCACAATGCATTTTTTAATTCTAAAAATGTAAGAAATCAAGTAAAGAACATAAATAACATGTGGCTTTTGTATTCTCAGACATAATCAAACCTAGTTCCATATTTATCCAGAAAATACTTCTATGCATACGTACATGCATATCTATGTACTATGATTTTCACTACAAAATGAGATCATATATTTACTTTCTAATCACACTTATTTTAAGCAACTACACAAAATTTTGCATTCAAATGATTGCATCTAGGACATATTATTGGAAAGTTTGATCTAAATTTGGACTATTAAAAATACAAAAAAGAAAAACAACTGAAAACTATTAAGAAACGATCAAGTCAAAGATACAATATTTCTGAAGAATACAGAAACAAACTCACAAGGGATTGCATTGTGCCCTCGTGAGTCTCCTAAGTGACCATTGCACAGACACTCAGCCATTAGGGAATACCCATTTTGACCAATTTATCTTTTTCAACCAAATTGCCACGTTAGCTATACTGTGTGGGCGCAAACTGCCTCAGAGGCACAGCGTTGTCTGCCAGGTCACCTGGAAACAGTCAGCCTCATGTGATACCCAGGATGTAACCTCTCCAACTGCTCCTGAACGCAGGGGCGCTGCCTGGGAAACTGGGCCGCGTCTCAGCCCTGTATTCTCAATGGCCATGGCTTTGTTGCCTATTTATTTTGATAATGTCCATTCTGTTCCACTGAAAATAATTAATTAACAGTGGGTTATTTTCTTGCTCTTGACATATTTTAAATAGTGATTTCCCTTAGTGTATGTACCTTGCATGAAATATCCCTCCAGGAATCATTAATGAAATTCATCTTATTCTATATTGCAAGGCTTTCTTTTTCTTCTTAACACTCAAGAATATGAACATTTCTCATTGTAACTTGCCTTTAATCTGTAGCTTCCTCCTAATACCAGGGAGACTATTTGTCATAAAAGAAACCAAAAAAAAAAAAACACGGCAATTTTTGAATAGCCAACTTGGCTTAGAATAGATTCGAAGTATCACTGTAATATTCTTTAAATTCGAACCAATGGTCCCAGGGCCTACTTTTTCAGTAAAGTAGTTATTTCAGGCAAAGTAAAGATTGGCTACAGTTACCCCAATACTTGAATCATTCACACCTATGATTGAAAAAATAATCCATTTATCTACTATTTATGTACTATTTTTGCAATTTACTTAGTACATTTGTGTTTCAACTTCTAATGTGATTCTGTTTGCTTTAATACAGAAAGAGAAGAAGGGGTTTAAAAATAGAAAGATTTTGCTCTTTACTCAGTATTTTTTTATCGTGTACATAGCAATCAATAATCAGTCAAGCCATTGGGATAAAAAAATGCTGCCCTCTGTCTATTGATTTATTCAAAAGATATTTTTTGAGTGCTCCCTGCTCTAAACATTGGCAAAATAACAGTAAATAAAACAGACAAAAATCCACATCCTTCTAGAGCTTACCTTTTAGTGTGGAAGCAAGAAATAAGATAAACAAGAAAAATCTGTGGTGAGATGTGTGCCGTGTGAGGCGGTGAGGACAGAGGGGAGCGAGGGCTGAGAGCTGAGTGAAGGGACGGGCAGGAAAGGCGTCTCCACAGGTGACCTTCCAGTGGGGGCCCGGGGGGGCAGTGGGAGACATGCAGATATTGGGTGGGGAGCAGCCTGCCTGGGGACAGCGGGGCACTGAGTGGTGAGAAGTCCGGTGGGGGGGGCGTGAGCAGGTGGCAGAGGCCAGGGAAGTGCTGTGGGCAGAGCCCAGACCGTGGAGCGGGGGGGAGACTGCTCTGAATAAGAGGTCATGGGAGGTTTGAGCAGCAACGAGGACGTCTGACTCATGTCTTACAGGGACCCCTGGCTGCTGAGCTGATGGAGTTTGCAGATGGCACGGGCTGAAGCAGGGAGAGTGGCACGAGGGTTACCACGGGGTCCGTGGGAGAGGGTGGTGACCTGGGCCTGGGTGCAGCAGTGGGGAGGTGGGAAGCGTTTGGACTTGGATAGGTTTTGAAGGTCAGATCAGATGGGGGCATAGGAGAAGGGGGAGTGACGGGTGACACCAGTCCTTTGCCCTGGGAAGCTCTAGAGTAGGGTGATGGATTGTGCACTGGAAGTGGAAGACGGTTGAGGACGCAGGCTTCGGAGGGAAGACACGGAGGTCAGTTTGGCCCTGTTTCCTTTGCGTTGCCTGTTGCCAGTCCAAATGGAGGCAGTGCCACTGGACCTGGGAGACTGACTGAGGAGAAAGGTCCACCCTGCAGACTTGGGAGTCATCAGGAAATAGATATTATTTAAAACCACTAGGCTGACTGAGCCCGCCAGTGAGAGAGAGTGGGTGGGAGGAGAGAGGCCTGAGGCCATGGGGGATGGTGACTTTGGGTGGGCAGGGAGGACAGGGGGAGGCCATCCTGGAGCCCCCTGCAAAGGCAAGTGTCTGCTGACAGGTGCCCAGGAGGAGAGCTGAGAAATTCCCAGGGGGGTGGGTCTCTGCAGGGAGGAGGAGCCGCGCTCAGGCCAGGAAGGTGCCTGAGATGGTGCCGGTAACTTCTGAGCCGCCTGCTCTCCTAGCAGGTGCCAGGTGAAGCCTCAGAACAAACCATGCAGCGTGCGTCTCCCTGGAGCTTCCATTTCCCTTGAGGGTTGGGGAAAAATTATTTTGAGCCAAACACGTTCATTTCTCATGATTTAAATATAAAACCAAAAGATTTCAAAGACCTGGTGCTG
This sequence comes from Rhinolophus ferrumequinum, assembly GCF_004115265.2. Lineage (NCBI taxonomy): Eukaryota > Metazoa > Chordata > Mammalia > Chiroptera > Rhinolophidae > Rhinolophus > Rhinolophus ferrumequinum. Next base: position 1,991,452 of record NW_022680354.1, read on the forward strand.
GCACACTGCCAGGGGCCTCATTCCCAGACTCCAGACTCCCAGCCGCTGAGTCCAGCCTCCCAGGGAAGTCTGAGAAACATGGCAAGAAAGGTTTGCACAGTTGGTGGACAGACCCTTGGGATTTGGGGTAAAAAAAACATTAAAGTTGGACTAGAGCATTTACCTTGCTGGAAAATGTTTGCATCGTGACGTTTACAATCCACGATTCATAATCTGTGCTCGCTCTTTTTCTCATGTAAATAAATACCTTTGCCAGTTGTTGGCTCTTTCCTAAAATGATGTTGATCCCTTGCTGAAAAATTATCTAGAACCTTTCAGTAAATGGAGAGTATTCCGTTTTTAATAATATCTTTTTTTGTTTGTTTGTTTGTTTTACTCCTGCTAGCCCCTAAAGGTAATGCTGAGAGCACTTCTAATAGACAGGTGAGTATGTCTGTATTTTAGCTTGAATAATTTGCTGGTTTAGTTATAGGCAATAAAAATTCAGGGTTCTGTAGATTTTGAAAATAAAGAAACTTTCAAGAAAAAACGAAAAAATCCAGGAGAGGTAACATATCCTATCTACACCCCTCTGAATGCACCCAAAAGAGCCTTCCAAGATTCTACCAAAAATTAACTTGTTAAATCATCAACTCAAAGGTTTGGCCTTAATTTTTTTCAGTATTTGAAATTTCAATTATATTATTATTTTTAGAAAAATGTCTGTGTCCTCTTGTTCTGTGGAAATACCCGGTTGTTTTAAAACCAGTCTCCAGAGATCTGTCTGTACTGTGTTTCTTACATTTTATTAAGGAGGTGGAGGGACAGGAGACCCTCTGGGCACAGGTGAATGTTCCCTTTTCATCAGGGATCCTAATGAGACACGTGTGCAGCTCCCAAAGGGATTTTCAGCTTCCTGCTGTTGTGCTTATAAACACGTTCTGTGTCTGTGAGACTGCATCTCTACACGCAGTTAGAGGCAAGTACCTCGGCCCAGCACCCCATGGCACAACGCAGCCAAAGCCTAGAACATTCTCCGGAAGGCAAACATGAGCGGACTCGTTTCTCCCTCCCTGGAAACCAGGCTAATCCTCCTTTCTTAGGACCACTCGTCAATTTGTTATTTATTTTGTCTTCACGTGTTTGATGTTAGGTCGACATTTCCTTAGGCAAGCCCTGTATTTGTTGTGGGTTTTAAGTGGAGACCTCCAACGCACACCTTGGATGTCATTTAAAACCTTTTCATTAGAAAGATGTGTGATACGGTTTTCTTTTGTTTAGCAAATGTTTATGGTTTTAACTTTTTAAATCCTACCGCAAATCACTTACACTTTAGAGCAGGGTTGGTCTGAAAGCAATTACCCCACTGAGCCCCAGGACAGCCAAGGGTTGTTTTCATTAGATAATGGTGATGATTGGCACAGGGGCGCACTCAATTCAGAACCTCAGCTTTTTCCCGGAAAAAGAAACTGGAGCACTGTCTCCAGCTCTTTCTGTGATGTCTGAGGGAGTGTGTAGGGACAGAGCCCCAGAGAGCAGTTTCCAGGCTCTCAGCCTCAATAGGAAAGGTGCTGGCTCCAGTAGTACCAGCTCCATCAGCTGTGACTGGTTGGCCATCAGCTGTTACCGGTCAGCCATTGGCCACTGATATAACTGCCGTGGCTGAGCTAGAAGCGCATGGTGACTGAGATAGCAAGAGCGCATTGCAGTTAGCAAGTGGAGTTGCTTGGTTGGCAGAGAAGGGGACGGCAGGTTGCAGATCGTGTGGATCCTGTTTCCTGTGTTTCCAACCCAGCCGCCAGCGAGAACATAGTGACTCCCCTATCTATGGCTCCGCGGGTGTTCCTTTTTGGCCTCACCATGTCCTGGGTTCTTATGTGGGGAGTGGGAATAGAGACCCCACGTGACACCCCGCGTGACAGAGTGTACAGAGCTCCATGCCACAATTTCAGTGGCTGTCCCTGCGAGCGACGACCCTGAAGTGAAGTCTCTAGCATAAGCCAGCTGTGGTTTGCATTGGATAAAATAACAAGTTCATAAATATTTCCCTGAAGAATAAAAGAGCACCAACCACCAGAATCTTCCACTATATGAATAACCACAGGCTAGAACCAGTAAATGAGGGAGAGAGGGGAGGATGCGGAAGCTAGAATTTAATCAGTGAGCTGTCACCCTGGTTTCTTCTCTAGCTTCTCTCATGCTTCGGAAGTGACCAGAGCAGACGTGGGAAGCTGGTGTTGATACAGGTTTCACGCTAGTCCACTTTCTCCTCCCCCGACTCTCACATCAATGGCTGACCTTTCTCCTCAACTCATTAGAGCAAACCAGGCATTAGCTTAATGCAGAGATGCCTTCCTGGTTCTTCCCGTCACCTCCAAATCATGCTCACTGGGGACTAAGGCCACCCCAGAAACCTCCCAGGCGTTAACGGTTAATTGTTACCAAAATAGAAGCATGGAGCCCCTCAGACTAGTAGGAATTGGCACACTTGGAAAAATAAATCTAGAAGATTGTACATAGCTTTCCCTTCTAAGTTACTTCTGATTGGTGGTGAGATGTAAAATTCAAACAATTTAAACAAACTTTTCACGTTGCGTTTCTTAGACAGGTAGAGTAGTGACTGAAAAGGATGAAAAGGAAAATTAAAACCCAGCAATGGCTTTATCAAACTCGAAGCCTACATTAGATTACTGGGATTGTTTTTGCAGAAATATCTGAGCTACTAGGAACTTCTGCAGAACACTTAAAACGCGGAGTCCATTTACAATATTAGGAGTAAATGCTAATTTTCTCACTGAGGAAACATTTCTCCTGGTGTTCCTGATCATTGAGGAGGAAAGTGTTGGAAGTTAAGATGTGTGCAGGATGTTTTTATTGTTCTTTGTTCATCCTTACACCCAAATGATCAGCCCAGCATGCTTTCTTCCCACGTCTATTTTAAAAAGTGCCCGTCCCCTGGGGGCACCGTAGGTTTATCTCATTCCTGAAAGGCAAGCTTTCGGCTCACCGATGAGGGACACGAACTTCGTAATGATATCTCTTTTTTCGTCTTTTCTTTTCCAGCCAAGGAAGCGAGGATAAGTGGCTGACACATCCAGGGCGGTTCCTAGACGTGTGGGAGGCTCCCTCACCAAAAAGCAATTAAAAAAACAGAAACAAAAACACATAGTATTTGCACTTTGTACTTTAAATGTAAATTCACTCTGTAGAAATGAGATATTTAAACAGACTGCTTTGATCTGTGAAAAGGGCAGGGCTGGCTTCAGAAGACTGAGCACATACAATGTATGTGTCCTCTTTTGACCTTGGGGTCTGTGCTTGCTGCAGCTGCGTTTTGAGGGGACCTGGGCCCCTCTGGGGGTGGCGCGCACCCCCAGACGTGGCGCGCACGTTAACCGCAGGCCCCGCCCCAGCCCCAAGCCTTCCTCTCCAGCACCCTCCCACTCGTGCCAACTCACCACCTTTGAAACCTGCTGCACTCGCAGCCTCCTTGAGTTGCGTCGAAGCCTCGTGATTCCGTAGAACTGTCACCCGCTGTCCTCATCGTGCTGTTCACACTGCTTGTAAGGTCAGAAAGGAGTCGAATCCAGGCACCCCATCCCCACCCCTATTTTCCCTTACATCTGGCCTTGTCCACCCTACTGTTCACCGGGACCCACTGTAAAGTGTCACTTGAACAAATGACGATGGTTTCCTTAAAGAAGGTACAGCAGGATATGCTGTGCCCTGGGTGGTGTTGGTGTTGGCTGGCAGTGCCCTGCTTCTCCTTATCCTCCTCCAAATGCCTCAAGCGCATGAGAAAGTGCCAGTGGGAAGTTCGCCCGAGTGGCACTTCTGAGGGAAGGGTCGGGAACCCAAGGCCCCCACTGTGAGTCCTGGATCTGGCCCCGTGTCCAGCCAGCGGCCACTAGGAGCTGGCTGGCCCCCAGCAAGCGGCCTGGCTCTATGGCGCCACTTGGAGGCCGGGCCGAGAGCTGCGCGTGGCCCCCTGGGATACTGTCTTACCTTAGCTCAGACTTTTGGCTGGAAAACAACCCTCATGGCCCCAAATCTTCCCACGTATGTCATGTAAAATGATCTCTGTGAATATGCATGAAGATATTTTAGGAGGCTTCTTACGTATTTAAACTGTGCAAAGTAAAAACTGAAACTTTGGAGCTACAAAACCAGCTCAAGTGTGTGCGTCACCATCGCTTAAGAAAGTTATGATCCTAAATTTATCGGATAATCTTTTATATTTCTGAACTTTGAATTTAATCATTTTTCTTAGATTAAAATAAAATGTGCTATCGAAACTGTCCTTGGTCTTTTCTTTCCAGCTAAATACAGAGTTTTACAGCTGCTCAATCTTAGGGGTGTCTGCCTTCAGAGGGGCCAGGACACAGACTCTGTGGCATTGCTTTTGAATCCTGGCCCTGCCCCCGGTGCTGTGTGACTTTGCACAAGTTCCTGAACCTTTTCCTGCTTCCGTTTCCTGCTCTGTGAACCGGGGCTGGGGCGGTGTACTCCTGGGGTGAAGGTGGGAGCTCATTGGAAAGTGCTTGGGACCCGGCACGAAACACAGGGGGCTTGCCTCGACGGTGTGAAACAGGCAGTGCCAACCAAGCGCTGTGGAAACCTCCCATGCTGCCAGATGCCATGGCAGAGTGTAGGAGAAGCAGGCAGTTCTCGCTGTGATGAAAGCTGATGCTGTTGCCCCAGTCGCACAGCAAGACGCCTTCAGATGCCACTTCTCCTTCCCCAGACCCAGTGTCCATACGTGGTGAGCCCCTCAGTATGTTCCACTTGGACCACCGCACTGGCTTTTTCCTTCTCATTCTTCCCGTTTTCTTGCTGTAATTGGCATATAGCACTGTGTGCAGCTGAGAAGACCTGACTTCTACTGTGAATCGATCAGCATGACAGAGAATGGATACAAAAATGCTGTCTTCCTTCTGATGGGAAGGCTGAGGGTCTGCCGTCTTAGCAGTTGTCAGCGACACCACACGGCAGTGCTGCCCCTGGTCACCGTGCCACACTGCACTGCTGTAGCTTCTCAGCTGGTCACGCCTCCTCTGGGACCCTTTCCTGTTAAGTCCCCTCCTGCACATTTTTCCTCTATTCAGAAGAGTGATCTTTGTAAAACTCAACCATAGCACATCAATTGTGCAGTAAAGAAGATACTGGAAATGGAGTTGGAAGAAAGGCAGCTGTGCAGAAGCAACACTGGGAGGTGGGGCAGGGCTTGGGTTCTGTCAGGTAGGAGAGGAAAAAGTGTCCAAGGAGGCAGAAAGGGCTGGAACAAAGGCAGGCGGGTGGGAGGGGTGGCGTGGAGTCGGCGGGCAGGGAGCCAGTGCGCCCGGGCTGGAGCAGATGGTTCTTATTGCAAAGTATTAAGACTGCAAATCTAAAGCAGAAATCTGTTTCCCTTACGTACCTGGCACAGCTGTTTCTAGTGATAGATGCCTCCCTCCCCGAATCCTCCCTCACCCTCCTTCTCATGTTTAAAAATGTTCTCCTGCATCCTTGTCAAAAATCTCCAAGTTGGAGATTATTTAGAAGTGTACTGACCGGCTCATAAATCATTCCCATGAGTGTGACACCAAGCATTTTTTTTAGGTTACCAAGGTGAAAGGTGTCAGCTTTTTTGTAATCAATGTGCAGAAAGGAGTGACATAATCATAAACTGCCAAGTGGACAACCAAATCATGCAAACAACAAAGCTACTCCAGAAAGAAAGTAGGAATGTATGTGGCACTATACTAAGGCGCTTGTGATGATGGTGAGGGTGGAAATGGAAATGGCGATAGTGATGATGATGATGGTGGTAATGATGGTGGTGATGGTGATGGTGGTGGTGACGGTGATGATGGTGGTGGTGATGGTGACAGTGATGATGGTAGTGGAGATGATGGTGGTGACGGTGATGGTGGTGGTGATGGTGACAGTGATGATGGTAGTGGAGATGATGGTGGTGTTGGTGATGGTGATGGTGGTGGTGGTGATGGTGATGGTGGTGGTGACGGTGATGATGGTAGTGATGGTGGTGACAGTGATGGTGGTGGTGATGGTGGTGGTGACGGTTTTCTCCATAATAACACATATTACCACATAGACCAAAAATTGTAAAACATTTTTGACTAATTAGCTATTTAGACATTGTTGGTAGTTCTTCATTCTACACAGTGATGCTAGCCATCTTTTACTGTAGGGCTGTAACAAGCCACCCCCAGACTCCATGGCTTTGAACAACGCTTGTTTGTTCTTGTTCAAGCCTGTGTGTTGACAGGGTTGGTCAGCCCCATCCGGGCTTGGCTGGGCACAGGTGTGCTCTAGTGCCCCATCCTCCTAGGATGTAGGGCCATCTGGCACGTTCTCTGCATGGCTGTGCCTGAAGCACAGGGTGATAAGGCAGCCTTCACAACCACATTTTAAGCCTCATCTTGTGACCTGTCTGCTCACGTCTACTGGCCAGGGCCCATCACATGGTTCACAACAAGTCATGGACAGGGAAGGGCAAGCTGCCCCTGCGTTGCCAAAGCAACATGTGAGTACAGATGCTGCTTGCTGACCCCTGCCCGAACTGCAGGGGAAGGCGTGTCTGTGGGCTGCCTCAAGCACAGAAAGCAGAGACAGGAGTGGAATGCGAGCAGACTGTGGGCGTCGCCATGCCCGGTGGCGTGACCCGTGCAGACGTTCAGCCTCCCATCTGCAGACGGGTTTTCTTTTCTGCCTCTCAGAGCTACTGTGAGTAGAATGAGGTGATGCATCCAGAAAGCTTACATGCCAAGCACTCCCCAGGTGACAGCGTGCAGCCATGTGTGTGTCACAGCTGTGCTGTACCCGGTGGTTCCAAACCATCCTCTGAAAGAATGTAGGGAGGGGAAACTTGAATCCAAACCCTGAACGCAGGGCCTGGGGCTAAAGATTGCAGGCAGGACCAGAACAAGAAAACCCTAAAGGGGAAGAGGTTTTACCCAGAGCCTCCATCTTGGGGGATGGACTTCATTTATGAGAAAGAGAAGACAGCCAGCCAGCAGACCCATCGACCTCCGAGGCCCCTTGGGCATCCTGCCCTCTGTGGAGCTGGCTTGTCCCACATGCTTCCAGCAGGCTGCGTGTCCCCACCGATGTGACAGACATGCCAGGGGGCACAGAGCAAAGGTGAAGGGTGTGTGCCCGCTGACAGCAGCACGTCTCACGCGTCTCAGCTTCCTGAGTCCTTTCTAGAGCCCTTCTGCCACATCTCATTGGCCACTGACACCTCCCCTTTGCATCTATAGCTTCAGACTTTTAAGAGGACATTTGCTGCCCAGGACAAAAGGGAAGTCGTGTTGGTAAGGCAGAGGGTACGCTTTTGTGGTTATAAAAATTTTTTGACACTTTTCTGGTACAGCAATGTGTACCCAGTGTCCTGGGTACACCCAGGGGACGATGTCAGTGAACCCTTGGGACAGCAGCCAGGAGAGGCATCCAGAGACTGCGTGGGGCGTCCCCCTTGCTTTCAGCACATGTGACTGTCTCAGGACAGAACACTTCCAAACCGAACATGCTTTCATTGATTGAAAATGCATCCAATTTATAATCAAATAAGAATCCTTTGGGCTTGCTGCCAGAGGATATTAATCTGTGGGGCTTTTCAGCGCCCTAAAGGTAACCAGCTGGGATTGTTGCAAGGTCTTCCTTTCCAAGTTTCATTTACATGAACGACTTTCCTTTTCATAGTCAATGTGCCTTTCATCAAGATGGAGCACAGCCTCCACGCCTCATTCTCCACAGAAGCGAGCTGTGCAAAACCTGTGTGTGTTTAGAATTTAACAAAAAGATACGTTCTTCTACTTTTTTTTTCAGCACGAAAGACTGAAGAACGTTGCTGTAAAAATCGTTATGTCTTGGATGCAGCACCAGGCATCAGAGGGGAGGTGTGAGAACCACTTTTCTAGAACAGTGATGTGGCCAGTACCAGGCTCATTTGTGTGTGTGGAATGCTAGTGAACGAATGAGGCCATTTCCACCGAGAAGGCAGTCCCTCCTGCTGCTGCTGATGGGTTTGGACGGGGGAGTGTTTGATGGTTTGTTCCATTAGTTTGTGAAATGGGCGGGATGTTTAGCCTGTCTGAATTTCAGTGTCCTTCCTGGAAGATGAGAACAGTGGTGTGTGTCTCACGGGATCACCAGCGACCAGGTTTCAGTGGAAGTGCCGGAATGTCCTTGCTTCTTCATGCCTCTGTCAGCCCTCCCCATTTCATCCCTGCCGCCTCTTCTCAGGGTCCCCTCTTTGCATCCCCACCACCGGCCCATTCTGCTCTCGGGTCTCCCAGCTGAAAACAGAAACCAAAGCAAACCAACTCTTCTCTTTACCCGTTACCCTTCTTCTCAAGGTTAAGACTCCGTAACTCTCCGTGTCCTGCCTGGGGACTCCTTATTAGTGAGAGGTCTGGGCCGACCTGACTCTCTGACCCTTGCCAGTGGCATGGGCTGTTTCTGGGCTGCCAGCATCCTTGCACAGGTGGCATTTAAGGAGCCACCACAGAGGTCAAATCCATCAGGTTGAATGCACCAAATGTTCCAGGTGCTTCTGAGACACTTTCCGTGGGATTAGAGTTCCTGACATGCTTCAGTGTCCAAACACACCTGACAGAGGGCAGGACCTAACGGCACCCAGGGTTGAGCTCCTGGGGCAGCCTCTGGGGCCTTCCGCGTGGCACAGACAGCCGCTCTCTGATCCTTGTGGTGCCCAGGCAGTTATGTGGACAATTACAAGCAAATAGTACATGTGAGCTGGTGCCGGGCATGTGCTTTGTGTACATGACCCCATCCGCTAGTCCGGAAGCAGTTGTCTACACGTGGATTTTAGGTCTCCTTAAGGAGTCAGACATTTCCATTTAAACAGCAAAATAACACACTATTAATGTCTTAGTGTCTCGGTTTTTGCACATATTCAAAGCCAGGAAGTGCTGACTTCCTTGGCTCCCACCCCGATTTCTGTGTGTTTTCTGAGACCGAGACTAGGAGAACCACAGCCCCTCAGAGCTGGAGGCATAAGGCTCTTCAAACAGTGGTGGCATGTGTGACATTCTCAGAAAATCAGAATTGCTTCTGCTAGAAAGGACTTTTCCCTCTGCTCTGATGATTTTGTCACATACAAATTTGAGTGACCTCAGGAAAGCCATATTCCACATGGGAGAGGTGTGAGCTCACCTGCGCATACACACGTGCGCACACATGATAAGCCCTCAGGTGTGCAGGCCCTTAAGTCAGACACAGTTCGTCCCCTTGCTTTGCTCTCGCCTTCCAAACTGCAACGCACTGACATGGGTTTTCAGGATGCCTGATTATGTGCCTGGAGGCGCCGCTTCTTGTTCTAACCTTCGACTCTGTGTCGCCTGCTGGGGCCGTCATAGATCATCGCCGATAGGGGCTTAAGGGGCATTTTCTCACAGTTCTAGAGAGTTCAAGCTCAGGCTGTCAGTGCGGCTGGGTTCTGGTGAGGGCTCTCTTCCGGTTTGCAAACCATCATCTCGCTGTGTCCTCACATGGCAGAGAGCGCGGAGCTCAGGGTCTCCTCTTCTTGGGGCACTACTGCCATCACAGGGACCCCACAGTTATGACCTCATCTAAAGCTAATCACCTCCCAAAGGCCCCGCCTCCACACACCATCCCGCTGGGGGTTGGGCTTCAACACATGCGTTTGGAGGGGACACAATTCAGTCCATCGCAGGTTCTCCGTTTGGATGTCAGCTCACCCAGAAGTGGAAAATGTTAACTTGGGAGGGCCAGGTGAGACCTTTGGGTAAAAGATGGTAGAAAAAGCAGATACACACTGATGAAGGCAGGTGACTGGACTTTGCCACAGTACACGGACAGAGGGAATAGGTGGGATGCTGGACAGAGACGGGCAGGAGAAGAGGGAGGAGCACAGAGCAGGTGAAGTCGCACGTGTGGACAGAACCGGCCGCCTGGAATAAGCGCCGTTCACAGCCCGTCAGACGGTCCTGGAGGCCAGCACTGCCCGCTCATGTTGCCTGGGGTCCCAGGTACCCTTCACAGGGATGTGCCACAGGCACTCAAGACCAGCTCCTAGTCCCCAGGGGATGGGTAGGTAACATTTAATGAAAAATTAGAGGAGAAACCAACATATATTTCCAAATTAATAGCAGCTTTCAACAGAAGGAGGAAATCAGAACCACAGCAGATATTAATTTCTCTTTGTAAATTTTATACAACAAGGCTCTAAGCAAAACCTAATTCCGTACTACTTGTTATTTTATTCCCTATAACAATAGCCCTTTGAAGACTTGGCTGATAAAGTAAGTTTTATTTCATGTCGAAACACAGTGAATGGTAAAGCAAATAACTGTTGTTTTCACTTTCAAATTTTTTTTTGAGGTTGCCAGAAGTTTGGGGTCTGTAGTAGCTTAAAAAACAACGATTTCTTACAATATAAAGCATGACACCCTGTATCAAAGAGAAGGCTCGTCGGAGCTAGACGGGCACGTTCCTCACTCCTCCAACGCCCAGACTCAGCAGCTGCGGGAGGAGATCAGATCTGCGTCCACAAGCTCTCCCTGATCATTCTATCCCTGCCTTCCTTCAAAGCCAGCACCACATCGTTAGTCCTGGGGGCTCTGTCCTCTTCTGGAGGCCCATTGCTGTAAGAGTCTGGCTTCAGCTTCTACCTCTGTAAACAGGCGGGATCAGCGTGGTGCTGGGGATGAAATGGAATATGATACGCAGAGCATTTAGGAAAATAACGGGCCCCTAGCAACGACTCGATTAAAAATCGCTGTTATGTTTATGCCCATTACCTGCCGGCTCACTAGTTTTCAGACACTGAGCAAACTTGCTCTGCAGGCCCTGGGTCCCAAGGAGATGGCAGTGCACGGGGTGGGGACATGCGTAAGTCACATGGCTGTTAAAAGGCAGAAATGGAGTTCAAGTCCAGCCTGTCTGACAAAAATGCCCACGATGCGCTAGGATCTCGCCAGCTGCATCAGAAACACTAAACGTCTGCCTGCCTGCCTGCCTCTTGGGAGCATGCACCCCAAATGTGCAGATCAGCGGGCTGTGACTGCTTACCAGGACGCAGCGGCTGCAAGGGGCTAGTGTCACAGGTCACCTTAACTGCAAGGCCCTTCAGAGGAGACCCAGGTTTCACTCGTGCTCCTTCCAAGGCTCCCTGAGGGTCACAGCTTACTGGACCTGCTCTAGAGAAGGACTTGAGCGACCCGGCGAGCGGTGGACTTGTGTCCCAAGTAAGAAATAAACCAAGGAAAGAAAGGAGGAAAGAGGGGAGGAGGAGCTGGAACGAGAGGAAGAGGTGGGGGACGGGCCAAGGACAAGGGACAAGATGGAAAGAGTCTAGAGAAGCATGGAATCGAGAAAACAGGGAAAGGCAATGGAAACACAGGCAAGTTATTGCCGACTGGTTTTCTTTTCTCTTTGCAGAGTTTTAGCTTTGTAGTTGTTCGGTCCCCTTCTCCTGCCCTCCAGTTTAGGGACTTCCACACATGCAGAAGTTGCTGTTTCCATGCATGTCTCCTGAGACCCTGCTTGTGGAAATCAGAACTTTTAACGTGACATCGCTCTGCAGACTCCAGCTGGGCTTCCTGGGGCTGTGCCTTGTTGCCTCTTTCTCTGATTGGCTCTAACCTGTCTCCGTGTTTTGCTTCTCACCTCATTCTTTCTAAGAGCCCCAAGGCCACACTGCTTCTTTCTTCCCAAGCTGATGGCCTGCTTTGTCACACCTCAGCCAGTGTCTGTATGGGGGCCCTGGCATCACACCAGTTCTCCAACTGTTGCTTGTCCCATGGGCTAAGCAGGGCCAAGGGATGAATGGTGGAGGCTCGGCTGCCAAGCCGTCCCTGCCTGCCTCGCGCTCGGCACCTGTCCCCAGTTGTCCGATTGTCTCTCACCTATAATGGGAAACTTAGCTGACCATCCGCTCATGTTGGATTGGAGCACATGTCTTATTATTGTGACAGAAACAGTTCAAAGGCAGAGAGATTTCTGTGTTTGAGTTAGACAACCATTCTGAAAAGAAGCATTTTGAAGTCTCACTTCATATTGCTTCACGCCGGTTCCTGGACACGGCGTCTGAGCCCAGGTGTGGCGCCGTGCTTCTCTTTTCTCCTGAGTGTTTGAGCCGTTGTACATCAGCCCTGTTTCCTAATGAAATGCAAGGCGTTTCCTAGTAAGACATGTGTGAGTACATTTACTTACTGTATTCACTGTTTCTGGTTCCTGTTAAATCAGGGACACTGCAGGTCCTGCCTTGTTTCATCTCTCTGAAGAGTTTAGAGAAGCCGGGCAGAGCTACACCAGGAGAATTGGGCAGAGAAGCGAGAATTGATACGATGCTCCCAATGAGGGTTGCCCTGCCCCGTTGCCAGGAGCACAATGAGAGGCACCCCCGCCCCGGCGGCCCACGTGCGTCTCCGAGTTGCTCTGCCCCTGGGCTCCACAGCCACAGCACTGCCCCTTGCCTCTCCCTGCCCCTCGCCCACCTTCGCTGAGGCTTCTGGCCTGGCCCCACGGCATCCGGCAAGGCCGATGTCCATTGTTCTGAGCCCACGGGAGCCCGGTGAGACGGGAAGGTCACTGAGAGGATCCTGCACGATGGGTCTCTAACAGGCTGTTCCTTCTGTCCGCTCTGGAGACAGCAGTCAGGTCATGGTCCTGAGAGACTCCCCTGAGGTAATGCCATCGTGACTCAGTGCTCTCACAAGAAACAATCATTTGAACGTGAGACAGAGCAGAGCGCACAGACTCATGTGGGTTATATCAAAGCTACATAGTATTCTGGGATCATAAGAGAAAATGGTTAAAAGACAATGAGTTCCATACTTCAGTGCCCTGGAATTCTTTAAAACATGCAAATGTGCAATGAGCGGTCCTCGACAGCTGTGACTGTTTTGCAAGAAACGTACGTTGTCTTTGCTCAGCATTCACTCGTACATGGACAACACTGAAGCATACGGCTTGAATTATCACAGTGGCGCTAATGTGCATTTTTCTTAGGTCTATTTTCATGTTCCAATGCTCTCCGAAAACTCTTCACGTCCTGCTGAAGATCCAGACGTGGAATAATAACGACGGCCTGCTTATGGCCTTGACGTTTTATTGAAACATTCAAGTGGAAAGCAGAGCACAAATGTTGTAAAAAAAAAAAAAAATGTTGAGCAGGCAAGGAAGTAAGGTAGGCTGATGGCAAGCGAAACTCAGCCGGAACATTCGGGTTTTCCTCAGCTTTTGTCTGCACACTCTATATGGTTCAGGATATGGCATTCTCAGCAGATGGCAAGAGCCGAACTTACAATTAGTTTCTTTTGGAATAGATGAAAGGAATCAGGGATGGAAAGGCTCTATTAGGTAATTGTATCCATTCTTCTGGAGTTGTGGTATTTACCCAGAAAGAATGTCTTGGATCTGTCGTGTACTTAAGCCAGGGTTAGGATAAATGTGGTTACGTGTAGTTATGTATAAGAAAATCACATATTCATCAGAAAAGTGTGTTCGGAATAGAAGCGATGGAATAACTTTCTAAGGTCGTCATGGATACAGGAAGGAGATCAATGCATGTCACCCGTGATCTGGGAGGGACTCCAGCCTCGCCAGCGTGGCCGGGCTGAGCCAGTGGTGAGGCAGGGGTGCGTTTGCTGCCCCCCGAGGCTGTCAGCTTGGAGCAAGAGGAGAACACTCCAGGCCTGACATGCCTTCAACGATATGGAAGTGAGCAGAACCTCTCTCACCTGCCCTCCACGTATGACAGTGTCAGGCATTGTCTGCCCCTAACTTTCTGATTCCTTCCATGTCCTGCTGCTTGGGACTCATGGATATGTTTGTGTCACGTTACTTCACATCCTACAGAAGGTCCTTTCTGCTTCATGATGCCAGGCACTGGGCTCTCACAGTCGGCAGTCGGCCTGGCCTGTGTCCTGTGTGCCCTTGGCCACCCGCTGAGGTCCTCTGGGCTGGGCTGGGCCCCATGAACACTCACTGCACCCAGTGGGGGGCCTTCTGCCATGGGAATGTCCCAGGTCGCAAGAGGCCTGACCACTGTCAGGCAGCGGTGGGTAGAGGGGTCCCCAACTTCCTCAGCGTAAAGCGGGGTGATTGTGAGGACCATTTCGCAAGGTTCCTCAGAGGGCCCTCAGAATTAACACACTCTGGCTCTCCTATTTCCGCTTGTCCGTTTCCCTGCACTGTCACAGGGTAACTGGGATCACTCCCCAATAGACTACCTGCACTCACATCCTTGTTTCACACTTGGCCTCAGGAAACACAAGCTGAGGTGGCCAAATGCATACTTTACACATTTACACAATCAGCAAATTTCCATCAAGCGCCTGCTGTGTGCCAGACACTTGGGTGCTTGGAGTTGGGGGTAGCAGACAGACGAGACAGCTCTGGTGTCTTTCTCATAGAGTTCCAATGGAATAAGGGATACAAGCATTAAAGCTGTGTGCACGTGTGTGCTGGAAAGTTAAAGTGTCATGAAGGGAGACATAGGTGCTGTGCCGCCTGTAAAGCACGAGAACTAGGGAACTGGTTGTGTACGACGTGGTCCCTGACAGCTGAGCTAGCAAGGGACTCAGAAGTCAGCATTTCAACCTCCAGGCAACTGTCACCGTGGTGGGCCAACGCCTCGTCCAGCCTGAGAATTGTCACAGTGATCCTTTAGTGGAAATTGTCATCTGTTCTTACTCATGTATGAGTCACAGTTCTGCCGAGACACAGAGCTGATAGGATGTGTGTGTGTGTCTGTGTGTGTACGTGTGTGTATCTGTATGTGTGTCTCTGTGTGTCTGTGTGTGTGTGCCATGCAGGGTCTCTGGTCCCGCTCCCCGCATAAGAACGCAGGATATGGTGAGGCCGAAAAGGAACACCCACGGAGCCATGGATAGGGGGTTCATACCACTATAATCTCGCTGGCAGCTCGGTTGGGGATACAGGAAGCAGGCGCCACACGACCCGCAATCCGCCGTCTGCCTCTCTGCCAACAGACCAACCAAACAACCAATCCCCTGCGTAGCCACCGCACTTATATCAGTGGCTAATGGCTAACCAGTAATAGCTGACGGCCAATAACCGAGCCAGCACCTTTCCACGTGAGGCCGAGAGCCTGGAAATGCTCTCCAGGACTCTGACCCCACAGTGTGTCTGTGTGTGTCTGTCTGTGTGTGTACCTGTGTCTGTGTGTGTGTCTGTGTGTGTCTGTCTGTGTGTGTACCTGTGTCTGTGTGTGTGTCTGTGTGTGTCTGTCTGTGTATGTACCTGTGTCTGTGTGTGTGTAAGTGTGTCTATAACTGGAGACCAGGAAGGGCTGAGTGTCTGAAGGCTGTCTGCTGATGAGAATCCCTCCTCCTTAGGGACCCTCAGTCCTTTCTCTCAGTGTCTTCAACTGATTGCATGCTACCCGCCCACGTGACGGAGGGTCGTCTGCTCTATCAGTCTCCAGGCTTAAATGGTAATCTCATCTAAAAATGCCTTTGCTTGGACACCTAGACTCGCATTTGACCAAATACAGGCACCACGTCCTGGCCTAGTTGACATGTGAAGTGACGACCTTCGTTTGTGAGTTTACTAGACATTGGGCACTGACTATGTGGGTGCCCCGAAAGGAACAAAAGATCAGTATTGCCAGAAAAGTTCCTCCCTGTTTCTACTTTCTCCGTGGGCTTCTCCTGTCTGAAAGCACAGCCACCCTGATGTCTCTGTGTTGCTGACAGGCCCGGAGTCAGAGCTGGAGGGGGCAGGGGTTTGTGCAGCTGCTGCGTTCCACTGGCCAGTGAGGGGACTGAGGCCCCAAGGTGACATGTGGCACGCCCTGGGAGCACTGCCAGCCCCGGTCTCTTATGGAAGACCCTCTGTCTGGGGTCTGAAGAGCAGGACTGTTTCAGGCACGTCACACTTGCACAGTGATTTTGGAGGCTGCTTTCATGGAACTTTGGCAGGACTTTTTGTCCCCTTGCGCTGAGGACAGCGTAGGTGTCAGTTTACCGTGGAGTAACTGGGTTTGGGCACCTGACCGAGGTGGCGGGGTGCAAACTAGCGATGCACGTGCCTCTGGACCCTACATGTCACTGGAGTAATCCGACTTGTGCCACCTGTGGCTTCTCCACCCTGAAATTTGGAGTTGGTGGCTCTCCACTGAAGCGTGGGGCACTCACAGGTCCGTGGTGAGTCTCTGAGCTGCGTGTTGGCTGATTGTCTCCATCATTTCAGCTTCACCGCCTTCTTTGGGCTCCGATGAGGTCATCACCCACATGGGAGGCGGGGCATGGCCCGTGCGACAAAGATGCTCGATGCAGAGGAAACACACTCGCTGAAGAAATGAGTCCAGACTCCCTTTTTTTTTGCCCCTTTCTTCCTCCAAACCTCCTTTCAGAGTCTTGTAGACAGAAAGGACTTTTAACACAAAAGTACTCTGAACAGTTTGCACAATCCCACTCACTTCCACAGAGGGCATATCAGCATGTTGAGAATAACGCTATAAGGATTTCCTCTGACGTGAACACAGGGACTTGAAAAAAAGACTTAACGACCCTAAAATGCACCGTCATTCACAAGTGAATCCTGGGACTCACTCATGAGCTTCACCATTGGAGACACGCAGACCCCAGGTTAGATGACTGTTTCAGTTATGAGCATCTTCCGAAAAGCGACCGCAGCCCGAGTTAGCCTGTCCGTTAGCCGCTCATTCCACAGTCACACAGCACCTCATAAAGTGAGCACATCACTCTAACCGCCCAGTTTTCCAATTCCGACTCTGGGGTATCTGAGGGGTTCTTTAAAAGCATTGAAGGTTGTCCCATTTATGGCTGGGGGTTGAGGGGGTGGGGATGGAAATGAACCCTTGTAAGTACTTTATAAGCACTTGCTGCTCTACCCAACTAGCTCTAAGCCTCTATTTCACGAAGAGAAGCCACTGGCGTCCGAGGAAGCCTCCATTAGCCTCTGCCACTCCAGGTGTCAACCTGGTTCCTTGCACTTGTTCATAGTAGAATAATTTTGATTGTTACTTGGAAATTATGTAACAGGTAAAATCTGGGTGTTGCACTGAAGTCTGTACCTCTTCTCAGAGAATGTGGCTGTGCTGTGATAATATCATGATTGAAACTTCTGTTTGACCTCATGGATCCGTCGACTTGTGCGGTCGTCTTACAAGTCCCGAGGTTGCTGCACAAAAGGAAAGGCACCGTGTGCACCACGTGGAGTTTGCACCTCTGACTCTGATAAAGCGGGGCAGCCAAGCAGCCTTGTCCGAGGCGCCCGGGGTGTCTCAGGGGGGCGTGCCCACTGTGCAGACGCGAACAGTGAGTAGCAGTTGGCTCAAAAACAGTGGCGGGCAGGAAAGGTCTCACGCAAAGGTCTTTGTCGAATATAGCGGCCACTAAGCACCATGGCCACATTCTTGCTGGTGAGGGCTTAACATAGTGCCATAAAACAATAAATTTTAAAACACACACACACACACACACACACACACACAAACAAAAAACAAGGACTGAACGATTCAATGACAGACATGGTTGCACGTGGTTTCATCAACAGTGCTGACTCAGGGCACCTTTCAGACCCTCAGTCTAACTGAGATGAACTCCTACCTGCAGTGAATGGGACCACATGGGTGGGCAGGTGGGTAGGGGACCCAGAGAAGGGACTGACGTACACAGATGACAAACATAACGCATTTGCAGAGCACCCAGGACTATTCCTTCCTTTTTCGAATACTCAGCAAATTCAATCTGGAAGCATGCTGAATAAGCGTTATTCTCTGTGTTTTTCAAACGAGAAGACACAGGGCTTGTAAGTGTGATTAACCTGTCCATGGTTACAGAGTTAAAAATGGTGGTGTCCAGGACTCAGCCCCAAGTCTGTTTTCTTGAGACCCTCTGCTTCTGGGTGCCCGGTTTAATCCAGACCCAGAAGCTGGTGTGCTGGATCTCAACTTAGATATTTCCATCTTTGCAGATGCTTCTGCAGCTCCCCAGTGATTTTACTGCTCACCTGGGAAACACATCACTGAGGACAGAGTCTGCAGTGGAGAGGCATCTAGTGCAGATCAGAAAAGTAAGCACACCAGATCCTTGATTTGAAGGAAAATTGTCTTGTTTGCAAAAGAGATAAAGAGGAAAAGAAAAAGGCTCTCTCCAGGCAGGGCACCTTTACGTGCATCACTTGCTACATGAATTTTCTGCTTCTAAGGCCAGCTATCCCTGAGAAATTCTAGTTTACAGGCACCTGAAAAGGAAGCCTTTTGAGTACTTGTGGCTCCCGAGCTTGCTTCTCTGACTTGCACCTCGGAAGAGAATGGCAGCAGGCTCTCCTGGTAAGGAGGAGAAGAAAAGGCCCCTCAGCCTCCATAATATTTCAGCGGCCTTTGTCTGCACCAGCTTCTCACTTCAGAAGAACGGCATCTCGCCTTCAAGCCGGGCACGAAGGATGTTCAATGCCCCTCCCTTTCCCAGCCCCTCCTGGGCCCCACCTGTCACTGCCCCCGCCTGAAACAGACTGAGGCGCCAGCTCAGCCTTCATTTCCTCTCACTCCAATTCGGTGGCAGAGTCTTAACACAAAGCTACGATGCCTCCTCTCCTTCATATTGCCTGTTCTTTACCTACTGCCACCAGGAAAAATGAATTCAATGATTTAATCCTCAGCTATTTGTAGAGAATAACATTTGCTCATGTATAAAAGTCATGTCAAACCTCATGAGTTCAGAGTTGAAATATGTAGGGTTTTGAGCTAATTGTTATTCCAAACGTAAGGTCCTGACTTTGAGAAAACAGTTAAAAGTTCAAAAACTTTTGGGCATCAGATAGCTATTACAAAGCAACATTTAGATACGTTTCAGTAAGAATAAAGGAATTAGAAACATATGAGGCCTAATTTCCTTTAAAACCACTTGCATTTAAAGATTAGGGGCAGAGAGGTACTGATTAAGCAAATGTGTTCAAGGACTTACTAAATCCAAAATATTTAAAACATACTGAAGACATTTAGGGAGAAAAATAGTTACTACAGCTACTCAGCTTCATTTAGGCCACGTGAATAAAGCAGTGTTTAGAGAGGTCTTAAAAATTCTTCATGGCTTAGCGTTTCTGAACTCGGGCCAGAATGAATCACAAAAATTTCATCTGTGGACACATATGCCACCTTTGCACAACTTTCCATCTCTCCCGTTAGAAAAGTTATACTACGAGCCTCAGGAGTGATTAAAGGTGCTGATAGCTAAAGAATAAAAAATAACGTGGCATGCTCTTTTATCATTTCCTGACAAATTAGTGTGGCTAATTTAGATTTAATAAATATTTATGGGGTAATTTTCCTTCTGTCAAAGGCACATTTTTTTTTCCCTCAGTCAGTGGCAGCCCCACATAAAACTATATCTAGCATATGAAGATAAAAGGGATTAAGTGAGAAAATCAGTGCAAATAGGCCATACATTTAAAAAAACTGAAATCAAAGCTTAAGATGAAGGTGGTGAACAATGTGTGCAGGACAGAACTGCCCTCATGAGAAAGCCGGCTGACAACATGGCCTTTCTGGAAACTTAGGCAAAGAGAGACACGTGGCAAAGGCCGTTTGACAAGAGGAATACTGGCTGGGTTAGGGGATCGGCCACTGGCCAGAGCTGAGAGCTGGAGAAGGGGGCAGCTCAGCCGTGGGCTCTGCAGCCGGTCTTGGAGCCCCCTCCCCACAGAGGGACAATCCTGAAATGCTCCTGAGCCTGTTTCTTTTCAGGATTGCTGTGAGAAGCAAGTCAGATGACTGAGGGGAACTAGCTCTTTTTCTCATACAGCGAAATGGACATTTAGTGCTTTCATTTCCCCACTTCCTTCTTTTCTGCTATAAGCACCGCAGGCTGCACGTTTTCCTATAATTGCCTTTTTACTGGCATCTCACAAATCTCGATAACTAGTGTTTTCATGACCATTCAGTTACAAATAATTTATAATTCACTGTGAAATTTCTTTTTAACTAATGATTAAGTCAGAACTGGGTTGGGTTTTTAGCTCCCAAACACTTGATGCTGTTATGGTAAAATATTCATTTCTAACACAGCTTCACTGACCAATACCCACAGCTGGTCTGACAGCTTCGGAATTTGTCAAGACTTCCTTTGTGTCCAGGACACAGCATTTTTCTAACAGCATTGCCTCACTTCGTGTCTCTGTTGCATTTTGGTAATCCTCATGATATTTCAAACTCTTCCATTATTATGATGTTTGTATGGAAATCTGTGCTCGGTCCTCTTTGATGTCACTATGGTAACGACCGCACCCACAGAAGAAGGCAAACTTAATGATAAATGCTGTGTGTGTTCTGACTGCTCCGACGACCGGCCCTGTCCCATCTCTGCCCCTGTCCTCAGGCCTCCCGTTCCCTGAGTCACAACAATATTGAAATCAGGACAGTTCATAACCCTGCAGTGGCCTCTAAATGTTCAAGTGAAAGGAAGAGTCACACGGCTCCCACTTTAAATCAAAAGCTAGAAAGGATTAAGCTGAGTGAGGAAAGCATGCCGAAAGCTGAGATAAGCTGAAAGCTACGCCCCTTGTGCCAAACAATAAGCCAAGTTGTGAATGAAAGGAAAGTTCTGGAAGGAAATTAAAAGTGCTACTGCAGTGAACACACGGATGAGAAGAAAGAGAAACAGCCTTATTGCTACATGGAGAAAGTTTTAGTGGTCTGGATAGAAGATCAAAGCAGCCACCACGTTCCCTTAAGCCAAAGCTTCATCCAGAGCAAGGGCCCGTTCTCTTCAGTTCCATGAAGGCTGAGAGGAGAGGAAGCTGCAGAGGAAAATGTGAAGCTCCCAGGGTTGGGTGATGAAGCTTAAGAATCGTAACATAAAAGTGTGAAGCAAAGCAGCCAGTTATCCAGAAGGTCCAGCTAAGATAATTCATGAAGGGGCTGCACTAAACCACACGTTTTCAATGCAGACAAAACAGCCTCAGATTGGAAGAAGGTGCCATCTGGGACCTTCACAGCTAGAGAGGAGAGTCAGTGCCTGGCTTCAAAGCTTCAGAGGACAGGCTGACTCTCCTGTGAGGGGCTCATGCAGCTGGAGACTTGACGTTGAAGCCAATTCTGCTCACCATCCCGAAAATCCTAGGCCCGTAAGAGTTCTATGAAATCTGCTCTGCCTGTGCGCTGCAAATGGAAACACAAAGCCTGGATGACAGCACGTCTGTTTATAACACGGTTTACTGCTATCTTAAGCCCACTGTTGAGACCTACTGCTCAGAAGAAAAGATTCCTTTAACCACATGACTGCTCAGCGACTATGCACCTGGTCACCCAAGCTCTGATGGAGACGGACAACGATATTGATGTTTTCATGCCGCTAACACAGCATCCCTTCTGCAGCTCATGGGTCAGGGAGCCATGTTGACTTTCAAGTCTTATTATTTAAGAAACACATTTCATAAGGCTCTAGCTGCCATAGACAGTGATTCCCCTGATGGATCTGGGCAAAGAGAATTGAGAACCTTCTGGAAAGGATCCACCAAAGCGAGATGCCATTAAGAACATTAATGACTCATGGGAAGAAGTCAGAATATCATTACAGGAGTCTGGGTCTGGAAGAAGCTGATTCCAATGCTCACGGGTGACTTTGATGGGTTTACGACTTCAGTGGAGGAAATCACTGCAGATGTGGTGGAAATAGCACAGAACTAGAACTGGGAGGGGGCCTGAAGGGGACTGAACTGTTGCCATCTCCTGAGAGAACCTGGACGGAGGAGGAGCTGCTTCTTAGGATGGGCAAACACAGTGGTTTCTTGAGATGCAATCCACTCCTGGTGAAGATGCTGTGAAGATTGTTGAAATAACAACCAAAGACAGAATATTGCACACACTTAGCTGATAAAGTAGCAGGAGGGTTTGAGAAGATTGACTCCAAGTTGGACACGTTCTACGTGAGTAAAATGCTATCAAACAGCATCACATGCTACAGAGAAATTGTTCACGAAAGGAAGAGTCAATTGATGTGACAAGCTTCATTGTTGTCTTATTTTAAGAAATTGCCGCGGTGACCCTGGCCTTTAGCAGCCTCCCCTCTGGACAGTCAGTTGTCAACATCGAGGCAGACCCTCCACCAACAAGAAGATTACGGTTCACTGAAGGCTCAGATGACAGTTAGCAATTTCTAGCAATAAAGCACTTGAATGGAGGTGCGTCCGTTGTTTGATAGACACGCTGTTCTTGCATTTAGTCGCCGGCCGTGTAGTGTAAATGTAACTTCAGATGACAGAGAAACTGCAAGTCGTGTGACTCGCTGTGTTGCCATGTTTGCTGCATGGCGGTGGCCTGGACCACAATGTCTCTCTGAGGTCCACGTGTATCCCCAAGTTTCTTTTAAATGCACCTTGTGGGCGTGAGAAGAACGTGCATTATCTGTTTATGCACAGGCTTGCTCTCCAGATACATTCAATCGCTTAGTGAAGTTTGTAACTGTCTCTTTAAAACGTCTGTAGCCTTACTTTTTATTGTTGTTCCTTAACCTGCAATGAGTGTTTTTGTGAAAGTTTTATGAAAGATTTTTCACTATGTCCCGTCTCCACTCTGTCCTCTGCCAGTTTTACTCATACACACACAGAGGCTGTGCGGTAAGGTGGTTAATTTTTCTTCAGCGTTTCTTTACCTGCTAAGCACCTGTCCCTCTGTGTCAGCTTCCCAGGCCTGCTGTAACACGGTCCCCAAACCAGGTGGCATAAAACAACCTGGATTTGTTCTGTCCCACTTCTGGAGACCAGAGTGGACACGGAGGTGAGGGCAGGGCTGCGCCCTGAAGGCTCCAGGGGTGCGTCTGTCCCCGGCTGGCTCCAGGTTCTGGTGGCCTCGGTCATTCTTCTGTCCCCACATGGAGCTCCTCCTGCATCTTCCGTCACCCCACTCTGTGTCTGCCTGTGTCCAAATGTCCCCTTTTATAAGGACCCAGTCACATTGGATCAGGGCCACCCTCATCACATTTGTAAAAGCACTATTTCCAAATAATAAAATATTTACAAATCGTAATTTAATACAATCTTTCCACCTTCTGAGGTCATGCGGTTAGGCTTTTAACATGTTTCTGGGGACACAAGTCAACTCCTAACACCCTCTTTATCCACTTAATGTTTTTGCCGTATGTTTTACTTTTGCTAATATTATTTGTTGCTGTATTGGAGATTTTTATAGATTTCTTGCCTCTCAGTTTCCAATTGTTTTGTGTTTCTTTATCTTAATAATACTACTTGTGAGCAGTATATAGCTGGGTCTTTAATTCAAATTTTACTAAAAATGTAATTCAATTCTTCAATTAAACTTTTTCTGTGTTGTACGCGGTAAGACAGCTCCACTTGTATTTATGGTGACTGCGGATGCGATAACAATAATTTTACTTTGCACTTCCTACTTACTCTTCTTTCCTCTCTTGCCTCCCCGCTCAGGCTTGCATCCGAATGGCAGAGCTTTGTTTCTGAGATCCTCTCCCCTTGGAAGCCCACAGACAGTGTTCACACCCTATGAGGGTTACTAAACATTTTAGTGTGCTTGACTTTCTGATACCTAACAAGTGTTCATTTATTCTGTTTATTCATCTCTCTTCTCTTCTCAGAAAAGGATCTTGGCACAGTTTAATCATTCTCTAAAATACCTCTCTCCATCATCCATGTTCGTGATGCCTGGAATTTAATTTCCACCTTTGAGATAAAAAGTTACAACAGTCTCTGCACCAACAGGTTTGCACCATCATGTTGCTCAGAATTGCTTCCTTCTGGTGTCTCACTCCATCTGGGTTAAGATTTCTTCTTGCTGAGGTGTGTCAATTGATCATTGCTTCATCAGTGGTTTGAGAACAGTAAGCTCTGTTTTTCTCCATCTGAAAATGCCCTTGTGTAGCCACTGTGTGCGGTAAGACAGTTTAGGTGGGCGTTGAGCTTGAGGCTGGAGGCCATCTTTCCTGGGCACTTAGAAAGAGCCCACCGCCCTCTGGCAAACGTCTATTTCTCAGGTAGGTAACGACCAGACATGAACGTGCTCCTTGTCTCCTGACCTCTGTGCGCATGTCCTGCTCTTCCTACTGGGCCTCTTTGAGGATCTGAAACATATATTTTAAAATCCTTTCCAGATCTTTTTTGTTTTTCTATAACCTTCTGAGTGAACTTGACAAGGCGTTGAGTGTCTGCAAGGTGACTTCACGACGTTCTCCTGCACGTGTGCTCTGAGACGTGTGTCTCACCTCTGCTTAGTCCGTCTCCCCGCCACCACGCTGGGCCCTGCCTGTCACTCAGCCCCTTGGTCTGCACAGCCTTGTGCTGATGGATGGAGGGCCACTGCTCCTGAAGCCACTGCAGAGTCCATCTGCACACCTCCTGGTGTGTGTCACACTCTCTAGAGTCTCTAGAGACGGAATTGCTGCTTTTCCCACTTCACATGGTCAGTCGCCTTGCTGGACCCTTGAGCCTCCCAGAGCTCCAGGTCCCAGACCTGAGGAGGGAGGCCTCTGCCAGTCCTTGGGAAGTGGGAATTGGCTGGGAGTCAGGCTGTCACAGAGTCTAGTGTCACGTGCTACCAAAAACGACTGAGTAGGTGCTGTGAAAGTCATGGCTCCGAGATCGGAGTCCATCTAACTTCTCTGTCTGTCAGCACATAGCTTGCTGCTCTCCTTCCACAGGATGGAATTCATCAGTTCACCAGAAGTAGATGCAGGGCAGGGGTGGTTTTCTTTTTTACAGAGTATTTTCTGGAGCAGAAAAGTTGACTTGAGGAGAGGAAAGAAAAGGGAAAATTTCTTTACATTTTAAAAATAATGAACATCTTTTTACCAAGATAAAACAATGATATCTTAATATATATTTAGATAGATGATAGATTGCTAGATAGATGATAGATAGATGATATATAGAATGCAATTTTAAAGTTAGAATTCCTTTTGTCTTCTGGTTGTAGAAATGTTCATTTTTAACTCTTCCATAAAGGAAGGGAAATAGGGGAAAATGTCGACCATCTTCACCAGTTGTATTACATATTTTCACTAATGAAATAAAGATCAAATGTGCTGGAGGTGCACACGGGAGCATGTGGTTGTCCTCGCAGACGGACCGTGAGGGGATGTTTTCTGTTGGCTCTTAGTTGTCATTCAGTTGCAATGAAGGTATTTCCTTTATCATTGTTTAAAAAGTGATTCCTGCAAAAGGAGCAATTCAATAGACACCTTAACTCTTATGAAACCCCTTAGTAGTCTTTAGATCACATAGCTCAAAAAATCTTTTTATGAATGCATTTTCTTTTCTTTATTTTGCTTTTTCTTCATTTCTTAAGACTTCTGTGCCTTTGTAAATTCATAGGATTACAGAACAGTCTTGCAAAACACTTTGAAACTAATGAACGAATGGGGAGCCATTGATGGATTGGGTGTTAATGAAATAGTGTTGTGTAAATGCACTCAGCAGATCTCATAAGCCTTTGTCTTCACACTGAATGTTCCAACTATTAGAACCAGGCATCAATCCATAAGACCCTCTCTTTCCGGGGATTAGTCGGTGTCAGATGTGGCTAACACATTTCATAAGATCAGGATTGACATGTGCCTTAAGCGGACGTACTGGCTCTGCACACATTGTATGGAGTTACCTGTCCTGTTAACTTCTCAATGACTCTCATTGTCCTACGACAAGGCCTATGGCAGGTGGAACCCTTGAGCTCAGGGTTCTGAACCGATCGCCATCTGGGCTCAGAGAGGATGTCTTCCTTCCCTCCACACATGACCATGGAGGCAGGTGTCCTGTAGAATGTGTGCACTTCACTCAGAGGCACCGGGTGGCCGACTTCTTACCTCAGGGGGCTGGCCGCAGCATTCTACACTCCCTTGGTGGCTCCAAGTCCCCTCCCAAATGCTGTTCTCCAGCTGGTCCCCCCAAACACACACACACACACACACACACACAGAGGGTGCCAAAAACATGTATACACATTTTAAGAAAGGAAAAAGCTGTATTAAAATTACGCTGATGATAACCACTTTGAGCACCTCTTGTAATTGCAGAAGTCAAACATGACTTGTATTCATCTTTTGTTATTGGTATGTATTGAGTATTACAATTTTAATACAGTTTTCCTTTCTTAAAATATGTGTATAGTTTTTTGGCACACTCAGTATATGTGGGAAAAGGGCAAAGAAATAGAGTTTAAAGCTGAAGAGTAAAAGGGAACTAAAAGGACCAATTAGAGTGGTAATATTGGCAACATTTTGGATAGAATTTAAAATGAATTTCATGACAAGGATTTTAAGAGCTACTGTACCATTTACGAGTATTAATATGAAGTTTCATAAATGATTACATATTTTTGTAAAATTTTTTTTATTATTCACAAAATGTTTTCATTCTGTGACCTGCAAAAAGTTATGGTTTACAATATATTTCCCTTTTCTGTTGTTTCACTTAAGCTCCACAGTTACCTCACAGCCATATGTGGAAGTGTATTGCAGAGGAAAATGAAGTGTGAGGAGGGTAGCGAGTCTCATTTCTGCCAGTAATGAGTGCACCTTGAGTAGGTCACTGTGTTGATCATGCTTCACTCTGAAAAAGAAATGATTTCTCATACATGAAGTTTAACGCCCCAAATGCTACTACACGTGCGGGCTCAGCAGCTGGGGTGAGAAACCATCCAAGCCGGACAATGTCTTCTGTTTCGTGAACGCTTGCTAGGGATCTTTCAGTAAGATCCCTGGTGGTCAGCAAGTGGTCAGTACGTGGTCAGTAAGGTTTGGGAAAGAGAGAGAGGGTCCTGGGAAGTTAAAGAGGAGCAGGACAAAGGGTTTGCTTAAATTTAAAATTGCACATAAACAAACAAACAGACAACTGTTCAACTAACTGAATGATCAAAAACTAAATAAATGGCGAAGTCAGAAAATAACAGAACAATAGCTTCCTCTGTGCAATCAGACAAAATATGCAAACTATGAGGACACTGCCAGATGTGAGGCAGCTCTCAGAACTCAGGAGAGACAGAATCGGCTGTGACTCAGGTGGGGTGACACTCAGATCAGCTGGAGGGACAGAGGGGCTCTTGTCCTGGGTGGGGCACGCCCCGCCTCACTCTTCAGAGCTATCTGGTGGGAACACAGCCCCCCAGTTTCCTTAATGAGACACATGCTGTCCGGCAACCTTCTCTGAGTTTCTGTTTTCCTCTGGGGCACGGATTCCTTTCTGGAGCATTCCAGAACAGGCAAAATTCAGAGCATAGAACAACTTTCTGCGGGAAATGCCATATGAAGCAGCTCTTTTATGGAAGAAGCCAGTGCGTGGTGTGTTCTAGAGAGGAGCTAGGCAGGTCTGATGCTTCTTTCCATCTCTGCCGTTTGAAATTTTATGTGGAAGTTTTTATTCCCCAGTAAATGCCTTGTGTTTTGTTTACTTTCCCCTTATTTGTTGGATTTTAGTATTTTTAAATAATAAAAATGAAATATGCTTATTGTGAGTTAGATAATATAATGCACAGAAAGCAGTTAAGCAGCTCCTCTCAGCCCCCCATGTTTTCCCTCCATCCCACTGCTCTCTGGTGTCTTAGAAATACGCCCCAGTTCTTGCTTTTTTCACATGGGATCAAATAAGTGCATTACTCAGATTTGTTTTTTTTTTTGTTTGTTTTTTTTGACGTCTTCTTAGTTTAAAAATGTAGATAACAACCCATCTAAAGGTGAGCTGGGTTATTTGTTGTCATGGAAAAGTTCTGTGTCTCGGTTATGGTGGTGTTGCTATGAATCCACACATGTGATAAAATGTTCTAGAATTAAATACAAATCCACACACACACCCCCCCCCAAAAAAAAAGAAAAAGAAAAAGAAAAAGAAAGGAAGAAAAGAATACCTGCCCCAACTGGAGAAACCGAGAAAGGCGAGGGGGCTAGCGGGCTGCACGCGCATGCGCCGACGTGCGGTACGTGCGGTACGTGGGTTACGTGGGTTACGTAAGATGTCTCCACCGTGAGGTTTGAGAGAGGGGGGCGGGGTGCCCTCTGTGCCCGCGTGTCTTCCTGTGAGCCCGCAATAACTTCCGGTTTTAAAAATCGTGGAAAGTAGCTGCGTGCTTCATAGTGATGCCTCACGGCTGCCTCACGCTGTCGGTCACGGTCACGGTCACGGCAAGGCCCCCGTCCCCACCTCACGCCAGACTGGACCGTTTGCACGTGCACTTCTGAGCTTGCCCACAGGGGTCGCTGTGCCTTGCGGTCAGGCCGGTGGCCGCTCCTCTCATCGCTTCTTTTGTTAATCCAGGTGGATACTGGTCAGAGAAACGATAGTGATGGACCTGAGAGATTTAAATAATTTAGTTGGTAAATGTGTCAAGTTATAATAAGTTTTGGATAAAAACTTTTATGAGTTTGTTTTTAATGCCACTGCGTAGGTTGAAATCTGAGCTCCATCACTTGTCATTTGCATGATTTTGAGCAGTTATTTAAGCCGTTGCAGCCAGGTCTGTTCAGTAAAGTACTGTCATCACAATGCAATAATCACGTAGCATTATTGAGAAGAAAAGATAACATGGTGCTTCTAAAACCATGTCTATTAATAGTCGTTACCAATCGCTAAGCACATGTTTTCGTTTTTATGAAATAAGCCTAGTGCTTTCTGGTTTGGGGGCCTCGCCCTAATTTTCCCACGACCCCTGTACCGCCCAACCTCATTTCTCTCTTGTGTCGCCCATGACACTGTGTTCCTCTCAGTAGAACACAGCTCGGTGACGGGTGGCCGTGCCCTGAGGCTGCGGCACCCAGAGGGAGGTTGCCCTGTGTACCTGGGGAAGGCGCAGGACCCCGGGAAAGTTCAAGAAGCCGGTATAGGTCCCTGCAGTCCACCTGCTCAGGAAACGTCCCCACTCCTGGGAGAGTGTGTGCTGGGACAGTGCAATAGACCAGGGCCACTTAGTTCCCCTTTGTCCACCGTGAAAATGGTCATTTTAGTGTAGGATAAAAGAACCATAGTTTCAGATCTTTTTTTCCTAAATAGTTCGGTAATAAAGTCTAAAGCATTTATCTTCAGTCTTCAAATGCATAGTTGAACCCTGTCCTAAAAGTGCACAGGTCACAGCACGCTTGTCGTCCAGCGAGCCCCGCGTGGACTTGGGGATTTCCACACTGGTGTAGAACTGAAAGACAATGAGTTCCTGAGCGGGTTACGCGGGGCTCCAGGAGGGGGGCTGGTGAAGCGTGAGCAACAGGCATACGCACAGAGAAGAAGAAAGGAAAAAATAAAAGAAAGCCCCTGCTTTTAGCATTTATCAGTTTCCATCCTATAACTATCCCCACTGTGGCCGGGATAAGCCAGCACTTGCCAGTCGACTCACAGAAGCCCTACACATGTCACAGTGGCTCCGGGGAGCTGGTCACGCTTGCTGCACGGGCGGGCCCTCTGGGGAAGAATCCAGCCCCAGAGTCTTCTGCATGTTCTCCCAGGCAGCAAAGCAATCGTTTGGTATGTGCTCTGCTTCATTTTCCCACATGATCATCTGCTCAGGTGTGAGCTGCAATTAGGAGCAATGGGGAGTGGGGGCTGTGACCCTCGCGGGGTGGAGGCCGCAGGGGAGCTATCTGCGGCCTGTGGCCAGGGCCTCCGTGGCACCGTGGCGGTGGTGTCAGGACCCGTGGCGCGCCTGCTGAGTCCAGCGGTGAGGACAGCCTGCGGTCTTCTCCAGAGCCCGCTGGGGCGCCTCTGTGTGGAGGCTATTTTTACGTTCCATGAAGAGACCACAAATGCTGTTTTGTAGCCAGTCTTACAACGGCCCCTTGAGCACAGCCCTCATGCCAGAGGAAGGCACCTGGTTCTCAGTGTCTCCTCCGCCGGCTGCTGTCTGCTGAGGACCCTCTCAGGAGCCCTGCAGGCCAGCGATGGCTCCTCTCCAAGGTGCCCTGTCCCCCGGCAACGTCTGCTCAGAGCATCTCTGGGACTCTTCACAGCAACTCGGCAAAGCGTGTGCTGTTTTGTGGTTAGAAGGAGAAGCAGCCGGGACCACATGTAGCCATGAGGGGTATGGCCAGCGGATGCCCACTGTGCACCTGGGAGCGCACCCTGACTGTGACCCTGAGGGGAAGAGATGGGGACTTCGGCACGAGAGAAAGAGGCACATTCTTCTTTGTTTCGGTGTATTCTGAAGGCGAAGTAATGTAGTCCTAATTCTTAATAACCTGGACTCACAGGTCTCAGTCATTTGTCCTCTTGGGTTTCTTAGTTCAAATCAGTGAGTATTTGACAAAACTGCCTGACGACGACCCTAGACTCTGACTCCCTGTGTCCCTTCTCAGCTGCATTTCAGTGCCTGCGTTTGGGTGAATGAAAGAAAAAGGCAAGATGACAGGTCACTACTGCTGTCGAAATCACTGAAGGCCACTGAGGCCAACGCAGACACCCGGGGCCTGGGGACGGCGCAGCCAGGGCAGGGACAGCAGGCGCGGCCACCGAGGGCTCCGGAGGACATGGCAGGGACCTCCTGCAGCACCTGCAAAATGACTGGCCACATTTTGCAGATGGGAAAACGTAACAAACTCTAAGAAACGTAAAGATATTTCATGCCACAGGCATTAAACTGCCAGCTATCCCACCTCAAAGCCACATCTCTCAGTCACACCCCCACTGCCCTGAGGACCTGCTCTGTCTCTTTCTTATTACAAACGCCAACATTGTATGGACAGCCAGGCTGCTCCTCCATCACGATGAATGGTGCCAATGCCACCTGCCTTCACTTTCATAGCTGCTACTCAGACTGTTTTATTCTGACTGTGATCAGTTTCTAGAAGGAACAGATTAACCAAGAAACAGACAAGAAATAGCATCACCCCATGGTCCTAGGGTTTCGTGGCTGACTAAGCACATGGCAATGAGCTGGCAGCGTGACACCGTTGGCGAGAACGCCGGTTTGGAGAGGACTCGCTGGCGTCAGTCTCAGCTGTCATCACCCCTGGGTCCTGGGGTCAGTTGTTCCACGTCTCTAGACCTCCACTTCCCCGTCCATAACATGCGATGACAGTTCTTTGCAGAGCTGTGGGTCAGGTGACAGGGCCACGGGCGGAGCCAGGAACAGTGCAGGAGTCGGGGGAATAGCCACTGTTTGTGTTTCTATTATCATTCTCGGGAAGACCTTCCTACCTGATTACAAGCGATGTCCTGGCAGTGTGTGGACTTTTGGGTCTCACAAAACACTCTCTGCCCTCAAGTATTGCATGAAAGCCATTAAATCACCAATCTTGTCCTAGAGCCTAGAGTCTAATTCTAGTGGGAAACAAGCTAAGAGCCAAAATGTTGTCTTTTTGTTGCATGAGTTCTCAGTTGCTTTGAATGCAAGTGGTCCTGGCCAGTTTGCGGTGCCACCCATTGTGACCCGGTAGGGTGTCCCTTGAGGAACAGAGAGTGGCAGAGAAATTGAGCAGACCCTGCGGCAATGTGCTCCCAGGATGACTGGATGACCTGCTTGTCCTGTGTCCGGCCATCTGCTCGAGGACGGTGCGCCCTCCATGGCAGTTCATAAATATCCCCAGTTGACATGTCCTGAGCCCTGGGTGAGGTGAAGGGTGCAGGGTCCATGTTCTCCAAATCACGGCACAGAGCTGGTGTGTGACAACGTCCACGTGTGGGTGCGTCTCTCCAGGCCAGGGCTGTGTGTGCAGGGCTGCGTGCATCCCACCAGGGTCCCTGAAGGAGAGGGGAACTGCTCAGGCCGTGTGTGGGTGCAGCTGCATGTCCCTTCACGATGGCTGTGCTCCTGGCCAAGCCAGTGCTTGCATCTGTGGACCTTCCAGCCCAAATCGGAAATAACTTCACAGACGCAGCGAGAGTGAGGAGTGCAGAGCGATTCATGTGTCTTCGCGGCGTCCGCTCCTGTGCCCGTGGTTGGCTGTGCACCAAGGTTTTCTGGCAAATGATTATGGGCAGTGTGCACATTACGAGCTGTTGTTTCACTTTTCTGGGACGAGAAATGGCCATTTAGGGCTTTTATGAGATATTTGTAACTCCCAAACTTGCTTCAGTTGCCTTTGCACATGGAATTTTATAAATACAAAGGGGATTCTGTGTTTGTCATTTAGAAAAACCCAGAACTGCAGATCTGAGTGGATGACGTGGTTTATATGTGAGTTTCTCATGAGGACTCGGTGATTCCCAGTCAGGCAAGAACTGGGGTTCCAGAACCTCCCAGGTTTATCCAGCGTCTTCCAGGAGGCAGGGCAGAGATTTTAACCCTTTTGTAGCCTCCGAGGCAGCGACTTTAGAAACAACATGCTTGGCCTCTGGCGTAGAAGCGAGCCTTCTCCTGCCCTGTGGATCTGGGCACACAAGTCAGTGCCTTCAAACCTCCCCGTGCTCACTGACCATGCCCTTCCGGACATTGCCCCGGGCCTCCCCAAAGTTACATTCATTATGTGACATTTTCCTGATGAGGAAGAAGTCACAGTGGCCACTGCAGGGCAGTCAAACAACTGCAGGAGCTGTGCTGGCCCTGTGTGTGGGCCCGTGCCGCAGGGCCCCTAGTCCCTTTGTCGAGAGCGTGGGCAATCACGGCCCTGGAGTGAGTTGTGTGTGACATTCCTGTGTGTCTTGCTCTTTGCTGTTTATTTTTTGACATTTATTGGGACAGTGGACATGTGCTTGACATCATTATTTTGAAAGTGTAGGCTTCTTATGTTGTGTCATAAATAAATGTAATTGCTCTTTCAAGAAAACAAAATGCAATCAGTTGAAAATCAGAAGGTAAATGAAGGCTCCATAGAGCGCAGAGGAAAAGTGATCGTGTCCAGTTTAGAAAGTAAGGTAGAATCAACGAGGGACAGGGGACAGCACAAGGCACCGACACGTGGGTCACTGTAACTACTGACCTCAAGGCTGCATGCTCAGGGGACGCAGGTGGCAGATAAGGGAATGAAGGTGCCATGGACTGAATGTCTATGCCCCCCAAATCCATGTGTTAATTAATCCTAGCTCCCCAAAGGTGATGGCATTTGGCGGTGGGTGTTGGCAGGTCAGTAGGCCAGGTGGGTGGAGCCTCGTGAATGTGCCCCGTGCCCTGATTAAGGGGCCGCAGAGCACGCCCACATGTCTTCCTCCTCATGAGGGCACAGAGAGGAGACCGCATCTAGGACCAGGAAGGGGTTTCTCATCAGACGTGAATCTTCCAGCACCTGGGTCTTGGGCTTCCAACCTCCAGAACTGTGAGAAATAAATATCTGTTATTAGTAAACCCCCAGTCTGTGGTGCTGTTATTTCAGCTCAAATTAAGACAAGGGGTCAAAAGGAAGCATCTGGGGAGGTGAGCCATATGTTTTCATGGAAAACAGGGAGTAGAGAAGTTTAAGAAGGGGCCTGTGGCATGGAGGAGAGATGCAGGACTGGGGGCCGTGTGGGTTGGCAGGGCTGAGCGCTGGCTGTGCGAGCCTGTGACGTGAGGGGCTGCTCTCTGTAAGCGCAGATCTGTCACTTCCCAGTGCCACTGGCAGCATAGCGGAGGTGCTCATGAGGTCTGCTCCACTGGACATGCCGATAAATGTCAGCAAGTGTCGCAAACAGACTGTCGGTGCTGCTGGCTGCCTCGTGGACGTCCCAAGAGGACAGTGAGAAAATCTGACGCGGCGTTTCTGAGTTGGAGGCAGACCGCGGTGACCTGAAGGGAAGGGCTGTGCCAGGTGGTGATGGCGGAGCCCATGTCCATTTCAGGCCCGCGGGCCGACCTCACAGCTGACCCCCCGCACCCCCTCCCACGGCGCCCTCGCCCTGCAGACCATCACACACACGACCTGGTGACCTCCACGAGGGATTTTTCCTTTCTTGTGTGCCTTCTGGGGTCCCCCTGAGTTCTTGCCTCCTTGTCCCTCCACAGGGGACTTGCTCTGCCCCGTGCCTTCTGTTCCCTGCA